>NW_026622997.1:16664242-16967272 GCF_023065955.2 Ursus arctos
TCAAGAGGAGAAGTCAATGCCTCACTTCAAAGCTTCAAAGGACAGGCTGACTCTCTTGTCAAGGGCTAATGCAACTGGTGACTTTAACCTAAAGCCAGTGTTCCTTTACCATAGCAAAAAGCCCAGGGCCCATAAGAATGATGCTAGATCTACTCTTCCTGTGCTTTGTAAGTGGAACAACAAAGCCTGGATGGCATCACATCTGTTTACGACATGGTTGACTGAATATTTTAAGCCCACTGCTGAGACCTACTGCTCAGGAAAAAAGATTCCTTTCAAAATATGACTGCTCATTACAATGCACCTGGTCACCCAAAAGCTCTGATGGAGACGTACAGCTAGAGTAACGTTTTCACACCTGCTAACACCATGTCCATTCTGCAGCCCATGGATCAAGGAGTCATTTCAACTTTCAAGTCTTTTTCTTTAAAAAATACACTTTGTAAGACTACAGCTGCCATAGACAGTGAGTCCTCTGATGGATCTGGGCAAAATCAATTGAAAACCTTCTGGAAAGCATTCACCCGTCTAGGTGCCATTAAGAACATTTGTGATTCATGAGAAGAGGTCAAAATATTAAAATGAACAGGAGTTTGGAAGAAGTTGATTCCCACCCTCATGCATGAAGGGTTCGGGATGTCAGTGGAGGTAGTCACTGCAGATGTGGTGGAAATAGCAAGAGAACTAGAGTTAGAAGTGGAGTCTAAAGATGGGATTGAATTGCTGTCATCTCGTAATAAAACCTGAATAGATGAGGAGGTGCTCCTCAAGGGTGAACAAAGAAAGTAGCTTCTTGAGATGGAATTTACTCCTGCTGATGATGCTGTGAAAAACTGCTGAAATGACAATGAAGGATTTAGAATATTACATAAACTCAGTTGATCAAGCCACGGCAGGGTTTGAGGGGATTGACTCCATTTCCGAAAGAAGTTTCTATTGTGGGTAAAATGCTTATCAAACAGCATCACAAGCTACAGAGAAATCAGTCATGAAAGTCTGAGTCAATCAATGAGGCAAACTTCATTTTTGTCTTATTCTAAGAACTAGCCACAGCCACCCCACCTTTAGCAACCAGCACCCTGACCGGTCAGCTGCCAGCAACATGGACGCAAGATCTTCCATTGGCAGAAAGATTGCGAACTCTCTGAAAGCTCAGATGGTGGTTAGCATCGTTTAGCATTGAAGTATCTTTAAATTAAGATATGTACATTGGTTTTTTAAGACATAATGCTATTATACACCTAAGAAACTATAGTATAGTGTAAACAACACTGGGAAACCAAAAAATTCACTTGACTTGCTTTATTGTGATATTTACTTCATTGCAGTGATCTGGAGCTGAACCTGCAATATCTCCAAGGTATGCCTATACCTGGCACGTTATACATGAGGTCTCAAAACATGACTACATGCTTCCATGGAATACAATTAGGCTCCTTCTCCCTGTGAGACTTTGTTTTCCCAGTCTACCTTCCCAGCCCTCGCAGCCTTCTTTAGCTTTCAAACTATCATCAAAACCTTCTCACAAGAAAAGTCTGGAAATTCATTTACTATAGAGTAAAAGTAACTGATGATGGCTTAAAGTGTTTCCTCTCGCTGGGAGAGTTCAGTATGGATAAAACCTCAGATAAAATGTTTTCCGTCTCCTACCATTTAATGACAATCTTTAGTGAGCAGGGAAGGAGAGACTTCTTTTGAGGGATGGGCTAAGAGATAAGAGAGTGACTTGCCAAGCAGAGAGAAACCACTGATATTGCAACATATTCTGAGGTCAGCTATTTGCAGAAATAAATAAATATATTGTTTTCTATACTTGTTTAGCAAGCTAGCACTTAACCAAAGATCTTCAACCTAGGGACCCCACCAAGGAATCCAAAATGCTCCCACACTTTAAGCGAGCTTCTAATGTTTTAAAATTAAAGTTAGTTGGGTTTTCTGGGAAAAGAGAAATTTCCCCAATATTTCATGCAGAGAGAAGGCAGAGCTTTGTGTAGTTCAACACAAATATAAAACACTGTCTGCTAGAGAGCTCTGGAATACAGTGAACCAATTAAACAAGTAAAATTAATTATAAAATTGTCAATAACACAAAACTCTTCATTTCTTAGTAAACAGTGAACCCAGACTGACTCTGATAGAAGTCAATACAATGATACCAAAAGAACAAAAAAGCCAGTTGTCTACTTATGAATCATGTGACCTCCTCTCCCAAAATGTCTGGGTCTTATGCTAGCCAATAGAATAAATAAGTATACCCCAAAAATAAATTAACAAAAGCTGATATCTTTCCTGGTCTCCAGATTCCATCTTGAAATACACCTCCATTTTGAATTAATCAAATACTGCTTCCCTTTGTATCTAGAGCACTCATACACATACGCTCTTGTCACCAAACTGAATAGAAAGTATACATATCTCTGCCATGTCATGTATTTGTAACAATCCTGGGTTATTTCTTTCAGTCTTACAGTTCCAAATTTCCATATTATAATGCCAATGGTATAAAAGATATAACTCTACTTTGGCCTCTTTTAAAATAATTTTTTATTTCTTGCTCACTGGGACATGTTAACATTGTCTAAGTTAACTTTTTTGAGCTGATGTCTTGAAGATGATTTGGGCTGAATTGTTCAGGGCTACATAAGTGTTAGTCTGAATCCTTGCTCTAACGTTGCCTTCTGGTTCTATTATACCTCAGAACAATGGACCATTATAAATGTTGCTTTTGAGCAGAATAAAGTTACAAAACAGAGCTGAGCTGATCTAATCGTGACACGGGCTTTTGAACATTACAATGCTTCCCACTTTTAAAAATAATTCCTCACCCAGATATTCCTATATGTAATCTATAGATTTGTTCTCAGAGAGCAAAAGCATTTTTTGAAAATCTATTTCAGAAGCTGATCATATTATGTTTTTTTTTAAAAAAAGAACTAGTTGTTAATTATTTAGTAAAATGAAGTCCCCATTTTGCAAGTGAAGAATCATCCCCTTCCCAAATATATTTCTTTCTCTAAACGAAATTTTCCTCTCCGAGTTTTCTTAAATCATGGCCCTTTCATATTGCATGTACATTTTGTAAGACACTTCAAATTTACCTTTCTTGGCCAACTCTCCAGAAATGATTTCCTTCCAAACCCATCCCCCAACCTCTGGGAATCAAATTTCCAATTTAGCATCTCCATCGTCAATCACACATTCATCTGTGCTCACCTAAATGTTCGGTGTTTGTCAGCAGCAGTAGATTGCACATTCTCTCTCCCCATCTCTCTCTCTCTTTCTCTCTCACCTATGAGTCATTACAATTTCAGTAGATTCACAATAGAGAGTTCAGAACCTGTCGCCCACACCTCACTGTAAGCTAAAGAAACCAGAAGACAGCTTTCTCCTCTTGTAAATGTCAAGTGTTCAGCATGTCTCCATTGGAGGCTGAATAGAAATGTAACCTTAGAAAAGTAAGTCCTTGGGTCTGGGCAAAGCTTGGAGTATTCTGCTCCAAAGTGGACTTTCCCTACAAGAACATATGATTGGTAGTTTTAGCTTCCTCTTTCCTCAGGCTTAATTCAGCAGCCCCAGCTTGGTGTCTGATTTGTTCTGATTGGGTAGGAGAGCCCACAAGACAAACAGCAGGAGATTTTCAGGTTTGTCTCAAAAGCAGCCGGAAGAACTGTGTCTATGGGAGGGGGGAGTGTGGTGGTCTTCCATCCAAGACTTCTCAAATGTAGCTTCTTTTTTCTTAACAATCCAACACACCACACACATTCTAATTCTTCTTGGTCAACAAAGGGTCAAAACCCACTCTTGGGCTTGCAGTTGGCTCTCAGTATGCCTTTCATGAGCACATCTCCAAGTATTGTGTCTAAAAGTCCTTCCCGAGGTTTGGCAGGGAGAATATCCCACCAGAATAAGCTCAGGTATCTAACCAAAGTTTCCTTTTGCTATTGGGTTTATTTTGTTACATTCAGACAGAAAAGAATGCATTTAGACAGATTGGCATGATTTGGGCTGGAGCTTTGACCAAGCAATCAGAGGCAGGAAGGGGAAGAAAGGCCAGGGAAGAGGGAGGGGGTGAAATCAGATGTTCACTTTATATTTCACTCCAGAAAACAGCTCACAATTATAATTACCCACCTTGTTTTGCAGCTCAGAATAAAAGTGGCGTTGCACCAACCCCTACCCAAGCAGCCATCGTGATTAGAAAGTACTCCACACCTTGGAGAACTGAGGAGACATGAGCATAATTTTAAATGCAAATTAAATTGAGGGGGTAGCAGAAAGAACACATAAAAGACAGTAAAACAAAACCTTTCAATTTTCTTAAATTAGCAGTCTAATGTGTTCTAAAGAGCAGCTCCACTCAGATCTCTTCTTAGGGGTTGCATTTCATCACAATATAAAATGGGCAAATCCATCACTTGCCTCTGCCTAGTGCTCTCGAATTGAGATTGAAGGGAAAATTAGAAGCTGTTCATTTGGGCTCGCGTGCTCAGCAGCATTACACAGGTTCCTTTGATGCTCTGCGGTGTCCTGCTGCAAGAGGCCAGCAAGTGTTGGTGAGTATCTGCTAACTTCAAGACTCTTCCTTTCCTGTATCATTTTTGGCTACCTTTCTTTTCCGGGGGGGGGGGGGGGTGGGGGACAGCTCCCACAAGAGCTATGTTATAATGCATTTTTTAAAAGCTGGGAAATTTCAGGCAGCTTTTTCAGCTTCTTCCAGTGACTGATTCGCAGAAGGAAAGAGAGTTATTTTCAGCCTAGATGCTGGTGACTGATCTATGTATTAATTATAACAGGGGGACATTTAACATATGCTGAGCTCAAATGACCTTTCCCTACAACCCAGAGCCAGCATTAGGATAAGAACTGGGTGCCCCCCCAACAATTTGTAGACAACTTTTCTATCCTATTAACTGTTTAATCATGTAATTCTGTTGCAATTTGCAAATCAAACTGTGACTCGGGGCTATAAACATAAATTATTAAAGCTAAAACCCATTTTTCCAATGATGATGACACTTCTCTGCGTAAGAGAAGGAAGGGGTGATGGGGACTGGACCACATGATGGTTACATGTAGATTCTGATGGTGATGATTTTGTGCCCAAGTTTTATACGGGAAACTGGTCATTTTCTTCCTTCAGAGTGGAGGATACAAAGAGGCTGAGGCTGGCGTCACCTTCTGTTGCTAAGGTAACATGCTCTGGCCATTTTATGTGATAAAGGAGGTCCAGTGGACTGTATACATTATTCATCGCTGTTCTAATCAAACAATCAAAATTGTTTACTTTCATCGGGAATTTAGTGAGATCAAAGACACTCCAGCTGAAATTCTTCTTGTTTTTACTGCCGGCAGTTAGTCCTTGATTTTTTTTTTTCTCTTGCAGTAAGTATGATTTGCTGTTGGGGTACCTTTGGGTATTTTTTAAAGTTTCCTCTTACCAGATTTGGTTTCTTAAATTAAAATATGCACTGCTAGAAAGAGGAACGAATTGGATTAGCCTTCTGAGCTTGATTTTAATGACTTGGTCTTATAAATTCTTTCCAAAAACATCCTGCAGAAATAGAGATACTTCATTTGCGCAAGTATCAGGGAAAGGCTACATATGCTAAAAAGAACCCAACAGGCTGAATGCTTTTTAATGAAGTACATCAGCTTCCTGACAGGCTAGTGCATGATAATATTGTGGGGATTGTTGCCCTACAAACCAGGATTCTTTCTCAAAAGCAGCCTGGGTCGGGGGCAAGCAGGTGATGATTCTGTAGCACTTTATAAATGTGCTGGAGGGAATCACCAAAAAGGAAGAAATCCAAGGCATTTTTACAGCAAACATGTCAGCATGTGTCATAAATGCAAGGCACCTATAAGTGGAGGCTCGGATTCCCAGGCGATTCTCGCTGTTCTAGGGGAATCGGGACTCCCTGGACCAACTGAAGATCAGTTCAGAACGGCTGACACTTAACGATGCCATTCATCAGACAGACCTTTTGAAAACGGATAGCATATGAATTTAACAGCCTATTTTCCAGTTCATATACAACAAGGAAAGACTGGTACGTTATTTCTCTTTAGCTTAAATCATCTGGGTGTTTTTTTTTTTTTTCTGAGTAGAATATATTTCTTTTAATGAATGTTGATTAAATGTTGCATTTTCTCATACAGTAGGAAAGCTATGTTGAGGGTGGCTTTAGAATTGGAAATGTCAAATGAGGGAGTATTATAATGGGTATATATATATAAAATCCCAAAAATTTTAATATATATATATATATATATATATATATATATATATATATACATATACATATATGTGTCTCTAGAAATATACAGCCTTATATAACAAATATAATATATTGTATATACATATATATATATGGTTTTAAACATCTGTTTGACAGTCTAAAATAGTGTGGATTTTTTTTTTCCTTTTTCATAGGGATACAAGTGACTATTTTGTCTTGAAACTCTGCTTTTGGAACATCAAGGATGGATTATCCCAAAATGGATTATTTTCTGGATGTAGAGTCTGCTCATAGACTCTTGGATGTTGAGTCTGCTCAGAGATTCTTCTACAGTCAAGGAGCTCAAGGTAATACAAGGGGAGCAAGAGAGGAAACTCCTCTCTTTTGCATGTTGGCTTTATATTGACAGTTGAGTGTCAACTGCAGTAGCTTCAGCTCCACAGAAGAGGGTCAGTAACTGGGATTACTAAATCGAAAACAAATCTCTACCAAACTGTTGCCGAAATTGAGGCATGCAATAGAATGGATAAATGCAAACTTCTTGGATGTGGTTAAAAAAAAAGCATCCTACCCAACTTTTGACACAAATGCCCCTTAGACAGCTAGGTTAGAAAATGATTTCCCACCTCCTTGCACGCAAGCCAGAGGTATCTGGAAAGGTATTTGGAATGCTTTTATCCCCCCGGGAAAGGTGAAGTTTGCAGCCACTACACTTGAGGACATCAAGGGCACCCTGACCTGTCTGACTGAAATCCAGCTGAATGAGGGGCTCCTGAGATCAGCTTTGTGCTTCTAGAGCTGCCTTATCTATTTTAGATGAACTTCACGTTACTGCTGGAGGAATTAACAGTGCACTTGGGGAGCAGTGAGGAGCATGCCTGTTGTGAAGTGTGGCTGATGTGTGCATTTTTATTACATATTTCAAGATGGTCAGTTAAGCTCCAGTTGGCTGGCTCTTCCTGTTCCACAGTGTATCGAGAATGTTTTGCCAGCACACTGGAAAGAAGCCGGAGTGTCTTAGGGGGTCTCCTGACAGGCAGGAGATTTTTTTAAAGCATATTTTCTCTTTTCTATGGAATATTTAAAGTATTCAGTCAAAGCAATCTGATGATGGGCATCAGGAGAAAGGCAATGTCCGTATTCTTAAAGAGAAAAGTAGTCAAATTCTTGGAAGTCATAAGGCAGAACTGAGAAGAAATGCTGTTTAGGGATGGCTGGCGTCTCTCACTGTTAGGTGGTGACAGGTACTTCACACGGGGCACTGATGATATCTTCCTTGGCTTTCCCAGAGGTCTCCTCTGCATTGGTTTTACCTCACTGGCAAGCCAATTTCCCACGGCAACCTCAAGGGTTTGCAAGCCTCCTTCTTCTCTGCTTCCATTTTCCTGGCTATGATCCAAGCTTCTTAGAGTCAGGAGGGGCTGGGAAATGATCTGGTTGATTTGCTTGGGTCAGTGTGCTCATCAGCAGGACTTAAGTCAGCAAACGTGATACAACAGCTAATCCTCCCTGCACCTCCGGTTGTACATAGTCAGCAAATGGTCCTCTCAGCCACCTAAAGAGACATGAATATGTTGCTGAAGTAGGAGAAGAGGGAGAGGCTGGCCAGAACCTCCAGCCTCCTATGGGTCTGCAAGTAAGAAGATGCTAGGAGTAGATGGAGGAAAGGGGCTGAGGCTCAGTCCCCATCTCCAGTCCTGTGTTTAAACATTACTGCATCTGATCCATTCAATCTGAGTGGGACAATAATGTTCAGTGGTGGAGTCATCTACCTGAGCTGCGTAATGGTCGGCAGAGCAGAGAAGGGGAGTCGAGTTCATTAACAGTATTAAAGATGCCCACTTTGCCTTGCAGTAGAGATAGTTGAAGCTTTTAAGAAGCCTGTGGGCTCCAGGCTTCCACGGAAGGAAAGCAGGCAGGGTGTGGGAGGCTCAGAGGACTCAAAGCAGCCTGGTGGTTGTCAGCAGATGGAGTTTGGGGGTGGAGTGGTCAGAATTGTCGCCATCCGTGACTGTGGTTTAGACAGCAGCGCTGGAATGACTAGAAAAATGCAGGGGAGGTGGTAGCATAAGCCACTGGTGCTCCTGATAGCACATTCATTTTAAGGTAATAGGAACGACATTTCAATCAAAGGATCTTGAATTCATAGTAAGGTGGAGGGGTCCCTAAATATCACCTATTTCAATTTTTTAAAACCCCAGCCTTCCTGAATCAGACATCCAGGTGTACAGCCTAGGAGTCTGCATTTTAAGCAAGAGCTCCAATAATGTTACCTAGCAGCACATCAGTCTAGGGGCCCACATTTAAGGACCAGTCCACCCAGTCCAATCTCTCTCCTGCCTTCCTGGAACAGGAACACCTTCCTCTGCATTAGAGGCAGGATGACACAGTGGTTGCAGACCTGGGACCCTGATCGCTGGGGTTCAAATCATGGGTCTGCCACAGCGAACCTGGACAAGTTCACCTCTTTGATCTGCATTTCCCTCCCCTGCAAAACACAGAAACCATACTAGTGCCCAGTTCCTCAGTTGCTAGCAGCCTTAATGAAGTAAGATTTTAAGGTGCTGAAAACTGTCTGGCACATAAGAAATGCTACACATCAGCAAATCAATAAAATAAACACCCCTGGCAAAACACTATCTCCTCCTGTGTCTGAAATTTCATATGGAAGCCACTGCCAAACAAGAATGTAGCCTGATAGAAGCTTAATCTCCTATTTTTAGCAAAAAAAAAAAAAAGAAAGAAAGAAAGAAAGAAAGAAAGAAAAAGAAAGAAAAGAAAAGAAAAGAAAAGAAAAGAAAAGAAAAGAAAAGAAAATTTTACATGAATTATAAAACATAGTGATTATTTTCTTGTCACATCAAAACCCAACTCAGGGCATAACTGAAAAGTAATGAGTTTGTCTTGGCATTCCCTATCCACCTAGTCTTTTTTTTCACATGAAAAGTGAGACACACACCCCCTTCTTTTCTTCCCCATGCCTTCCCCAAAGGTGGACCACCTAGGGCCGGTGAACCCGTCTCCTTTCTGGACCTCTGCTGTCACTATGATGTGGGACTTGTCACGATACTGCCCCAGGTCCTCCATGGCAGTGTCCTTCCACTTGGCACAGACTCCCCAGACTTTCCTAGAGAATCAGTCCCTGGGCCTGATAAAGGGCTCGGGTGAGTGGGCAGAAGCCTGAAGACCACAGCCTGCACCCCTCCCTTTCAGAACCAGATGTATGTGTTTGAGTGGAGATTCTGAGCACCAGTGAAAAGGGGGCAGCATGGGAGCTGGCTCTTGGGAAAGGCATTTGAGGCAATTAGGGTTTTGTGCTGCTGCTGAATCACAGCACACAGCAGCTATCTTTCTGGCCAGCCTAGCCTGGGGACAGGGGAACAGTAGATCAATAACCCTGATCTGACACCCTCTTCTAAAAGAAGGTCCAACTGGGAGATAAAATGGAGCTGACCACCCAGAATTTGAGTGACCCGGGATTTGATCCCCTCAACTGGTCAGTGATTATTGCCTTTTTGAGTTGTCCATTCTCAAAATCATGTTGATACTTCTGTAGACCGATCAAGTGTTCTTGCAGGTGCAAATACTTTTAAAGGGGGAAGCAAGAAAATCTGAGTTTTATTTTCCACGTTACCATCCTTATATCAGTTTTATTTACAAATTCATAAACTTCTTAGATACCAACCCCTTCTCTACTGATGACATGCAAAATGCTTATCTAAGACCATGATGCTGGAATTATAATGTTTTTGACCCCATCACAGTTATTTTTCAATTCTTTTTGGAAAGTGGCAAAAGGCCTGCCTCTAAGTAGATGTGTTTAGCTAGTAAAACCCAGAGAAGACCCAGAGGGTGAAAAACAAGGACAAAAGATTGCTTTTGCTCTATTGTGGGACAAATTCTTCTGAAAGTCCCAGAGATTTTCCAAAGTCAATCATCAGCTCTGTGGAATAAAGCAGGTTGCTCTGTGGACCTTCATTTTTCCTTGGTTTGGTCCCGAGGTAAGGTAGATGAGTCCACCTCTCTGGGGATTCTGCTTCGGAAAGCATGATGTGTTGCAGAGAACAGAAAAACATCTAGGGTCACCCTGTTCATCATTCATCAGTGAAGGACGCTCTCCCAATTAATCTGTGAGTGCTTCATCAACAATTAAACCTGCTTATTGAGAGGGAATTCGGTGAAGGTCTCCATTAACTCAAAAGGAGAATTCTTGGGGTTGAAGATACACATGGCATAGAGATCAGCCATGTCCTGACATCAACTAACTTGAGTTCACCCACCTTCCAGGTTTCTGACAATGATGACTCACACCCTCAAGTTCAGTCTCTGTAATTTTTTACTGAACAGTTGCATGGGGAGGGAAGTCATATTATAAGACCACAAAACTAGCATCCTACGATTTTCGGGTTGAAAGGGACATTATAGATGGGGGATTCTCTTGGCCCCTCCTGAAACCAAGTAAAACGGAATTTGTGAGGGACAGACCCAGGTCCCAGGGCTACATTTTCAAAAAGCTACTGGGCTATTCTGATGAGCACTGAAGGTTGAGAACCACTGTTCTGGATCATTAATCACATGCTATTCAGAAGGTGGTCCTGAACTAACAGCACCCGCTTCATCTCAGAACTGGTTAGAGATGCAGGGTCTCAGGCACCCTAGACCTAGAGAAGCAGAACCCGCACTTGAACAAGATTTCCAGGTAATTTATGTTAGTTCAAGAAGCAATGACTGAATCCAGTGCATATTAGAAACACTTGGCGAGCTTTTATGAACTCAAGACTGGAGTCCCACGACAGATCTATTAAATCCGAATCTTTGGTGGTGAGACTTAAACTTGGGAATCATTTTAATTGTCCCTGGTGATTCAAATGTGCAACGAGGACTCAGAACTACTGACCTCCTGTTTTACAGTACAGGAGGTTTTAGCACGTCATGCGGCTATTCTTGCTTGAGGATCTTTCTCTATCTAGGTCCTTCCCTTAAATAAATCTACAGCATTGGAAAGGTGCAAATGGACTTTTTTAAAAAAGGACTGGGTGCTACCCTTTGCATATTCATTGTATCCATTAATCCTCAAAGAAACTTTGGGAAAGAGGAATTATGATGCTCATTTCACAGATGAGAAAAGACCACACATTTAGAAAGCAACATGGCCAGTAACTGAATTTGAGTATTTCTGACTCCAACAAACTCACAGGTAGTGAAGGAAACATTCATAACCAAATCACACTTCCAGATATGGTGAAGCTCAAGGTGGTTCCACCACATGCCCAGATCACACAGCTTACAGCAAGAAGGTGGAGACGCATCTTACCACACACACCCATACCCTCTCTGCTGCACTAGGTTTTTCTCCAAGATCATCAAAGTCCTTGGACAATTAAATTTCCTATCAAAGGGAAAATACATTAAAAGGCAGCCAATTGACTAAAGTCACTAGGCAATCACATTTATGACTCCTGCTCACAATTTCCCTCTTTTATCTTTTTAAATAACTCTTGGCATTGGAACCAGGTGCTATACTCATTTCGTCATAGAGCATCTTCTCTGTCTTTCCGGTGAAGGGAAATGCCGCTTTTGACAACTGATGAATGCCACAGTTAGCAGCTAAGAGTCTCTTCAAGATGCATTTGGAAATGGAGAGGAATTCATTAAAACCCTCTCTCTCAAACATTTCCTCCACCTTTTGCCCACCCTGTGAAATCTGTCAGAAGAGCTGGCTCTTCAATCGTTAGCTTTGAGTTATTTAACTCGAATGTACTCTAAACCTAAACTCTAAACCTCTGGGACTTCTTGACGTGGCCCCAAGAGACAAGGACATATGGTTATACTCGATTAGTTGCAAATCATTGACAACAGTCATCAGCACAAAATGTGCTCATGCTATTTCCTTTCCTGTGCTTCATGCAAGACCCAACCCAATGTTAACACCTCTGAGAAGCCTTGTCTGACTTTTCCAGGCCTTTCTTCCACAGCATTCTGGTCATGCCTATATTATAGCCTTTGTCATACTGTATTATTCAACTTTCACCACTTACTAGCTGCATGAGCTCACATAAATGGCTTCATGTCTCTAAGCCTCAGGGTCCTCATCAAAATGGACATAATCCTAGCTTCAAATTCATGGGGATTTTTTAGAATTAATAGAGGTGTGCTTAAAAAGTGTTCAGTACATTATTTATCATTATTGATTAATCATCGATGCTTTTGTTTTATTATTACTGAGGTGTCTGTTACATACCTAGAGAGCAGTGATCTCCCTAAATACCATTTTCTGGGTGCCTAGTATCATCCTTGGTATAGAGTAGGAGAATTAAGATGTAGTAAATGTCTCTATTCTATTGAACTCAAGGAATGAAAATGCTTAAATCTCCATTACAAAGAGATACTTGGGATTCAGGGAAATAACTTTTGACAATTGAAGATCTGGAAAATAAAACCTTCTAGGACCTTTAAAGAATTCAAATCTTTAGTTGAAAATAAGAGGCTGCTGAAGGCCAAAGGGAGGGACAGGTAAAAACAATTTTCAAATACATACAGGTTCAGGAAACAGAAAACGTTATCAACTTTGCTAGATCTCCCATAAAACAGAAGTAATTAAAAAATCAAAAGCAAAAAGAAAATAAAGCAGGAGAGATTTTGTGTACTATTGAGGAGCATTAACTTTTTAAATAGATTTACAGCGCCCCTGAATAGTACCGTTCGTAGAAGAGCTCTTTAATATATGAATCTATGATGACTGAGTTTTTATTCTGCCTTAAAGTAAGAGTTGTGGAATAAGCAACCAGTCAACATTTATTCTGCTGAACTCAACTGACATTAGTTCAAAAGCTGTTCTGAACATGTTCAGGAAACTAGCTCTGAGCTATATCTCAGCTGAGACACCTTTCCCGTTCCTTCTTCAGATCCTTACTGCCTAATCCAGTGCTTACATTCTGTGCTTGACTTGCCCTCTAACTAGCTTCCATTCACACTCCTGCTTCTGACCAGACTCAATGGAAGGTGGCTGTAGACACCCACCTAAACCCCAAGCTGGAGACACTTATTTTGAGAACCACTCACTGGAAGCCTGGCCATGGTGTTTCTAGGAGTCTTGCTGAGTAGATGCCAGGTTGTCTTCCTTCTTCCGGTCTGTCCCCTGAGACCTTCATGTCGTGGTTTTAGATGTGGTTTATAATGGGACCTACAGATCAAATTTGCTCCATAAGGACTGAGGTAGAAACAGTGATTGCATAGCAACCTGATCCCCATGTAAGGCGTGATTGCCAACAGGATCATAACCTTTTCCATTCACCAATCTTATGTCTTCCTTTTTGCCCCTCAGAGTCCTGCTAAGACCAACACAACTAATCAGCCACATCCATCTGTGTCCTCGTGGGCATGTCCTTACCATGTAGGATACATGTAATTTCCAGACCTATGTCTCTGAGAGGTGCTTCAGAAACCACTTTTCACAGAGAGTTTCTAGCCTTACTTTCATGGCGCTCAAGTCCTCACCTTCAACAAATACTTGCTTTTTGTCTTTTTTCTTTTCCTCTAAAATTCTATCCAGGAAGCAGCACGCTGTGCTTCACTCATGGATGACAAGCTAACTAGCAAGCCTTCCCTCCTAACCTCCCACACACTCCAGTTTAGACCTCTAATTGCTCACATGCAGGCTCTCCAAACCTGTGTTTAATACAAGGAACATTCTGTGTGAAGGAGAGGGTGAAGGCAGATTAAGAGAAAAAATACTGTGGAGATAGCGAGCTTGCCAATTTCATCGATAGGTAGATAACCATAAAATTTAATCTTCCATTTCTGGAGTATGCCATTGGAACAGGGCAATTCTCGGTACACAAAGTAGCCTCCGTGGTGCCAACAATTTACCTGCACTCGGTCTTCCAAAGCTCTTTGTGCCTTTGCTCCCAGCAAGCATCTGCTTTGCCATGTATTGTGATTCAGAGCTCATAAGTAATGTAGGATATGAGGACAAGAGGAAGAGAGAGAAAAGACCAGAGGATGAGAAACAGAAAGGGAAAAAAATGATATGAAAATACAATGAGATAATTGCAATCAATTAATAACTCCTGCTTTCACATAAGACATATGAGAGAGTGGATTACATATTCAGCTCACACACAGCCAGCGTCAGCCATGACCCAATTAGCATAAACAAATCACAGGTGCTTGGGAAAGAATTCTCATTTTCCCAAATAAATCTGTTTTCCTAAAAACTTTCAGTACCACCTTCTGGGACTGAGTTGGCAGAGGCAAGGATAGGGAGCCTAGCACATTAAAATCAGTTCACGGCTAATACTATTTTTAATATTTTAAAGAATATTTCAGTAAACAATTAGACCCAAACGCTCGTGCATAACCACAGATTGAATATTGGTGTGAATAGTACTTCTGAAATGTTAGGACTGAACAGAGAGATTATGTTGGAGATCTATGTATCTTTTTTCAATTATAAAAGCAAAACAAAGGTAGTATTAAAATATTTAGCTAAAAAATGGGAAGGAAAATCAACCCTACACAACTACCTTTGACCCTTGAACAATACAGGGGTCGGGACACCTACTTCCCATGCAGTCAAAAATCAGTGTATAACTTTTGATTCCCCCAAAACTTAACTGCTAATAGCCTGATGGTGACAGGAAGACTTACCATTGATAAAATATCAATTAACACATATTTTGTATGTTATATGTATTATATATTGTATTCTGACAACAAAGCTGAAGAAAATGTTATTAAAACAATCATAAGGAAGAAAATACATTAATACATTACTGTACAAAAAATCCGCCGATGAGTGGACCAGCACAGTTCAAACTCATGTTCAAGGGTCAACTGTGCATGCGTATAATGAATATCTTCTGCCAGTCTATGCTTTGCTTCTTTACTTTCTTAGTGGTATATTTTAATAAGTAGAAGTTTTTAATTTTGACGAAATTGGTAAATATTTTTTTCTATTATGGTTAGTCCTTTAACAAATCTTGGCTATCCTGAATGTTATGGAGATATTTTTCTGTGTTGTTGTTGTTGTTGTTGTTTTAAAGCCTTGTAGTTTTAGCTTTCACATTGAAGCCTGGATCCATCTTAAATGCATTTTCCATATGATACGGGGTAGAGGAGGGATTGCCTTTATTCAAGTATTCTTATTACAATGGACATTCTAATTGTGATCATTGAGAATAGAATATTTTACTTATTCTCCTTTCTCTAATGCTTTCTCCCTTTCCCCATATTCTTTATAGTCTTTATGTTAGTCAGATCAAAAGTGACTTATCATAGATGTGGTTTATATATCTTTGGAGTTTGTCCTTTACATGAAATTTGAGTAGGAAAGTTGACACTCCATTTTTAAGTTACTCTCAAAAGACTGAAGAATTCCCAAATTGGACTTTTTCTTGAAAATTGATTATCTACATGGCATAAAATAACCAAAAATCTAATACAGTTCTTTGTTTACAATTGTGAATGTTGGTATACCTTTTCTATAACTACTGGAATTAGAAATAATTGAATTTATTATTCTGCCATGTACTGTTACTTAAAATGTTTTTGTACATTTAAGGTATTCTAGATATTATTTACTCTAATAGTCCTACTATCCATCTATTTTCCTATTATTCAACTATCAGAAAGTGCTCAATGTCTATTTCTGTACATAGAATTGTTCACATTTGCAGCACTTTACTTTTGTTATACATATACATTACTATTTTGGCTGATTAATAGAATTTCAACACACAAAGCACATTCATTCAGCTGAACATTTGACAAATATTTATTGAGCACCTATAGAGTACCAAGTACTATCTATATATGACTTCAGCAGTCAACAAAACAGACAAAAACTTGCCTTTATGGAGCTTATATTTTAAGTGAGATTTTTCACTTTGATGTATATCCCAAATATTTACCTTTCTTTAAAAATGAATATTCAGATATTAACGATATGTCTGAATTATTTGCAGTAGATAATTATATGTCCATTACATATAATTGCATGTCCCCCTTTTCATAATGTAGAGTTCCTTTGAGAAATTGCTACCCAGCCAGGAATTAGACTTCCTAGACCCTCTTATAGCTTTGGTAGCACCCACAATCAGTTCTTGCCAATGGAATGACAACAGAATTAGTGTGTCACTTCCAAGCCAAGGTATTTTAGAAGTGGGTACACCTTCTCTATGCCTTTTTTTTTATTTATTTAAAAAAAATTTTTTTTAATTTAAATTCAATTTAGTTAACATATACTATGTTATTAGTTTCAGGGGTAGATTTACTGATTTCATCAGTTGCACATGACACCCAGTGCTCATTCCATCAAGTGCCCTCCTTAATGCCCATCCCCCAGTTACCCCATCCCCCACCACCTCCCCTCTAGCAACTCTCAGTTTCTTTCCTAGAGTTAAGAGTTTCTTATGGTTTGGTCTCCATGCTCTTTTTTTGCCTTTTACTGGCTGGATGCAGTTGACAACAAGGCCCTAGTGGATGATAGAGCATAGAGGGAAAGTGCTAATCACAGTTTCACTTCAAATAGGAAGGAAGACCAGTAACTCTGACTCCAGTGTGAACAAAAAAATACATTTTACTCTGTTAAGGTACTGAAATGTAAGGTTGATTTGATAAATTAGCATTACCATAACAAATATACGTGCCTTGTTCATACTGAAGACCGTTAGTCTGAATGGGTATGATGTTTATCTGAGAAAAGGACCATTATCCTTGATCTAGTACAATTTCAGAGTTGCCAAGAAAAGTGATCCTGAAGGAGGCAGTCAGCGAGGTAGCCTCCCAACGGGCAAGGCCAACACCTAAGAGGAGATTTTTGCTAAATACTGAGGCCAACACAAAATTAAATGCATCTCTTAGCAGTTAGTGACTTAAAGAAAAAAGTTGTATAAGAAAGTAATTTTGAGGACTCTGCGGCCCATGAACCAAACTTGCATAGTTATAATATCAAGTGGGTACTATCGGAATTTTGATAAAATAATTATTGCTGAGGAATGTGGAGGAGATATGGTGTAGGAAAACCATGTCCTTCCTCATTCTCTATGGTAGTGAGTGTAAACTGGGTCAAAAAATAATATATGTATGCTTTATATGCTCATATGGGAACAGAATTTGTTGCCTCTGTAGGAGTTGAACCACTGACTAGAAACAGAGGAGGGAAGGAGATTTTTTATTTTTTCACTTCTGAATATTGTACCTTGTAAATAATTACCTATTTAAAAATACATTTTTAAAAAAATGCAATATAGCTTGTGAGAATTTATTAGTATCAGGGAAGATATAATTTCCTGAATTTCAACAAAATCCATTATGAAAATTGGTGGATGGGATTGCAGAATTGATACCATAATTTAGCAAGCACCCTCAATGATATCCTTCCCCTAAAACCTATAAAGTTTCCAAGGTTTTCACTTATAACGGCTATTAAAATCAGTGCTGAAATAAACTGAACTTAGAACTAACCCTAAAGCGATCAGTCAAGATTTTTTTTTAATGTGTGAGAGAGAGAGAGAGAGAGAGAGAGAGAGAGCAGGAGCAGGGGGAGGGACAGAGGCAGAGGGAGAAACAGACTCCCCGCTGAGCAGAGAGCCCAACATGGGACTCGACCCCAGGACCCTGGGATCATGACCTGAGGTGAAGGCAGACACTTAACTGACTGAGCCACCCAGGTGCCCCAATCGATATGTTTTTAAATGTTGAAGCACATTCAGTTATTTGGGTCGTTGAAAAGTTTATGTTGCATCATAATACATCCCTAATATATGATATTCCAAACTTTCAATCAAATAAACAAAAATTACTTATTTATCTTAATTCATCTGTTAACTATCTCTTGTGTGTATTTTATAGCATATATAAAATATACATACAGTACAACACTGATCCATGGATTAAGAACTACGTTCTTGGGAATGCAGGTTCAGTAAGCTCCAGCGGGCGGGCTGCTGAGTCCACTTTGGAGACATCCATATCTGCCACAAAGCTCAGAGAGAGCACCTCTGATGGGAGTCGGCAGATCAAGGCTGTCTCAGAAGCACGGCTTGAGCTGAGACTTGAAGGCTGATAGGATTTAAATAGGGGTTAGGATGAGAAGGGCATTATAAAGCACGAAGACATAGAGGGAACTCACAAGGCTTCTTCAGGCTACTACAGCAAGTCTCCAACTGGGGTCTTGGCCCATCTACAACAGCATCACTGAAGCCATTGTTTAAAAGGCCTTCCCCAGACCTATTCAATCGAAAGTTCTGGTGTAGGGGAGTCAAAAATACTCATTTTCATCAAGCTCCTGATAATTTTTAGGCTTACCAAAATTTGAAAAATATCTAATTCTGTGAAAATACACTGGAGGCCATGTGGATATGTATTGCAGAGCCATTATAGGTGATTACAAAAAAAAAAAAAAAAAAAACAGCCGTCAATCCCAAAAAAGGAAATTGAGAAATGGCTCCTTTGACGTATTCATCACAGATGGGTCAGCCATATTACCAATACTTAATTCATTTACAATATTGGCATTTGCATGGAGTCCTGACCACTCTCCTGTTAATGGAATAAAGAGAACTGAAAAGTTTCAGCTCTATCCGTTGTTTGAGTGTTGGACCGTTCTCTTGTTTAATTACCTTTGAACTCTAGAAAAAGCCCAAAGAGGCAACAATGTTGGCTGCCACATTCCGCTCTGCCTGCTTATCCTAAGGCAAAATTAAATGTACTTTTCAAATCGGTCGATAAATGTTTCAGTTGTTGAAAAGCCCCCTTGTGTCATTAACTGCTCTTGGCCCATATATATTCTCAGGCTCTTCTTCTGAGTTTCACACCTTTGTTACCACTAATGCAATTGTAAGGTAGGAAGATGAAAAAATATATATAAATTCCTAGACTCCTATCTTCCACAACCTGTTTTCAGAATAATGTGTGGAACTCATGGTGATCATATTAATATTTAACATAATCTGACTATAATTTAGCCTCAAAATATTTTATTCCAAAATGTCATGTTCCATGGTATTATGTTGATACATTTGTAATCTTGGTTCATATTATTGTCACTTTGTAACAAAGGGCTTGTGTTTTTATTTTCCTCCTGTGGAGAAAAGATGCAAGACCCATTCCAGGCTACGTTAAAATGAAACCCTGGTACCAGTTAATGTGCATTAGGATTACAATAAAAGCACAGTGCCAACTTAAACTGTGTGCTTTCCTTGCATTTCTCACTCAAAAAGGGGGAATATTTGACAAAACACTTTACTTTTTAAAAATAAAATATGACCGGGCTACCTGGGTGGCTCAGTCAGTTAAACGTCCAACTCTTGATCTCAGCTCAGGTCTTGATCTCAGGGTCCTGAGTTTGAGCCCCGCATTGGCCCCAGCATGGAGCCTACTTAAAAAACTAAAAAATAAAATAAAATAAAAAATATGACCTAGGTGCCACACAGAAATGCAGAGCTATGAAAGCATATTTTAGGTGCATGCATACCAATTTGAAAGATGAATAGGAATAAGGCCAAGTAGAGAAAACAACCTTCTAGATGAAGGGGTTAAGTGAAATACAGGTGACCCTTGAACAAAGCAGGGGTTAGAGGTGTGAGTCCTGTGCACAGCTGAAAATCTGCGTGCAACCTTGACTTCCTCAAAACAAAACTAATAGCCTATGTTGACCAGAACCCTTACTGATAACAGAAACAGTTGTAACACATAGTATATAATACATGTACTGTATATATTATATGCATATAATACAGTATATATTCTGTTATAATACAGAATATATAGAATATATACTGTATTCTTACAATAATGTAGGCTAGAGAAAAGAATATGTTATTAAGAAAGTCATAAGGAAGAGAAAATACATTTACGGTACTGTACTATAGTTAATCAAAAAAATCCACGTATAAGTGGACCTGTGTTGTTCAAGGGTCAACTGTGTTTTAATTTTTTATACTGACTTTTGGTCACTCTCATACCCATTCAAATTTTTACAAAGTTACATTGTGGCATATACAAAATTGGAGTTATGAATGAAGTCTCTTCCAGGACTGGCTGAAGAATATCATGTTTTAAGGCTTGGGGTTCAGAGTAACAGATCTGATTTCACACTATGATTTCCACACCATAGCTTGTGACATGAAGTTATTTAATCTCTCTTTGCCTGGCTTTTCCCTTTTGAATGCAAATGAGAATAAGAGTTCTTAATCCAAAGAGTTATTTTGAGGATTAAGTGAAACAAAATGCATTTCACAAACTATGGTCCAACAGATGATTTGCAGATAATACTTATGAACTCTTTTATAATAACAATGTGTTTGTTTTCATCATGTTTTAGAAAAAATGTAAATTAAAGAAATTTAATGAAAATAGAAAGCTATATAATTAGACTTCATACTTAGGGGCTATTGCTTAGACCAAGGGGGAAAGAGTAGGCTAACTGAACTCCATTTAAGGAAAAACATGAAGTAAATAATCGACACTTTGATGGAGTAAAATCCATAAAAATGACGTAGGAGTGACTAACGTTTGGAAACACTGAACAAATAAACATAAAACACTAAGCAAAATGTCAAGTACCTAACATGCACTTAGTAAGTTTTAGCTCCTGTGTAATTATGCTTTAGTTTGGTCAAGCCCCTGAGGAAAATGGCAGGGCCTCCAGTTCCCCAGGAGAGACCTCCCACCCTGTCCCATGTCTGGTCTTTTCTGCCACTATTTATTCCTAATTCAGATTTCTAAGCCCTTTGAAAACGTGAGACAGTCTGAAAACACAGGAACAAGAAAAAGCAACAAAACTTTGATTTTTTTTTAAATCGAGTTGCTAAAAATCCCCAGAGAATTTTCTTTATGGTTGGACTGCTGGGTATTTTTGTCCTGCAAACTCTCTCAAAGCATTAGCTCCGCTGTTCTGATTTCCCCTGAATTTACAGCAAACTCTAGTTTATCAGCTTGTGGCTTCTAGGTGGCGATTGGCATAAGTCAGCACTTACCGAGGAATGAGAAAATCGATTTGGGAAAATCCGCTTTAAATCATATTTCCCTTCCTCCTTTTATTTTGTTTTGTTTTGAAACAAAACATGGTGATGTGAAGAAAGTGACATCAGAGACAAGGAAGCTAATTCTGACCCTGCCCTTAAATAGCCATGAGACTGGCTGTGCAAATAGCTGAATCTCTATGAGCCCTTGTTTCCCTGTTTGCAAAATTATAACAATGCTTGCAATATTATTGTCACAAGGACAAAATGACACAAAGGAATAACTTTAGATTAGTAGATTCTCAGTTTAAATAGTACATTCACAATAAATATTTGTTTAAGGAATGATAAATTGCCACAATAAGGAAAGGAAAGAACATTCATGGAGCAACTGTTTTGCGTCTTCAAGAAGCTCAGAGACAATATATATAATATAGTACAAAGTACTCTAATAGAAGCAAACACAGGATCTGAAAGGGGAAAGGAAAGAATTCAGAGAATTCTTTGTGGAAGACTTGATGCCAGAGTTTCATCCTAGAATTAGCACAATAGTGGGGCATTCCCTACAGAAAAAGCTAGTATGTATAGGTCTTTCCAGAAACAATTCAGTATGGCTAGATCAAAACGCACAAGAAGGTGAAGGTGACATCTGAGATTGGAGAAAAAAGCAGAGTTCAAGGAAAGGGATGTTGCATAGAAGATTAAGAAATTTGAAATCTGTAGGAAACAGAGCATTGTAAGGATTTCTAAAGCTGGGGCAGTTTCTAGGCCCGTTCATTTCAAATCTTGTTAGATATCAAAAACACACATTTTATAGCCCCGGCTCAGATGCACTGATCAGAATTTTAGGGAGTCAGGTATAGCAATCTGGATTTTTTTCTATTTTTAAGGGGTGTTTTGTCTTCTTTTTGCAGCTCCCAGATGCTTTGATGTAAATAGTATGAAGTCTAGAAGTTGAGACCCACTGACTAGCTTAATTATTCACTTTTAAAGTTATTTTCTAAGATTTTATATATTTACTTATTTTAGAGAGACAAAGCATGAGGGGGGAGTGGAGGAGGGGTACTGGGAGTGAGAAAAGCAGACTTCCCGCTGAGCAGGGAGCCCCACAACACAAGGCTCCATCCCAGGACCCCAAGATCTTGACTTGAGCTGAAGGCAGATGCTTAACTGACTGAGCCACCCAGGCGCCCCTAATTCTTTACTTTTATGGATGAGGAAAATAGAGCCAAAAGAGGTAAATGAATTAAATGGAATAAAAATCCAAGATTATATTCATTTAAATTCACTATTTGTTGACCACTAACCATGTGCTGGGTATTCAAACTCAAAATAGAAAAACCCCTTGGCCTCAAGAAGAAATAAATGATTTCAGGCCCAAAAGATAAATGCTGGGAGAATATATACACTGTGAGTTTGTAAGCACAGAGGAGGGCCCCCACATCAAACAGAAATACACGTGTGTGTTGGGGAGAGAGGGTAGATGTGTTTCTACATTAGCGTCCAAGAGGAGATGATGCTTAATCGGCCTTTGACTTAGACTGAAGTAGGAGAAAAAAGAACATTCAGGGCAGTGCAAAATGGCTTGTGATAAGGCATGGACACATGAGGAGTATTATATGTTAAGGGACCATGTTACAGAATGAAAGGTATATTGGAAATACAGGGCATGGCAAGAAAAGAGACTAGAAGAGCAGGCAGCAGCCAAGGCATGAAGCATACTTAGTTAAGCAAGCTTAAAGGAATTCTAAACCTGATATGGAATGCACCAAAGAATCTAACACAGGGGAGAGCTGTTGTGAGATCTGTTTGTATCAAGACCACAGACATGGAAGACAGATTGGAGGGAGTAAGATTAGAAATACAGAAAGAGAAGCACCTGCAGTGATCCCAACAAGAAGTAAAGACTGTGTGAAAAGGGAACTGACTGAGTGAATTCAGCAGGGGAGAGGGATTTTAGGAATATTAAGAAAGTGCTTTCCAGATTATGTTGTGGTAGAGTGAGTAGACAGAAAGTCAGAGAGGGGTATTTCCAATGATCCCCGGATGTTTTATGTGAACCCACTGGGTAGATGATGAAGCTATTCACTGGGAGAGAAAATACAGGAAGAAAATCAAGATGGAGGGGAGAAAAAGATAAATTCAATTTAGAGTATACTAAATTTGGAAACCCTATAGAATACCCAGCCATAGATTACCAGTAGGGAAAAAATCTATAGGCTTAAGGCTTGATAGAGAGATCTTAGAAAACCATACAAAATATTCTATATGCCTATGTAATTCCAAAAATAATGTCACTAACTGCTTTTACATCTGTCTCTAAATATGTAGTTCCACCGGGCCTTTAATTTTCCTTTCATATTTTCTTGGAGGACTGGGAGATGGTATAAAGGAAACATTTATTTTGTAAATTAAAAGTTTTTGCTCTAAGTACAATATTTTCTCTCTAGCACTAGTACTTAAAATTAATAGGCCATTTGAAATATTTACATAAACCAAATGTTTGAAGTTACCAATTATTATTTCAAATTCTGGCTTGTGTTTTCATAAGAAGCAAATTTTGAGTTAACACAAGATCGTCTAAAGAAAACAAGTTGTTTTTATCTTTTAAATAATCTCAATGCAGTTCAATCTCTTTACAGAAGTGTAGGCTCTAACAGAATGTTGCAAAAGAAGGGAAAAAAGAGATTCAGCTACAGTTGGTTAAAAATAGACCTTACTTTTCTTTTGAATCTACACAGTAAGATCTTTTGTTACATTTAGTTAATTATGTACTATTTGGTGACTGAATTATGTACTACTTGATCGGTGACAGGCAGAGAAAAAATGAGTTGACTTAGCCCAATTCAATTGTCTCTGGAAAGCAAGACCACACTTCCAAACATTATCTGCCAAGACTGATTTTGACATTAGCCTCTAGTCTATGCTAGCTCAATAATCTGGGCATGCACATAGAAATTGCAAAAGGAAATGAGAAAGGGAAGATGACTCACATTTCATGGGTCATGGGTTTAGTATTTATTTTCTCATTTAGGCCCAGAAAGGGAAGTTTGTAGAAGTACTTGTTTATTATTCTCATTTTACAGATGAAGTAATCCATGTTTCCAATAATAAAGTAACTTCCCAAGCCCAGACAGCTGTTAAGAATGGAGCCAGAATAACGCTCTTGAATCTTTTGATTCTTCCTATTACATCTCATGGTCCTATATTATATTGGCAACCGTGGCCATACTAAGAAATATGTGCGATCATACATGATTCGTGTATTTCCACATATTCAAAGGCAGAATCTCAATATGATAAGATGCAAATGTGGCAATGAAGGCATTTTATGTAATTTTACTCTTAGATTCAACATTCTCAAGTGATTTTCACCTTTATTTATTTGAAAAACTATCACTATGGGATGGTGAATCATCTCAGCCCTTCAGGTTGAATTATCCTAAGCCCTCATGGAAACTTATTCTCAAAATTCATTTCTCCCTCTCACTACCAACATAACACATAATAATTATAGAAATTTTAGAAAACATAGACAAACAACAAAACACACCAAACTCTCTGCATCATCCAAAAATAAGTACTCTCTACAACCTGTGAATATTCTTACATTCTTTTTTATACACATGAGCACACACACTTACACACATACATTTCCTTTTAACCTTAATCAAGCTCCTCAGCTTTATTACCTTTAATTTCCTCTGTCTGAATTTAAAACATAAGTAAATTCTTCATATCCTGGTGTAGTTGATTCTAACAAATGTAGGAAACAATCAGACACAGTTTGAGCTAAGAGGCAGAGGTCAACCATGCTTTGTTTTTGCGAAAAGGGTGACTTTGCCAGCTGGGTTGACGTTCCTGGCTCTGTTCTGCCATTATTTACTAGACAGAGTCTCTGACTAATACCCTGTGATCTGATCACTGTCATCAGGCCATCTGTAGACACAACAGAATGCAAATAAAATATCTACTGAATCTATATTCAGGCCTTCCTCTTCGACACGTACATTTAGGAATTTTTGTGTTTTTCCCCTTCCACCACCACAATATGTTTTTATTTTTATTACAACCAGATGTAGCACTTCGTTACATACCACGAGCAAGTGCCCAGATCTAATATTTCATTTAACAGTATAATGCCTACAATAATAGAACATTAGAACTAGGAGAGAATTAATTCAACTGGCTCATTTTACAGGTGATACAACTGAGGCTCAGGGGGGAAAAAAGGAAAGAAAATGTGTTCAGTAAATTCCTGACAGATACCACAAGCTATGCCTGTTTATTTCATTCAAAATCACATTGTTGCAACATTGTTGCCCGCCTACAATTTGTCAGGCTGTGTGTTAGCTGTTTTACATTTATTATATAATGTGTTATCCTCCCAAGGCCCAGGGAGAGTTTCTTTTCTATAGGAAATTAAAACTCTTCAGGATCACACAACTATGATGTGAACCATGCATGATTCCAAGATGAGTCTTTCTGACTCTGGTTTCCCCTCCAACATCCTGCCTTTCTGGAAAGAGGTGACATTGAAATCAGACATCTAGATAGTACAAGAGCAGAAACTAGAACCTAGTCCTCTACTATCTAGACCACCGCCCTTGTCTCTACAACTTGTTGTTGTACATGGAGCTCAAACGGGATTAAAGCCCATAGGATTTGCCTCTAAGATCACTTTGCAAATGACCAAGCCCAGCAGTTTGCCACACAAAGATACAGCCCGGTATACATCACCCTTTTTTACACTGAACGTGATTTAGAAATATTAGTACCTTTAGATTTCAAATTATGTCATTAATTAAAGCAACTCTATTGAAAATCAACCATGTAGAAAATACAAAATTAAAATAAATAAGGCTTCGCATCACCTGTGCTATTAAACACAACTGGAAAAGTGACTTGTATATCTGAACCGGGCATGTTCAACATTTAAGTAATAGAAAGCTATTTCAGTTTATGCCCAACTCAGTTCAACATACAAAGCCTGAAACACATTTTCCTTTTCTGCATCTAGCATGATTTAGCACCCAGCCCCCAGCCGCTCTGCACAGTATCTACTTTAAGAAGCTGAGAGGAAAGGAAGCAATGAACATTTGTTGCCCGCCTACCATTTGTCAGGCTGTGTGTTAGGTGTTTTACATTTATTACATAATGTTTTATCCTCCCAAGGCCCAGTGAGAGTTTATTTTATATCTAGTTTACATATAAAGAAACTGAAGCTTGGAGAGCTCACTAACTTTTTTCCAAGATCTAATAAGCATTAAGCTTGGGAATTATGCCAAGGTTTAATTGCGCAGTGACAGGCTCACTTGGAGCTGTCCGGTAATAATAGTTTTAAAATAATAAATGTTTATTGGGAATTTTCTTTGCCAAAGACTATACACATTCGCATGCTTGAATCCTCATAGCAATTCTAAACCATAGGTATCCGTAAGGCCCGTTTTATAGATGCACAAAGGGTAAGTGATTTGCATGAAATCGTACTACTTTTATTTTATTTTTTAAAAAACTTTTATTTAAATTCAATGTGATTAACATATAGTGTATTATTAGTTTCAGAGATAGAATTCAGTGATTCATCAATTGCATATAACACCCAGTGCTCATCACATCAATGCCCTCCTTAATGCCTATCACCCAGTTACCCCATCCCCCCACCCACCTTCCCTCCAGCAACCCTCAGTTTGTTCCCTATAGGTAAGAGTCTACAACTTTTAAGCATGGAACTTCAGCACAAAGTCAGGAAAGCTAGTCCCAAAGCCTGTGCTGCTAACCTTTATTTCATATTGTCTGAAAGGAAAATAATATCCACATCCTTGTGTTTATATATTCATACAAAGTGAAAATTACAACGCATCATAGGTGGACAGAGATGAAGAAAGAGAAAGATACTACATTGTCACAGTGGTACTGGATTGGGGATGGGAATAGAAACTTTCCAGCCACAGAGGATGGGCAGAGTTTAGACAGGCAAAGACAGCGAGAAGAAAAAGAAAGATTTTCCAGTGGAAAGATTTGTACTGTGATGTGATACTGTTTTCTTAATTTGTGTTTGGTCTTGTGTCTTAAAATCTGCTCACTGACCCATCACAGTGGTTGAGATTTGGGTTTTCTGACAGACCTAGATGGCATTTAAGTATGCATGATGGAGGCTCTAAGCCCATTGAGAAGCCACGTCTATTGTATTACTTACTTAGTGTTGGATATCAAATTACCCCAAACCTTAATGGCTTAGAACAACTAAAGTTTATCATCTCACAGTTTCTATAGGTCAGGAATTCCAGAGTATCTTAGCTCAGAAGTTGTGGCTCAGGACCTGAGGTGGTAGCCGGGAGGGATGTTGGCCCCTCAGCCAGAGGCGGCAGTCACCCGGATAGAGGAGGAGTTAAGATGGTGGAGGAGTGGAAGGACCCTGATCTTGCCTCCTCCCTGGACGGAAGAGAACTAGATAGGTACCAAATTATTCTGAACATCCAAGAAGTCAGTTGGAGGGCTGAGAGAACAAAAACTGCAAGTCTACAAGTAGAAAAGCGAGCACTTTCTGGAAGGTAGGAGGAGGGGAGTTGGGGGGGACGGAGCTGTGGCAGCCGGGACAGGGAGGAAGCCTGCTTACGAGGCTACCGCGCGACGTATTAGAAGAGGCCGAGTGGAAAATCAGAACTTTTAAGTTCCCTACCGTGGAGGGCGTGCCTGAATGAAAGGTGCTCAGGTGGCGAAGAGACGCTGAATCCCAGGAGCGACGGGGTGGTCTGAGGATCCCCTGGGTGGCAGGAAGGGCGGGTGGCGCCAAGGTGCCGCGCTGTTCCCAGGCATAGGAGCTGGGAAGCCAGTGGAGAGCTGGGTCTTGGGCCGGCTTGCTGCTATCAACGGCAAACCGTGCCGCGCGTTTGTGGGACCGCTTTCCTGGGATGGCGGGCAAGCGTGGAAGACCCTCTCTTGGAGGCTGCGGGCATCCCTTAAATTTCGAGTTTAGAAACTCAGGCACCTGAGACAAAAAGGCTCAGACACGGGCAGGGTGAATGCAGGGTTCATTTGAAACTGAGGAAACAAATAGGGTGATTGACTGCTTTTCTGTGAAGGCTCATGGGAAGAGTGGGGGACCCGAATTTTCAGCTTGGGGGCCAGAGGGTAGGACGCCGCCATATTATCCCGCCCCTCAGTGCTGAAAGCTTTCAGGGAGCAAAACAGCACCACCTAGTGGAGGCCAGAGCAGTTTACAGCAAACTGCACCCTGAAGGTGCACTTCCACGGAGGCAAGTCCACCTGAGAATCAGTGCACCAGGCCCCTCCTCCAGAAGACCAGCACAAATAATGCACTCACGCCAACTTTGCAAAGCTTCAGCTCTAGGGGAAATAGGCTTGAGTTCGCTTTGTACTTGTATTCTTTATTTCTTTTATTTTTATTATGTTTTCATTTAGTCTCATATTTTCCAATTCCTTTTTAAATTTTTTATTAATTTTTAAAATTTATATATATATACTTTTCATACATATTTTTAAAATTTTTTTGTCTACTTTCATTTTATTTTATTTTTTATTTTGGGGATCTAAATTCTTTTAACAAGCAGACCAAAACACATCCAGGATCTAGTGGGGGGTTTTTTGGTTTTCTTGTTTTGTGTTTTTGTTTTTCTTGTTTTGTGGGGTTTTTTTTTCTGTTTTTTGCTTTGTTTTTGTCTTTTGTTTGCTTTTTGGGGTTTGGGGGTTTTGTTGTTGTTGTTTTTGTTGTTCTTTTTTCTCTTTCTTCTTTTCTTTTCTGGACTAAATGATGAGATGGAGGAATTCACCCCAAGAGAAAGAACGTGAGGGAGAACTCACAGCCAGGAATTTAATCCATACAGACTCAAGTAAGATGTCTGAACTAGAATTTAAAACAATAATTATAAGGATACTAGCTGGGCTTGAAAAAAGCATGAAAGACACTAGAGAATCCCTTACTACAGAGATAAAAGAACTAAAATCTAGTCAGGCTGAAATTTAAAATGCTGTAATTGAGATGCAAACACAAATGGAGGCCATAGAAACAGGATGGATCAAGTAGAAGAGCAAATCAGTGATATAAAAGATAAAATTATGGAAAATAATGAACCCAAAAAGATGAGGGAAAGAAAGATAATGGACCACAAAGGCAGACTTAGAGAATTCAGTGACTTGGTAACATGTAGTAACATTGGTATCATAGGAGTCCCAGAAGATGAAGAGAGAGATAAAGGGGCAGAAGGTTTATTTGAACAAATTGTAACTGAAAACTTCCTAATCTGGGGTAGGACACAGACATCAAAATCCAAGAAGCACAGAGAATTCCCATTACATTCAGTAAAAGCCAGCCATCGCCGGGGCATATCATATTCACAAAACACACAGACAAGGAAAGAATCCTGAAAGCAGCAAGGGGAAAAAAGGTCCTTAACCTACAAGGGAAGACAGATCAGGTTCGCAAGGAATCTGTCCACAGAGACTTGGCAGGCCAGAAAGACATGGAAGGAAATATTCAACTTGCTGAATGGGAAAGATATGCAGCCAAGAATTCTTTATCCACCAAGGCTATCATTCAGAATAGAAGGAGAACTAAGGAGTTTTCCAGACAAACAAAAACTAAAGGAGTTCGTGACTACTAAACCAGCCCTGCAAGAAATTCTAAGGGGGGCTCTTAGAGTGGAGAAAAAAGGACCACAAGCAACAAAGACTAGACAGGACCAGAGAACATCACCAGAAACACCAAACTACAGGTAACACAATGGCACTGAATTCATATCTCTCAATAATCACTCTGAATGTAAGTGGACTAAATGTGCCAACCAAAGACATAGGGTATCAGAATGAATAAAAAAAACCAAGATCCATCTATATGCTGCCTACAAGAGACTCATCTGAGACCTAAAGACATCTGCAGATTGAAAGTGAGGGGATGGAGAATCATCTATCATGCTAATGGACATCAAAAGAAAACCAGAGTAGCCATACTTATATCAGACAAATTAGATTTTAAAACAAGACTGTAACAAGAGATGAAGAAGGGTACTATATTGTAATTAAGGTATCTATCCATCAGAAGATCTAACAATTGCAAATATTTATGCCCCCAACTTGGGAGCACCCAAATATATAAATAAATTAATAACAAACATAAAGAAACTCATTAATGGTAATACAATAATAGTAGGGGACTTTAACACCCCCATTTACAGCAATGGACTGATCATCTAAGCAGAAAATCAATAAGGAAACAATGGCTTTGAAAGACACTGGACCAGATGTGCTTAACAGATACATTCAGAACATTTGATCCTAAAGTAGAATACATGTTCTTCTTGAGTGTACATGGAACATTCTTCAGAACAGATCACATACAGGTCTCAACAAATAGAAAAAGATCAAGATCATACCATGCATATTTTCGGACCACATTGCTATGAAACTTGAAGTCAGCCACAAGAAAATATTTGGAAAGACCTCAAATATATGAAGGTTAAAGAACATCCTACTAAAGAATGAATGCATCAACCAGAAAATTAAAGAAGAATTTAAAAATACATGGAAGCAGATGAAAATGAAAGCACAATAGCCCAAAACCTTTGGGATGCATCAAAAGCAGTCCTACGAGGGAAGTATATTGCAGTACAGGCCTACCTCAAGAAGCAAGAAAAGTCTCAAATACACATCCTAACCTTACACCTCAATGAGTTAGAAAGGGAGCAAATAAAGCCTAAAGCCAGCAGAAGAGAAATAATAAAGATTAAGCAGAAATAAATGATAAACAAACAAACAAAAAACAGTGGAACAGATTAATGAAACTAAGACCTGGTTCTTTAGAAGAATTAATGAAATTGATAAACCCCTAGCCAGACTTATCAAAAAGAAAAGGGAAATGATCCAAATAGATAAAATCCCAAATGATAGAGGAGAGATCACAATCAACACCACAGAAATACAAACAATTATAAGAAAATGAAAAATTATATGCCAACAAACTGGGCAACCTGGAAGAAATGGACAAATTCTTAGAAAGTTGCAAACTACCAAAAGTGAAACAAGAAGTAGGAAATTTGAGCAGACCCATAACCAGCAAAGATATTGAATCCATTATCAAAAATGTCCCAACAAACAAAAGTCCTAGGCCAGATGGCTTCCCAAGGGAATTATAACATACATTTGAAGAGTTAATACCTATTATTCTCAAACTGTTCCAAAACATAGAAATGGAAGGAAAACTTCCAAACTCATTCTACAAAGCCAGCATTACCTTGATTCCAAAACTAGACAAAGACCCCACTAAAGGAGAATTATAGGCCAATATCCCTGATGAATATGGATGCAAAAATTCTCAACAAAATACTAGCAAAGTGAACTCACCAGTACATTAAAAGAATTATTCACCATGATCAAGTGGGATTTATTCCTGGGCTGTAGGGGTGGTTTCATATTTGCAAACCAGTCAATGTGATACACCATATTTAAAAAAAGAAAAGATAAGAACTATATGATCCTGTGAAAAGATGCAGAAAAAGAATTTGACAAAATACAGCATCATTACCTGATACAAACCCTCCATAAAGTAGGGATAGATGGAACATACCACAACATCATAAAAACCATATACAAAAGACCCACAGCTAATATCACCCTCAATGGGGAAAAACTGAGAGCCTTTCCCCTATAGTCAGGGACAAGACAAGGATGTCCACTCTCACCATTACTATTTAACATAGTACCGGAAGTCTTGCCTCAACAATCAAACAACAAAAAGAAATAGAAGGCAACTGAATTGGCAAGGAAGAAGTCAAACTTTCACTATTTACAGAAGACATGATACTCTATGTAGAAAACCCAAAAAACTCAACCAAAAAATTACTAGAACTCATACATGAATTCAGCGAAGTCTCAGTATGTAAAATCAATGTGCAGAAATCTGCTGCATTTCTATATACCAATAACAAAGCAGCAGAAAAAGAAATCAATGAATCGATCTCATTTGCAATTGCACCAAAACCAATAAGATACTTAGGAATAAATCTAACTAAAGAAGCAAAAGATCTATACTCTGAAATTATAGAACGCTTATGAAAAAAATTGAAGAGGTCTCAAAGAAATGGAAAAGCATTCCATGCTCATTGATTGGAAGAACAAACATTGTTAAAATGTCTATACTACCCAAAGCAATCTACACATTTAATGCAATCCCAATCAAAATACCACCTCCATTTTTCACAGAACCAGAACAACAATCCCAAAATTTGTATGGAACCACAAAAGACCCCAAATAGCCAAAGCAATTCTGAAAAAGAAAAACAAAGCTGGAGGCATCATGATTCCAGATTTCAAGCTATATTACAAAATCGTAGTCATCAAAACAGTATGGTACTAGCACAAAAACAGACACATAGATCAATGGAACAGAATAGAGAACCTAGAATGGACCCACAACTATATAGTCAACTAATCTTTGACAAAGCAGGAAAGAATATCCAATGGGAAAGACAGTCTCTTCAACAAATGGTGTTAGGAAAACTGGACAGCAACATGCAGAAGAATGAAACTGGACCATTTCCTTACACCATACACAAAAATAAATTCAAAATAGATGAAAGATCTTAATGTGAGACAGGAAACCATCAAAATCCTAGAGGAGACCACAGGAAGAAACCTTTGGCCTCAGCTGTAGCAGCTTCTAGACGTGTCACCACAGGCAAGGGAAACAAAAGCAAAAATGATCTATTGGGACTTCATCAAGATAAAAAGCTTCTGCACAGCAAAGGAAACAATCAACAAAACTAAAAGGCAGCCTACAGAATGGGAGAAGATATTTGCAAATGCCATATCTGATAAAGGGCTAGTATCTAAAATCTACAAAGAACTTACCAAACTCAACACCCAAAAAACAAATAACCCAGTTAAGAAATGGACAGAAGATATGAATAGACACTTTTCAAAAAAGACATCCAGATGGCTAACAGACACATGAAAAGATACTCAACATCACACATTATCAGGGAAATACAAATCAAACCATGATGAGATACCACCTCACACCTGTTAGAATGGCTAAAATTAACAACACAGGAAACAACAGGTGTTGGTGAGGATGTAGAGAAAGGGGAATCAGTCCTCTTGCACTGTTGGTGGGAATGCAAACTGGTGCAGCCACTCTGGAGAACAGGATGGAGGTTCCTCAAAATGTTAAAAATAGAACTACCCTACAATCCAGCAATTGCACTGATAGGTATTTATCCAAAGCATAAAAAAATACACATTCAAAGGGATACATGCACCCCGATGTTTATAGCAGCATTATCATTAATAGCCAAACTATGGAGAAAGCCCAAATGTCCACTGACTGATGAATGGATAAAGAAGATGTGATACACACACAGGCACGCACGCACACGCACACACACACACACACTGTAATATTACTTAGCCATCAGAAAAGAATGAAATCTTGCCATTTGCAATGACATGGATAGAGCTAGAGAGTACTACACTAAGTGAAATAAGTCGGTCCGAGAAAGACAAATACCATATGATTTCACTCATGTGGAATTTAAGAAAGAAAACAAGAGCACATGGGAAGGGGGGAAAGAAGAAAAGGAAAGAGGGGAAAAGCCATAAGAGACTCTTAATGATAGAGAACGAACTGAGTTGTTGGAGGGAGGTAGGTGGGGGATGGACTAGATGGGTGATGGAGATTAAGGAGGGCGCTTGTTGTGATGAGCACTGGGTGTTGTATGTAAGTGATGAATCACTGAATTCTACTCCAGAAACCAATATTGCACTGTCTGTTAACTACCTAAAATTTAAAACAAAACAAAACACCCTCCCCCCAAAAAAGCCCCTGCAGTCATCCAAAGGCTTGACAAGGGCTTCCAAGGTGGCTCACTCAGGAGTCTCAGTCCTTGCCTCATGAGCCTCTCCCTAGGCTTCTTGCGTGGGTTCCCCCATGACATTCCAGCTGGCTTCTTTCAGAGCAAGAGACCCAAAGATAAAGCAAGATAGAAGCCACAATGTATCTTATGACCTCACTTTGGAAATGATACACCATCACTTCTAGCATATTCTAGTGGTCACAGAGACCAACCTTAATATGGGAGAGGACTACAAAAGGGTATGAATTCCAGGAATTGGGGGTCATTGGGGGCCACCTTGGAGGCTGGCTATCACAACACAAACTTTTACAGGAGACGAAAAATTTCAAAAGAAGTAAAAAACATGGCAGATGTTGCTAATATATCTCAAAGCCTCAAGGGATTTTAAAATTAGGTACGATTTTACAAAAAACAAAATGTAGTCCCTCTGGAGAAGAAGCCACTATGCCAATGTTAAGGTAGCTATTAAATTGTCTTGAGTCCATCTTTATCCAGGTATTAATTCAAGAAATGCCAAATATTAAAGCTTTGAAAGAAGAGTCAGAACAAAGTCAATGTTAGACCCATATTATTATAGGAAACACGGCTGGCCTGAATGCCAGACATGGAGCCATCTCTTTGGGAAGCCACCACCTTTGGGGCCTGTAGAATTCAAAATTCCATAGTTCTATTCTCATAGGCTAAGATGGTAATGATGGACCTCCGAAGCTGTGCAGCGTGAAAGACCTGAATTAGGGCCAGTAAGCACTGTGAGGCTGGAACTCTAGGCAGCAATTATAAAAGCAAGGCAGCCACCCACTCTCCTTCGTGGGCCTCACAAAATTAGCCAGAAAGAAAGGAGGATTCTCATCAGAACTTTGTAGAGTGGATAGCTCATTTAATGGTAAGTTTAGGCAGAGAGAGCCAAGATGTACCAATAACAATTCCACAGATTCTGGGTTTTCTAGCAAAGTATGCATATTTATAGAAAAGAACAAATGTCTCAGCAGCTACTTACTAAATTTAGTTATAATGAAAAGCCCAAAAGTCTTTCTGGGATATTTTTGTTAAATCTATTTAAAATATATGTTACTAATGCAAACTTTTAGGGTTGATATTGCCATTAATAACACTGATCCTTATCATTTACATTTTGTGTTTTCTACATGAATGATTTTGAATAACATCACTGTAGTTACTGACATCATACTCATTTTATTTGTTTACTTATTTATTTTTGGAGAGGGAGGGAGGGGGGGCGGGGAGAGGAAGAGGGAGAGGGAGAGGATCTTAAGTAGGGTCCAGGCTCAGCATGGAGCCCAAGGAGGGGCTCTGCCTCACAACCCTGAGATCATGACCTGAGCTGAAATCAAGAGTTGGACCCTTAACCAACTGAGTCATCCAGGTGCCCTGGCATCATACTCATTTTAATTGTGGGGTGAAAATGTTCTTGTATTTTTGACTCATGTTAGGTATGCAAAATACTGATATATATACTTTATCTATACAGCCCAGATTCTTAATCTGCTTGACTCCTCTATCAATCAATCAATTTTTAAATTGCAGGACAGATTACCCTTGAAAATCAATACTGTATTTATCCACAGCCTGTGTGAATAACTGACAATGACAATTTTTCAGAAAGATTGAAAGTAAGGCTGGCACTTCATCTCTAGTCCTTGGAAACTCTTCTAAATAGAAAGAAACATGCGTTCACTAGTACCTTCTAAGTGTTATTAGAAAAAAAACTTACAGAAAATTTGCAAAAACAAAATAGTACAAGCATACTTTTATGTACCTTTACTCAGATTCACCTATTGATAATATTTTATCCTATTTGCTTATCATTTGCTCTCTTGCCTCTATATTTATCTATCGACCAGTTGATCGATTGATTGTTCTATCCAGAGAGGAACGTAAAAGTGTATATTTATACTGGGGGGGGGGTAGGAGAAGGACGGAAAGAGAATATATACATGCAGTTGTGTGTGTTTGATTTTGTGTGTGTATATATGTACATACATTTTTTTCCTAAGCCATCATGACCCTTTATCCCTAATACTTTACTGTGTATTTCCTAAGAATAGAAATAGGATAGCCTCTTTCATAACCACAGCACAGCTGTCAACTTCAGTACATTTAACTTTGACACTTAAATTGTTTTTAAAGTTTTTATTCAAATTCCAATTAGTTAACATACAGTGTAATATCAGTCTCAGGTGTACAATATAGTGATTGAACACTTCCATACAACACGCAGTGCTCATCACAGGTGCACTCAATCCCCATCACCTGTTTCACTCATTCCCCCACCCACCTCCCCTCTAGTAATGATCAATTTGTTCTCTATAGTTAAGAATCTCTTTCTTGGTTTGCCTCTCTTTTTTTTTTTTCTATGCTCATTTGTTTTGTTTCTTAAATTCCACATAAGTGAGATCATATGGTATTTGTCTTTCTCTGACTAACTTATTTCACGTAGCATAATACCCTCTAGTTCCATCCATATCATTGCAAATGGCAATATTTCCTTCTTTTTATGGCTGAATAATATTCCCTTCTATAAATATACACATCTTCTTTATCCATTCATCAGTTGATGGACACTTGGACTATTTCCATATTTAGTTATTGCAGATAATGCTGCTATAAACATCAAGGTGCATGCATCCCTTTGAATTAGTATTTTTGTATCCTTTGGGTAAATGCCTATCAGTGCAATTGCTGGATCGTAGGGTGGTTCTATTTTTAACATTTTGAGGAACCTCCATATTGTTCTCCAGAGGGGCTGCACCAGTTTCCATTCCCACCAACAGTGTAAGAGGGTCCCCTTTCTCTGCATCCTCATCAGCACCTGTTGTTTCTTGTGTTGTTGGTTTCAGCCAGTCTAACAGGTGTGAGGTCATATCTTATTGTGGTTTTGATTTCCCTGATGATGAATGATGTTGAGCATCTTTTCATGTGTCTGTTGGTCATGTGTATGTCTTCTTGAGAAAAATATCTCTTCATATCTTCTGCCCATTTTTAATAGGATTATTCAATTTTGGGGTGTTGAGTTTTACAAGTTCTTTATATGTTTCTGGATACTAACCCTTTATTAGATATGTCATTTGCAAAGATCTTCTCCCATTCAATAGGTTGCCTTTTAGTTTTGTTGTTTCCTTCACTGTGCAGATGCTTTTTATTTTGATGTAGTCCCAGTAATTTATTTTTGTTTTTCTCCCCCTTGCCTCAAGAGACATATCTAGAAAGAAGTTGCTGTGGCCAATGTCAAAAAGGTTACTGCCTGTGTCCTCCTCTAGAATTTTTATGGTTTCATGGCTCACATTTAGGTCTTTAATCCAGTTTGAATTTATTTTTGTGTATGGTGTAAGGAAATAGTCCAGTTTCATTCTTCTGCATGTTGCTGTCCAGTATTCCTAACACCATTTGTTGAAGAGACTTTCTTTCCCATTGTATAGTCTTTCCTGTTTTGTAGAAGATTAATTGACCATAGAGTTGTGGGTCCTTTTCTGAGTTTCCTGTTCTGTTCTATTGATCTATGTGTCTATTTTTGGGCCAGTGCCATACTGTTTTGATCACTAAAGCTTTGTAATATAATTTGAAGTCTGAAATTGTGATGCCTCTAGCTTTGCTTTGCTTTTTCAAGGTTGCTTTGGCTATTTGGGGGTCTTTGTGGTTCCATACAAATTTTAGGATTGTTCCAGCTCTGTGAAAAATGTTGTTGGTATTTTGATAGGGATTTCACTGAATGTGTAGATTGCTTTGGGTAATATAGACCTTATAACCAGGTTTGTTCTTCCAGTCTATGAGCATGGAATGTCTTTCCATTTCCTTGTGTCATCTTCAATTTCTTTCATCAATGTTTTATAGTTTTCAGAGCACGCTTCTTTCACCTCTTTAACACTGATACTTTAGTCTGTTCTTTGAATTTCAATTTTCTCAGCTGATCACAGAATGTCCTTTATAGCACTTTTTCCCTGCAAGACAGGATCTAGTCTAGAGTCAGTTCAGTCTAAGATCTGACTCCAGTACGGAGTCCTGTTTAGGGCCAGGTATCTTTTACCTCCTTTTATCTGAAAATTTTCAAAGCCTTAATTTGTCTTTTAGAACAATGGCTTTTTTTTTTTTAAAATACAATTCCCCTTCCCCCTTTTTAATAAACACTTCTTACTTTTGAGGTTGTGTGACATTTCCTCATCGTTCTACTCAGGTTATGCATTCTGGACCGGAACACTCCAAGAGTAATGTCATGTTCTGTAGGTATCACATCTGGAGTCACCCAATGTCCATTTGTCCCTCTGTGGTGATGATAATTTTGATTGCCCAGTCAAGGTGTTTTCTGATTTCTTCCTTGAAACTAATAAATCTGTGGGGAGAAATTTTAAGATCATGAAGATATCATCATCAAAATTTCCTCCTAGACTTAGCATCTATTATGAATCCTTGCTTGATCTTGATTTTTTTTCTTGTTTGATCTTTGTTACAATGGCTGCAAAATGATGATTTTGTAACTCCTGCACTCCTTCTGAACTGAGGTGTCAATTCTCTGCATTCTACTGGAAGCAAGAGTCCTCCCCTTTCCTGCATTTACTTATGTAGTTATTTATCCAATTATTATCCATTTTATCCACTTATCTATTTATGATTAGACTAATGAATACCTATTATTAATAATTCATCATTCATTAGTGGACTTAATTATTTTTTGTGCTCACATTGTTCCAGATTTGGCCAATGCAACCCCCTTCAAGCTGGCTCCTGTGTTGTGACATACCTCTTAATTTGGGGGAATGCTGCCTTGTTTTGGCATAACAAGAAGCCTACTCTCATCATTCTTTCATTATTCCTTATATGCATTTCCAATCTAGTTATTTGTTCTTGTTTTTAATGCAGCACAGAATGCTGTGGATAGAATACTTAAAAGATCATGGTTATAAAAAACAGATGTCATGATAGCCTAAAACGAAAGCTGAGACAGAAAAAAAAAAAAAACCTACAGAATTTTGGGGTAGTGGAATGTTGATAATCACAAAGATGCCCAAGTCATTAGGAAACTACGTAATAAGATCTAATTAAATTGTTATTAATAGTGTGGATTCGTAAATATTTGGTACTTAAATGCAATGATTATCGTATTTATTTGTGCATATTAATAAGCTGGAAGATTTTTTAACTTAAAAAAGAGCTTGTGCATTTATTTTTAAATTGATAAAGTTGGTATCAAATAACTACAAAACTCCACATACTATAATATTTTCCAGGATATATTTGTTTAAATAATAATATAACTGTTTTATTTCTAAATGTGTAGTAAATGGAGACTAGCAAATTTTTATTAAAGTAAGCACAATTCTGTGAGCTGAAAGTTTTCTAAAATTTATTTTTTAGTAGTATGTAATATATATATAGTGATGTAAACAAATATACAATGTATAATGTAATGAACTTTTACAAAAGTAATCACTTTTTCTAAAACTTATAATCACCACTCAAGTCAAGAAACAGAAAGTTTCCTTTGTGACCCCTCCAAGACATTATCTTTCTAATTAACCACTTATTGCTGTATATTAGCTTTATTTATTTTTCTTGTGCTTCACATAAGTGGAATATACAAATATTCATACAATGTATAAATCTGGCTTCTTTTGTTCAACATTATGCCTAAGAGATTCATCTATCTTGTTGCTTATAGTGATAATTTGTTCTTTTTCATTTTCATGAAGTATGACATTGTAATGAAGATATTACAATCATTTTTGAAATATTTTGCTTTTGATGGCCATTTGGGTTATTTCCAGTTTGGGGCCATTATGGATACATCTGCCATGGACATGCATGTCCATGTCATAGGGTATTTGTGTGTTTACCTATATTTATGCATACTGTGTGTGTAAACGGCTTTCCAGAGTGGTTTTACAAGCTTACATTCTCACCAGCTTTCATGAGAGCTCCAATTCTTCCACATCCTCACCAAAACTTGGCATTGAATGACTTTAAAGTTTTAGCCAAATTGGTGGATGTGTAATGATATGTCATTAAGGTTTTTATTTGCCTTTACCTTTAAGTAATGATTCTGAGCATCTCTTCTTATGCTTATTGGACATTTGAATTTTCTTGTTTGAAGTGCCTATTCAAGTCTTTTGCCCATTTTTTAAAAAATATTGAGTTGTGCTATCTGTCTTTTCATTATTGTTTTAGAGTTTCTTTATATATTCTGGTTCCAAGTCCTTTGTCATATACAAATCTGAAAATATCTTCTCCCATCCTCTGGCTTGCCTTTCCACTCCCCTAATATCTTTTCCTTATTTTTTTTAAAGATTTTATTTTATTTTTTTAGAGATTTTATTTATTTATTTATTTATTTATTTATTTGAGAGATAAAGAGAGAGCACAAGCGGGAAGAGGAGCAGAGGGAGAAGCTGACTCCCCACAGAACAGGGAGCCCAATGGAGTGGGGCTCCATCCCAGGACCCTGGGATCATGACCCAAGCCAAAGGCAGATGCTTAACTGACTGAGCCACCCAGGTACCCCTAAGATTTCATTTTTAAAGTAATCTCCACACTCAACATGAGGCTCAAACTCACAATCTTGAGATCCCAAGATCAAGAGTAGCATGCTCCACTGATGGAGCCAGCCAGGTGCCCCTGCCTTTTCTTTATTTAAGACCACTGCATGTAGTTTATTTTTACTAAATTGTTGAATATATGAGCATAAAGATGTTTGTAGTATTCTCTTATTATCCTTTTAATAGATATGGGATCTATAGTGATTACCCCTGTTTGAATTCTGATATTGGTAATTTGTATGCTCTCTATTTTTATCTTTGTTATGTTTGCTAGAAGTTAATCAATTTTTTTTAAGAATGAGCTTTTTGTTCCATTTACTTTTTTATTTTTCCATGTTTTCAATTGCACTGACTTCTGATCTTATCTTTATTAGTTCCTTCCTTCTTCTTACTTTAGATTTATTTTCCTCTTCTTTTTCTAAGTTCTCAATGTAGGATTATTGATTTGAGAATTTCCTCTTCTCTCATATGGACATTTAGTGTGCTATAAATTCCCCTATCAGCACTGTTTCAGCTGCATCCCACATATTTTGGTATGTTATACTTTTAGTTTTGTCTTGTGATGAACAAAAGTTCTTAATGTTAGTAGCAGCAACATGCCTGCTTATTCTTTTATTGTTAGTGCTTTTCATGTCCTGTTTAAAAATCTTTGCTTAGGTCATAAAATATACTTCTATGAAAAAATTTTCTTCTAGAAACTTTACTGTTTACCTTTCACACTTAGGTCTATGATCCATTTGGAATTGAATTTGTATATGGTGTGAGATAGGGATTAAGGTTTGTTTTCCACCATATGAATATCTAAGTGACCAAGCACTATATGTTGAAAAGTCCATCTTTCCCTCACAATACTGCAGTGGGATTCTCGTCATAATCAGGTGGCTGTTTACATATGGGTCTACTTTTAAATTCTCTGTTCTCTTCCATTTGTCTAATTATCTTACTTTGTTTTTGAATTCTATACCTTTATAGTAAGTTTTGATATCTTCTACTGTAAGTCCTCCAACTATTTTCTTTGTCATGATAAGGCTAGTCTTATCCCTTTGCATTTTCATACAAATTTTAGAATCAGCTTGTCAATTAAAAAAAAAGCTTGAATTTTAACTGGAATTTCATTGAATCTTTAGATCAATTTGAAGAGACTGATGCCTTTACATAGTGTGTCTTTTAATCCATGAGCATGAGAATGGTTTAGTCATCCTTCCTCATTTATTCAGGTCTTCTTAATTTCTTTCAGGTTGTAGTTTTTCATGTAGAGGTCCTGCTCGTCTTTTGTGAGATTTGTTCATAGGTATTTGATGGTTATGATACTTCTGTAAATGGTTCTTTTTAAGTTATATTTTCTAATTTTGTCAGTATGTTGAAACAAAATTGATGTTTTATACTGCTATTGTATCAGTGATGTTGTCAAATTCACTTATTATTTCTAACAGTCTGGATTCTTATAGATTCTAAATGTACACTATCATAACATTTATGACTAATCACAATTTTATTCTTGTTTTCCAATCACTATATCTTTCTAATTTCTTTTCTTTTACTTAAGTCACCGCATTGACCAAGACCTCCAGTATAATGTTGAGTAAAAGTGGTGAGAATGGACAAAATTAGGAGCCTTTTGAAAATCTATGTACCCAGGTCTCATCCCCTCAAAATTCAGTAGGTCCAGGTTGGGGGTCTTGAAAAATCTACAACTTTAACAAGTAGTCTAGGTGATATAAATGTAGGGGTATCCTAAAAACACACTTTGAGTAATATTTTTAAAGCTTCACTCACCTGAAGTGTTTTATTGATTAGGATGGAATATTGCTCTCTTCTTTCTTCCTTCTCTTCCCACCTTCATCTTCTTCCATGCTAGCAATGGATGTATAAAATGTTACTTTTTTGAGCACCCTATTTTGCTGCTTCTCTTTCTCTGTCACTAGGTCTGGATATAACATGCCTGTATGGGTCTTCAGTGTTAAAATGTTGACTGGCTTTAGAAAAGAAAAAAATCCTTATCCTGAGTCAGCAGTCCTACTCAAAAAGAAGCAATCTTTTTTAAAAAAAGTAATTCAAAAGTTGTTGAGATCACAGTTGAATTCAGTTCTTTCTATATACACGCCCACGCCCACACATGCACACACACAAACAATCATATGGGTGTTGCCACATGATGGAAACAGTATGAAGGAAAAAAAAAAACACATTCTAAAGGATGCACAGTTGTATAAAATAAACTTGAATAATATGAAATCACTTGAGAGAAATATGGATACCATGTGGTTTCCTAAATATGGCTAGATCCAAATCAAAGGAACAATGTATTTTCTTAGATTAAGAGACAAAATATGCCATGGAAGGAAGAAGAGATAGAAAAATAGCTGCAAATATAGAGTGTTAGAGCTAGGCAGGGCCTTAAGATCATGTTAGCTGACCCTGCCATTTTTATAGCTGAGGTGACAGAATTCCAACCTGGTAGAGTAAGTGACTTGCCCACTGTTACTTGGTGAGGTAGTGGTAGTACTGGGCCCAGCACCCAGCACCAGAGCTTCCACCCCAGAGCTTCTTGCCTGATGTCACCCAGAGAGTTTATGGTAAGAGATCACGTACATGAAAGGAATTCCAGAGAATAAAGAATGTGGATACATTGGGACAAACCCACAGAAGTGAGTCCTTCATACAGCATAGGAAGGAGCTACATGAAATGGGATCAATTTTGTGAACACATTGTAAGAAAGATGTAAGAAAGGAGGCAGAGTGAAAAGGGAATGGGAAAAACTAGATAAGACAAAGAAAACAGTAAATTAGGGAAGTCAAAAAATGGAAGATAATAGTCAGAAATAAAAATATCATAAAATAATTCAAGAACATGTACACAGATGTAATATTTTTATGTCGCTTTTGCCGAAAGTGTATCTATCTAGAATTATTTCAATAATAAAATGTCCATAACGAAATTTTATGAAAGTACATTTAGACTCCTTTAAAGAAAGGTACATCTAAAGTAATGGCAATGTTAAGTTCTTAATCTTCTAAAATGCTGAAAGAAGAAGATCTAGAAATCCAAAGATGTACTTCTCTATATCAAGAACCATTAAATGTAAAATCAAAGATACACACGGAAGGCTAAGGCTAGGTGTTTCTTCAAATGACTCTATTGGGTTTTGTTTTTAAGACATGGTTGAAGAATGAAAATACAAGGGGGTGGGGAATCCCAAATATTTTGATCAAGTGGCACTGCCTTAATTCAAAGAGTGGTAGAGTTTTTACAGTATTCAGAAGTGTTGGACTTAATTTCCTTACGTTTGCACTTCCTTAAGAGCCTGAACCTAAATGTTACAATCATAATATTGGTTTGCAGCCTGACTAGCCATGTAAAAGCATTAACCTTCATGGTTCACTTGATGAGCCAAAGACTCCTGTTGTGCCTCCTGGGAGAGGAGGCATCCATTTTTAATCTATGTTTAACAGAGATAAACGGGACATAATCTTGAGGCAAATGTCATAGAAAAGTGAATTTTAAGTGTGGCTAGTCAACCAAATACATATACTTAGCAAATCAATATACCAGTTAAGGACACAGGATTTAAAATCTGGCAGATATGGGTTTGGTCCCCTGTTCACTCCTTATTACTCATGTAACAACTCCTTCTTTTCTCTTCTCTCCTTCCTCCCTCCCTCTCCTTCTCTCCTCCCTTCTTCTGTTAAAAAATACCTATTGAGCATTTACTATGTACTGGGCTCATGCCATAGACTAGTGGGCCAGTTATCTGACATTGCTGAGGGAGAACATAGAAAGTTTATAGGGAAGAAATGTGTGGTGTGTGACACAAGCAGAGGTGCAGATACAGGTGTGAGCAGGACTGGGACAAATCTGAGCAGACTGGAAGCAAATAATGGGGGATGAGTTTGGAAAAACCTGTTAAAGTCAGATTGTGAAGGGCTCTGCATGCCAGGATAAGCAATTTCAAATTAACTACGCAGATAATTGGCAAATAATTAGAAATTGAAGGATTCCGGAGGAAGTCTAGTACAGAAAGCCAAAGGAGGAAACTACTTCAAGAAGAACAGTTTACTACTGAGCAGACAAGAAAGATGGATTTAACTGTTAAAAGGATATGCTGACCTTTAAAATAACTTTGTTTGGGTAGTGGGGATAGAACCCAGTGGTGGGAATGAAAGAGGGGATTGGCAGTGAAGACATGGAGCGTGTAGAGCGAGAGTTCCACGGGAAGCTTAAGCAGAATGGGAGGGAAATAGTCTGATAGAGACTGAGGAGGCAGCGAGGCCAAGGGCAGCTGTATTTTTCCTAAGATGAAGAGTTACCAGCTATGTGTGAAGTAGAAAGACCCGTGTGGAGAGACTGGAGATTCTAGGGTGCAAGAGTTCGAACTGACAGCCAAAGTGCAGAGGGAAGTCTTGCAGAGCTGGGGCAGCACTTCTTCCTCTGAAATGGAAGGGTATGACTTGACACTGAGATCTCCTTTGTAGCAGGGAGGGAATCAAGGCACCGTTTATCTGTGTACTCCAGGTGAGCTCTTATTAGAAAGGAGAGTGGCAACATCAGGCCACAAAAAAGACCAAGTGACTGAGGCTATAGAAAGACAAACATCAAAGAGTTTAGCCCATCAATAGATTCAGTAGGAGCATCAAAACATTCTGATTCACACTCCAGAAACCTTTCTACTTCCTTCGCTGCTGTATAATGTGGGAAGGTGGCAGTGCAAACATTCAAAGAAATGTAAAGTGCCCTTGATCCTCACCTCAATGGTACAGGGCTATAGAGACTACAGGTCCACTGCAAAGACCATTATTTGTCCCCGAAGTCACCAAATAAAGAGAAAGTTAAAGGTTAAAATGAATGGGTATTTATGGAGACATAAACACATCCTAGAAGTTAGTGACTGTAAAAAGAGGGTCACTCAATGCTGTGTGAATATGCCTAGTCTACATTCAAAGTATCAACTCCAAAAACTTTATTGCCAAACCGCTCCCAAACTTGTATATACTTTTCCTCTACCCTCCGCCTCCAGGGTTCAAGGGGGCGATAATTTAACAGCTCCTGAGGATTGCAGATCTGGTTGCATCTTTATTTGAGCTCCGGGTTGGGAAAGAGGGAGCGGAGGGGTACCCTGGGTGTAGTGCCCTTCTCCATGACCACTGGGAGCTTGCACTCCAGCAATAATAATTCCACGCAAGAAAAGCTGAAGTTGGTATATCTGGCCAGGCATCCTCAGTCTAGAGAATCCTGTGGGTTAAGGAGACCCTAGTGTGCACTTGAAAAGCAGAGTAAGTGCGTTTGGCGGGAGAGGGCACAGTGCTGACTGGGCATCTTTGCTTTGGAGTCTTCCCTTTCGCATCAGCCTATCTGTGCCAACAGCTGAAAACTGGGGCTGCGGGCAGGAGGCGGGGTGTCAGTCGGGAACACTGACCCATTGGCCCTGTGGCTGCAAGAGGAGTTAGGGGAGCCCTGGGAGCAAGCCAGGGATAGCCTGATCTCTGCTCCAGTCCACAAATCCTTAACGGATTTTCTTTCTCTCCCTTCACCCTTTTCTCTCCTTTGCTCTCTTTCTTTCTCTCTCCCTCTTTTTTTTTTCCCTTTTTCCCCTCTTTTCCCCCTCCCTCCCCGTCCCCTTCCCTTCCTCTCCCATCTCCCTTCCCCTCCCCCTCCCCGTGTGTGCGCCTCTTCCTTTCCCCTCCTCCCCTTTTCCGCCTCTCTCCCTCTCTCTCTCCATCTCCTTCTCCCTCTCAGCTCGCCGGGCGACCCTGCTCCTGCCTCCCACATTAATGGCGGCATCTTCGGAGGATGATATAGACCGGCGGCCCATCAGAAGAGTCCGCTCCAAGAGCGACACGCCGTACCTCGCCGAAGCCAGGATCTCCTTCAACCTAGGGGCAGGTAAGGACGACCCTCTCGCCTTACTCTCTCCCCCACACGGCTTCCTCGCTTCCCTTCCCTCCTCTCTGGCTGGCTCAGCCCCCTGCCTCTCCTTGGGTGTCCCCCTCCCGGCAGTGCCCTGCCTCCCGCCCCCCTTCCCACCCAGCCGGGCGCCGGGCTCGCTCACTTGCTCTTTGTGTCGCCGGTATTCGGAGGGTGTGTGTGTGTGTGTGTGTGTGTGTGTGTGTGTGTGTGTTGCGGAGGTGGGGGAGGGTAGTCCGTGGAGCCCTACATCCGCCCAGGAGTCACACGCGGGCTTCCCCCTTCTATGAGGAGAAGAAAGTGTTGTCAGCGATAACAATGATCTTAGGAATCACCAAAGCTGAATCGGGATGCGAGTGCACTGGCTGTGGGCGGAGGGTCTGGCAAGGCTCTGCTGGTGAGGTTTGCTAGCAGGGCTACTACAGGGTGGAACTTGTTGGTGACATTCAGACTGGTGATTTTGCTGTGTGTAGGCTGGCGAGATACCACTGGTGATACCACTGCTATGTGTAGGCTGGCGAGAGGGTGTGGGGTTGATAGCTAGGAACAGGACCTTATCCTTTCACCAAGCAGTTGGAGAGCAACCCTAGGGATGATAATAATAATTACATGGTCCATAAGATACATGTTAGGTGATTTGATTTGATTCTGTCACTGGTACTGGTGCCCAAAGTGGCCCAGATGGAATTAAGTGAAAAGGACAACTGAGGTAAAGAAGGGAGGGAGGTGGGAGGGAGGAGGATAGAGAGGAAGGGAGGAAGGGATGGAGGGAGGGAAGAAGAGGGGGCAATAGAAAGGACTGAGGGATTCAGAAAATCAAATTGCTTCAGTTGAGACCTCTCAGCATACCTGATAAGAGACACCCAGTGTCTTCTGTCCCCACTGCTGCAACTGCTCCAGATTCACGGGCAGACCTAACCCTCTGTTGCTAGTAGATGGTCACTGTCACTGGGAGGAAGTTGTTCACCACTAACTTCATAGTGCTGCCTTTTCTGAATGCCTCCTAAGTCCCCCCCCCCCCCCCGCGCGCCCCCTCCAGCTTGTGTCTCTTCCTTTCTAGAGTGTCTTAGTATTCTAGCTAGCAATTCCAGTGCAAAAAGAGTGAGGGCATTTTCCTGAAGACCCTCCCTCAAAATAGGTTTGAAAACCAGATAATACCTTTTTCTTTAGCAAACTAAATTCTTGGAAATGGAACTGAATCAAAGTGTGTGTGTGCATGTGTTGGAGCAAAGAGGACCTTCAAATGATAAGTATTGTATACACTATTGGGAAGTTTGGACAAAAGAGAAAACTCTGATTAGAGAAACAAGATGTGGTGGCCAAATAACCGTATCTTCAGGACTGGAAGAATGGCAACTGAAAGTACCAAAGTGGCCAAGGTCCTTGGAGTGTCGTTTTCCTGTCTTGGTGATTTTGGGTTTTGATCATATGTTCCCTGTCACTCCTAAAATGTTCTCCTCTGGATTTAGAGTGGGGAAATGAGGTCTTTATTGGGGGAAGCTTTGGCCATTCTTGTGGCGTGCTGTAATAGCCTATGGTCTCATTATGGAACTGTTAACCCTTCAGTTGTATGTTCCAGATTCAGGATGTGGTTGTGAGGGGTCTTCAAAAGGACTGAGAAGAGTTTTTTTTTTTTTTTTTTTATGACTGAGATTGTTTTCACACTGAGTGATATTAGAAATTGTACCACTGACCCCTTTCCTACCAAACTCTTGTATATTCCTTAGCATCTTTGCCTTAGCACAGGACAAAAGTGGCACTTAGTAAATGTTGTTTACCTTGTTTTACTTTTACAACAAAACAATAACATAAAACACTAAAAGGGAGCTTCAAGTTTCAGCCACTCCTGAGTTGGGTTGAGCTATTTTGCCACCAGATTAAACCCAGTGACTTGCAATCTTTTATTCTGGTTGAATTACTCTGGAGGCCAATTAAAAGAGTGAACTTTTCAGAGAAGATTTGTCTCCCTTTAATCTAGAAATAAACAAGCCCAATAAGCTCCCAGTCCCTTCCATATGTCCCTTAGAATTCCCCTAAAAGCAAAATCAAGAAAGACACCAGCAAGAAAGAGAAATGCCATCCAGAGGATGTTGGAAAGAAGGGAGGGCAGTCTCAGCGGGCTGTGCTCTACGGTTAGGGGAGCTGTCCTCTCTCTGTGGTGCTGAAGCTAAGGACTGTGTGACAGAGACATGACTGTAAGCAAGACACTCAAGGGAGGGGTGCCCAGTTCCTCCCTGTAATGGAATCCCAGGGAAAACATAGAGATCTAGCCACCGAAAACTTTTCTATCCCTGCCCACCTACATTTACCGCCTGTTTACTACGCCTCACGCCTACTGCTGCACTGCTCAAATCAGGCAGTTCTGCTCTAATTTTGTGCAGGCTGCTCACTCCTGGTGCTTTGTTTATTTTCCAGCTGGTTTCTGGTTGCTTTCCTGACATAGTAAGATCCACTCGCAGATGTGCCTTTCCCCCGCGTTTAAAAGTAATTGTAACCCCTGGTTTAAAAAGCAAACAGCCTTGTTTATCTCCTTGAGCAGCAAGTTATAATTAAACTATTAGTGTCGTTATCAGCGTTACTGAACAGAGGAGCCTGCACACTTCGGATAAATTACATAATTTGGGCATAGAGAGAATTTTGTTTGTCTCTTAACAATGATTTATAAACAATTAAGCAAGGAAGCTTTAATCTGCCCTTTATTCCCACTCCTCTTCTACCCCTCAAATAGTCACTTATTGTTTATTCTTTCCAGAGAAATTCTTTATTGGTTTAAACTATTTATGTTTAATATTTGCTTTCTCACACCCACTCATTATATTATTCCATGTTTAATATTTTAGAGGTTTAGTAATGCTTCATGGAATAAATATACATATATTCATTTTATTTGGATATCACAAAATCATTTTGGGTACCAACTCCCTAAAACTAATCTATATAGTTGCCAAATAAAGTGGACTGGGCATTTTGAATACTAATTAAATACTTAAGCATCCTTTCAACTACATCTTGTCCCTGAGGGCACTTAATAATATCATTTCAGAAATAACTCCACAGCTTGAGTGAAGGGTATACTCCTTCACCTACAGTCCCAAGTCAGTCAAAGAATAGCACCAAAATGTGGGTCTTAAATCACTTTATGAAGATGCAAATTTCAAGTTTTCGGCCTAAACTGACAGAGTATAGAACAGAAATTTTCTGAACCATGACTTCCATTTTTTCTAAAAGAGCCCCTTTTGTAGGTTTTTAACTTCTCTTCAGCACTTAGTATGTTATGCTAATATTGATAATGATTATTTACTGAAGATAGTATAAATGCTAGAGAAAATTAAGCCAATATATTTGCTGAAACTTACCCAGACACATCAGACCTCATTTAAAACATTGAAAGAGGTTTTTTTTTTTTTCCCTGAGAAACTAAAATGTGTTATAAGGACATCGTGTAACAGAAGACTATGTTCACACTATTAGTAGCAAGTGTTTCTAATTGTGTTCTCACTTAGTAATGAACATCACTGACATTTAGCTTGTGAGAACTCACCCTGCCTTATGAGGTCATTCATTCACTGCATTGAAGTGAATGCAATGAAGAGTTGCAGCTCATCTGGTGGATGTTTTCCTATAGGCTAGTGTGTTTTATTTATCTTTATATTGAGAGCACATAGAAGAGTATTTGATAGATAGAAGGTGCTAAAACTGAAAAGTTCTCTGCCATTACACACTGAGGTGAATGGAGGTGTTATGATAAATAGAAGACTTAAGCACATCAAAAATTTCTTAGAGGATGTCAAAAGAAGGAAGGCTAGTCATCCTGATGATTTAGGATTGTTTAAAACCCAAAACCAATATTGAGCCATGACTGAGAACAGTAAGTACTTCTCTAATCATAAGGAAGTTTAACCTTTGTTGACATTTCAGAATTGCTTTCGCGTGGAGTAGATTTTAAGTTAATAGCATGGTCAAATTCAGAATACCTATCCTCCTTGGGAGGTCAAGATCTGTTTTAGTTTCTGATGTCACCCAAGAATAGCTGTTTCTGACTTTTGCTGGTCTTCTCCACTCTTAGGCACAGAGGATAATGGCAGTCAAAATTGGCTTGTTCTGGCTACCTGTAAGAATGGATGGGTCGGCCAGATCAAGTTATAAACTGGGTCTCAGGAGATCTCTTTCCTGCCTTTCTTGAGGAGGAAGAATTTATTGCTTACTTAAATTATGAAAACTTATGATACTGAGAAGTGACAGCCCAGAGTGTGCCGTCATCACTTAGCAATGAGAACTGTCCCTAGGTAAAATTGTGAATATTGTCATACTCAACCAAGATTGTTGCACTAGTCTGAAGGTCTTGGTAAGCATCTTTCTTCACTCTTTCACTGAAGAATGCCAATGTCTCCCTCATAATTTTTTTTTTTTACTGATTTCAAATTGAAGGCAGATCATATGGATTTGGCTGTTACTTGGTGAGCCTAAAATCTCCTTGAAAGTATTGCTTCTAAGAGAAAGAAAAAGAAAGAAAGAAAGAAAGAAAGAAAGAAAGAAAGAAAGAAAACTGCTTTTCACATTCAGTAGCCACAGTGCAAATAGATGGCCTGTAGTTAAACAGAAGCCTCTATTATGGGACTCTCTGAAGGTCTGCCCTCCTTCTTTACTGTTGTTAAAGCTAACCAACCTGGTAAACTCATTATGTAATGCATTCAGATGGTACTGATGAAATCACTCCAGACAATATAAATAATATAAACCAGGTTAGGGAAAGTAAATAATTAACAATATGAGAAAATGGGAAACCCTTTGCTGTTAATATTTAATGTGGCTGCTTACCATGTCATTGTTTCAATAACAATCCGTACATTTATGAGACAACTCAAGTATAAAATCTGTGTCACATGGTTAGATTTTCTTGGGATCTCTGGTCTGGGCATTACTAAAAATTTTTTTAACATTTAAGTATTATATTTACTATTATCTTATCACTAAATGACAAGTTACTTGTGTAGTTTGTCTATAAATATATGTATATTTTGATTTTATGGAAGACCATGGAGGTGTGTTTTATGTGAAAAATATGAGTCAAGAGTCAGAAAAACTTGATTTTAATACATCTCTGCTTCTAACAGCATGGGCAAGTCATTTAACTGTTTGATTCATTCAGCCCTAAGATGAGGAATTTAGATTTTAAGACCTCTAAAGTCTCATCCAACCTAAAAATTTCCTATGAATAAGTAGTGCTTCTAACTCTAGCTGTAGTACCGGATATACACTATACCACTGATTTTTATATGCCATCTTATTTATGGTATAAAACATACATAGCATAATTATAGCAATAATTAAAATATTTGATTACAGCTAAGTTATGAAAACAAGTTTAATTAAACAAAGAATTGATAAATAATCAATATTAATTCTTAATAATGTGCTAGAAGGCACATTTACATACATCATCTTAATTAAAATGTTTTAAATTTGAATTTTCAAGGATTAGAGTCTTTAACATGGTTGATGCTTTGTAAATGTTTGTTGTATGATTGAGTAAGGTATTGGAGAAATCATGGCAATAAATGGAAAGTGAGAAAACTAAATATTAACCCAGTCTTCTAATTGGCATTTTAAATTTTTAGCCTGCCCTCCTTTATAATTAAAATGAATGGGGTATATAAGATCTAGATTTTCCCTTTATCCTTTTAAATTACCAGGGAAGGTAAGTATACCCCTTTGGAATTCAGATCGAATGACCCTAACTTCTAGACACTAACTGTAAAACTTGGTCATGGATTACAAAGAATTTTTTTTTCCTTTTTCTTCCCAAATGTATATGGTAACAGAAGCAAATAAATTGTTGGTTAGAACAGGTGCAAAACAATATATTTTATGCCTATATTTTAATACCAAGCAAAAATGTTTTAATATTACATGTGGAGTTACTCCTTGATGTATGCAACCTCAATTCGTGATTATTTATTGTAGAAGCAGGCATTAAGACACAAGTGGAAATGGAAGATGGTTTGTATAGCTATTTTTCTCCTAGACTTGATAAGGTGAAAAAGGGGACATGTATTATAGCCAGTGTATTATGTCATGAAAACAAAAGAGGCCCTGGAAGAACTATTAGTAGAAATAATATGTTCCTCATTGTATGATATAAGAATTCTAACATTTTTCCCCTTTGTTTCATCACTGTCCCCACCCACTTTGGTATGTGATAAAGTGGATGTGATTTCAGGAGGAAAAAAAGTGGGCCATGTTGACATCTTAATTGCTTTAATTTGAAGTCTTTTATATAATGTAAAATAGTTAAATAAAAGACAAAATCAATTTTATGGCCTTATTGAATGATGATGGATTAGCATGACTTTCTACACAGGTTATGGAAGGACAACAGAAATAATCACACTACTAGTTATTTAACATTTATAAAGGCAAGTGTTGTGTAAAAGCCTGTAGCTTTCCTATTGATCTTTTCTACCACATCTGTATACCCTAAACTAACAATTCAGGAGCAGAATCTTTGAATAGTAAACACCTGGGCTGTAATTATAGTCATGAGGATTCAAAGTATATCTTGGTTTTGAAACTATACTGAACTTTATCAATATGATTGTTTGCCATTTATAGACATAGAAAGCCCATTATTTCTAGATCTCTACCAAACATATGATAGCAAGTTGGTTTAATATTTGACCATGATGTAAACAGGAGTATAGAAAGAGCTTCATTTTTTTTGAATTTATCCCTATTCCATTTGGGCTCTGTGCTTTGTGGGGGAGGTGGAAGAAGGTAAGAAGAAATAATAATATAATAATATTTATTCATTCAACAAATATTGAGAAGTTAAATATGTATTAGACCATGTTTTGGACACTTGGGAAACATTAGTGATCAAAACGAGCAACATCTAACCCTTGTAAATTTTAACTTCTGAAAGTGGGTTATGGACAATAAACAATATAATATTTACATACATGGTATAGTATTTTCTAAGTTAAGTGTTAAGGCAAAAACAAATAAAGCAAGCTAAGAGTATAAGGCACATGGAGGCAAAGAAAGGGGTGGATTGCAGGATAGGCAACATTGAGAAGTGGGAACGAGAATGAAGTTCTCCAAAGGAGGTGAGAGAATGAGCAATGCCAGTATGGGTGGAGGACAGGGCAAGAGAAAGCTCAGGGAAAGCAAGTGGAAAGGCTCTGTTTTCTGGAGTGTCCCTGGTATGTTCAAGACCTGGCAAGGAGCCCAAGGTGGCTGGAGAGGAAATTCTTGAGGGAACAGGGACCAGATTACACAGGATCTGATGGGCCACTGCCAAGCTTTGACTCTCCTCTTAGTGAAATGTGGGACAGTGTAGGGATTTAAGCATAAGAGTAACACGATCTGAGATATAGTTTTAAAAGTATCGCTGGGGCTGCGGTGGTATGAGCAGACTATCGTGGGACAATGAGGAAGCAGGGAAGCTGATTTGGAAACTATTATAGTAACCCAGAGAAATAGTGGTGGCTTAGCAAGGAGGTACAGTGAGAAGTGGTCAGATTCTGTATGTATATCAAGGGATAGTCGACAAGCTTTCATGATGGAGTCACTGTGGGTTGTAAGAGAAGGAAAGAACCAAGAAGTCCCTCAAAGGTTTGGCCTGAGCAACTACAGAATAAAAGGGCCATTTTGGAGCATGGGGGAATGGTCAGAAGTTCAAATGCAGATAGGTCAAATGTGAGATGCCTACTGGACATCCCAGTGGAGGTATCAAATGGGCAGTTAGACAAGCCTAAGGCTAAAAATGAGGTCTGGCTCAGAAATAACTATGTAAGTTGTCTGCACATACAGTGTTTACTAACATCTACTGTGCCAAGGGCTTTATTAGCATTTGCTCATTTATATCTCATAATGACCCCATGAGGTTGGCATGATGATGACGATCCTTATTTTATCCACTTAGAAACTAAGTCACAAAGAGATTAAATATCTTAGCAATGGTGATACAGATAATTAGGGGAATAAGGTGAAGAATTGGAATTTGGATCATCTTTTATATGACTCCAAACCCATATTCTTAATGGCCATGATTTCTTACAAGAGAGCAAGCTTATGTCAGCTTTGCCATAATATGGTCACATTTTAAGCTGAACATGGCTAGGGGGAAAAAAAAGAGATAGAACTAAAAATGCATCCTAGCTCAGTATTTTAAAAAATATTTGGCTAGGACTCACTAAGAAATGCACTTTAGGGGTGCCTGGGTGGCAGAGTAGTTTACGCAGCCAACTCTTGCTTTGGGTTCTGGTTGTGATCTTGGGATCGTGATGTCGAGCCCCACATCACACTCTGTGCTGAGTGTGGAGCCTGCTTGAGATTTTCTCTCACTTTCTCCCTGTGCCCCTCCCTGCTTGAGCTCTCTCACGAAAGAAAGAAAGAAAGAAAGAAAGAAAGAAAGAAAGAAAGAAAGAGAGGAAGGGAGGGAGGAAGGAGGAAAAAGAAAAGAAAAAGAAACGCACTTTCTATCACCTCACATACACACATGCATATTTATAATTGGAATAAAATATTCCTCAACAGGTGTGAATATACTCTGATATTTTCTATATAATCCTATCCCATCCCTTCCCACTTTATTCCATTCTAACCTAATCTAGTTATAAAAATGCTAGTTACAACCCATCTAAATGATTTTACAACCTACAGTTTAAAAAACATTACTTCGTTGGTAGTTTACCAGGTGCTATTTCTGAACTCAGAAACAGTATTTGCAAGGAAATCCCCCAAAGAATGTGGTAAATTCATTTTCTTAACTGGACATCAATCAAGGTGAAAGAGAAAAACCTCAGAGTCAGGGTCAACTTAGCTATTGGGTACAGTAGGCACAGAGCCCAGACTCACAATACTTTTCAAGGCCGGCAAAAATGTTTTAATTTCTTGTAAAGTCGAGAGAAAAAAATGAATATAATCCAGCCTGGTTTATATTTGTCTTTATACCAGCATACTACTAAAATACAGTTTTTACTTTTTTTTTTTTTTTTTTTTTTTTTGTGGTGATAGGGGCTTTTAAAGGCAAAAATGCCTAGGAGCCACAGAAGTCACAATGCAATCCTGCAGAGTGCAAAGAGGAGCAGTGAGACAGAATCCTTTCTTTTCCAAGGTAGTCTAGTGGTTATGCGGATATACTCTTGAAACTAGACGTCTTCGGTTCAAATCCCCACTCTGTCACTTACTGGCTGTCTGACCTTGGGCAAGACATCTAACCTCTTCTTATCTCAGTTTTCTCACCTATAAAATGGTATTAATAATGGTGACCATCTTGGAGGGTTTTTTGGGGGGGTTTGTTTTGTTTTGCTTTTAAAGAGCAGATAATTTTATTAAATGTGAGAAGCTTAGAATAATGCCTTGCATATAGTGAGTATTCATCACACAAAGTGGCCAGTGAGCTTTATTAGGTTTCTGTGTTTTGCATCGTCCTTGTTCAATTCCTCCAAGATCCTACAACACAATAAAGAATGGAAAAAATGAAAGGAAAAAGAAAAAAGGAAGATGTCCTTCTAGTTACCACATTTTGTAAGACCAAATAAGCTACAAATTCAGGAACTTCCACATAAGGCATAAATTTTCTTAGCTAAATTTTACCTCTATTCAGTGCTTCTTGTCTGGAATACTGAGTGAATATGACAGGTTCAGAATGAGAAAAGAAGTCACCCTCAGACACTAAAAGTTAAGGAAATTTACATTCAGTCTATCCTCTGACTGAAGTTGAATGGATCAACCTTGAAATATCTTTTGCAAATGGCCACACGGAAATGGCTGTTCCAGTAGAGTAACTACTGGACTTTCCAGTGATCCCCTGAATAGGGAGCAGGTGTTTTGTGGAAAGGGAGGGGGGGAAGAGTAGAGAAAGGGGTATAGGGAGAAGAAAGGAGGAAGGCAAAGAAGGAGGGAGAAAAGAGAGAGAACACAACTTTTCAGTTTGAGAAGTCATCCATGTAGGCCAGGTGAATATCAAAAAATCACAGAATCTTAGCTTTTGAGAGCCAGGAGAAGCATCTTCTCTTTCTTGAATCATGGGCACAAGTGTTCTGTGATGGGTTTGGAGATTTGCTGAGCCCAAAATCTGAGTCTTCTACTGAAGGGCTGAATCATCTCTGAATCTTTGAAACCTGTAACGTGGGGATGACTCTCTGCCTAATTTTTGTTGTTGCTTTAAGGACCAAACATGAAAATGTTTTGCCAAGAGCCAAGTACTATACAAAGACAAGAAACAGATGTGGTCTGAGTGAATGGGACAGTTTTAGATGTCTAACTCTTGCACAAGTAAGGCACAGGAATGAAAATGTGAAAACCAGACTAATTCTACCTAAAATGTTGCCTTTGCCATAGCCAAAAATTCAACACAGCCTACTAGCCCAGAAAGACTGACTATAGCATTTACTGATTTATAAATGTAGGTGACCTTCGTGCCTCCACTGTCAACTCTCATCATGGAATGAAGTTTGGCTTCCTTAGGATATTATTACCAACCCATAAGAGACAAAGTGCTTGAATGTTTACAAGTGTTTGTCATTTTGAAGCTAAAAGTATGGAACATAAGAACTAGAATGATCAGTAGGGGAAGAAAGGGATAAAGAAAGGGGGGTAATCAGAAGGGAGAATGAAACATGAGAGACTATGGACTATGAGAAACAAACTGAGGGCTACAGAGGGGAGGGGGGTGGGGGAATGGGATAGGCCGGTGATGGGTAGTAAGGAGGGCACATATTGCATGGTGCACTGGGTGTTATACACACCTAATGAATCATCGAGCCTTACATCGAAAACCGGGGATGTACTGTATGGTGACCAACATAATATAATAAAAAATCATTATAAAAAATAAATTAAAAAAAAAAAAGTAACTGTACTGCCTCTAGGATCACTGGCCATGTGGGGCATCAGTCCAACTTGGCCGTAGGCAAACACTCAGCCAAATAACCAAGTGTATTCTTCCTTCCCAAACTCCCCTCCCATTTTCTTCATGCTCTACTCCTTCCCCCAACTGAATGCCCTGATTATTTGTTTTGACTTTATACAACACACCCAAAGCTTTCAAGGCCAGATCTTCATTTCTGAGAGGAAGAGGCTCAAATGTCCCCTGTGTATCTGCGGAAGTCTAGGACTGTTCATTACGTCCCACTCAAACCATAGAATTATACGGTTTGCACAGCTGTGAAGCCAGCTGCCCTGTGTTCCCTCCAGATCTCCCACCATGATGCCTTCCAGCAACATCTTTGCTCTATCTGGTCATGACGCTGACTGTAATCAGCTAAGAAGCAACTATTTCAGTAAGAAAACTGACTTTCCCCAGCAATTTCGGCAAGGAACTCAGAACCACCTCACATGTAAGGCAGCTTCTCAGTTCTAGAAACAATTTCTCCATGTTCAGTGTGTTCCACTGAAATAAAACAGGCAGAAACAAAATTGGGAGTGGATGGGTTCTTATCCTCATATGTACTTTTTGTCTTTGTTTCACCGTTTAGAGGGATTTCATGCATATAGAAGCAAAAAATTTCAGCGGATGTCTGAGTCTAGAGCTGTGATGGGTAATGCAGACCACACCAAATTGTGGCTAATCACAGATTCCCCATTATATATAATTTATGATATCACATAATTTTGACAAGTGTATTTTACTGCATTTTGACATAAAAAGATATTTGCTTTAAGCAAAATTAGAGGCTTGATACATTATTATAATTTTGAAAAACTTCAAAATGATAAAGTCTTTTTCAAATTGTAAAAGACCTGAGATAGTTTTCCTTTATCTTCTCATAAGGAGTTCATTTTAAATGTGCAGACATAAATCGTTAGTGTGGTTTCTGATGTTTTAGCCAAAGGTGTTTCTTACACTCTGTGTACCACTGACTGCTGGCCACAAAACTCCTCCCCACTTTCTGAAGCCACCAGACAGCATAATCGGTGCTCCCTTGGTTTCCTGTTTAGTTGATTTGAAAATTCTGCTTTGTCTTTCAATGTCTATTCATGTTTGCACCTAGAATACAGGTAATATTCTTTCTGGTATCTTAAGAACATTGGTATTTCTAGAAATAAAAAGATTTGCCTTTATTTTTCGTGTCCACCAAGATCTGAGTCAAACCACGTCAATTTGTCTGATGGAAGAGTAACCACATACATGGAAGTGTGTGTTAAGTTGAAGAGCAACTAGAACCATCCATAAAAATAATACCAGGTCAACCCAAAGTAAGCTCAAATCAGCCTTAAACTCACTTCATTGGTCTCTCTGTTACAGCTCATATAATATGATCTGTATGAACAATTTCTGCTGTAAAGTTACCTCATAAAGAAATATATCATCTACAGTCCTTTCATAAACCCAATTATAGGAGCAATTCAGGAGAGTTACAACTACTAGGATCTGCGTTCTATCTCCTCCCCGGTTCCACTTATTAAGGACACTGAAGTGGAAATATTGAGGTGGAAAGGAAACAATGACTGAATTTAGCCAACACAGAAAAGACTGGTATAATCACTCAGTCAGGCATTACTTCAGTTCTTTTATTGCCATGTTGCCAGCTCCATTTATTATAGATGATTTGTCCAGAGAAATGCTATCAGCAGGCCCTTTGTACACAAATATGAATGTATTTTCTTTTTAAAATATATTTTCAGTGTCTCATTGACTTGTTTTTTTAAAGATTATTTATTTGTTTGAGAAACAAAGAGAGCACATGCACTAGTGAGGGGAGGGGCAGAGGGATAGAATCTTTAAGCAGACTCCCTGCTGAGCAGAGAGCCCCTATGGCAAGCTGGGTTTGGATCCCAGGACCCGTGAGATCATGACATGCACAAAAACCAAGAGTCCGTCACTCAACCAACTAAGCCACCCAGGTGCCCCTCTCACTGACTGATTTACACAAAACTGTGTATGTTTCATTCAAAAGTGTTCCACTATTTAATTTAAATCTCATCACCATAGTACTTGGATAACTCAGATCTTTGGTGGCAAGTGGCAGAGAGAAATAGAAGAGTAGTAATTAATAAGACATCATTAATAATTGATAAAATATATTATTGAGGCAAAAAAAGACCAATTGTGAAAGATTTGCTTCCTTTTAATCTTATAACATGGCTCAGACTAGGTGGTATTCACATTAAATTTGTTGTTCTACACAGAATTGAAGTGGTGATACCGGTTTTGAAAGGAAATCACATAGGTTATAATAAAAAGGCATAGTAGGGACCAAGTAGAGAAGTGGATGTTAGTCTAATTAAAGCTTTTCTGCAGCCAAGATTCATCATTCAGAACTGAAGGAAAATGAGAAACATCTCATGGCTACTTGTACACTGATTCATGTATTTGGTGCATTCACGGCAACTGGGTACATAGACTCAGCAACACTGGTGTATATTAAAGTGGATGTAATTTTCTTTCCAGTTGCTGGTTCTCAGAGGACTTTATTCTCTCTCAATCTCTACAAACCTCAAATACAGTCCAATAACCACAATGAATCTTGAGCGCGTTTTAGTGTCTTTTCTAAATTATAACTGGTTTCGTCTCTCTCATCATGCTTGCTCGTCGGTGACCCTAAAGAAAAAGAATTGTGTTATTTATGTGGGTTCATAAAAATAGAATTTTTTCCCATAAGTCCTCAGTTTCCATAAATCTGTTGCTGAGGTTCACTGATTATCCTTCCCTGAGGGGGAGAACAGTTCCAAGTCTTAGGTCCACCTAATTTTTCCCATTACGTCCCCCGCTCTGCCTAGTGTACGGACCAAATGCCTTACTGCAGTAAAGTCTAGAGGCTATGCAGCTGGAAGCAGATCAGGGAGGCAGAGTGGCAAGTAAACGGTAGAGCTGTAGTCCTTCCAGGGATAAATTGCCAAGAGGGCCCACTGACTGATAACATACAATCATACATAGAAGGAGAAAAAATGTCTGGAGATTATTGATTCCCATGGGAGCTTGGGTTAGGTGAAGTGTCATGTTACTCTTTGCTCTTGAAGTATTACATACAAAGGGAGAAGCACAGGTATGTCAGACAGACCTGAGTATGAATTCTGACTCTTTTGGGCAAGTTTATTATCTTTATGAATTTCTGATTGCTTACCTATAAGATGGGCATATTCATTTCCCAGGGTCGTGAGAATGACTTGAAGGGGGGATATAATGTACTTGGCATAGTAGGTGCTCAGTAAACACTTTTCAAACCATTCAGGCAAGAAGCATGTTCAATTTAGTTTATTAACATAGAATCTCGATATTGTATCACGGTGACAATTATTAGATTAACCGAAGTCCCCTTATAAAACCTGGACAAAATTTTCAAAGAAGAATGGATGACTTGTTTATCGTGACTTATTTCATTAAATATCCGTATAACAAATATTTACCAAAGGCCTACTACATGCTTGACGTGGATTTAACAGTTTCTTCAACAAGTGAATCCATCAGTAGGAATATCATGTCCACCAGACTCCAAGCTTTTTGAGGGAAGGGACCATGTCTGCCTCATTCACCCCTGCTCTACCTATGCTATGTGTCTAGCATAGAGCATGGCCCATAAGAGGTGCTCAAAAAGTACTTGCCATGAAAAGAAATGTTATCATGGCAATGGCCACTTTGCTATCAGTCCATCTTTATACCAAACTCGTTGGATTTCTTCAGTTTTTTTAAAAAGGACTTCATTTTTTAAATTTTTTCATGTTTATGTTTTTATTGAGATGTAATTGACATACAACATTGTGTAAGTTTATGATCTACACATGTTGATGAAAGGACTTTATTTTTTTTTAATATTTTATTTATTTATTTGTCAGAGAGAGAGAGAGAGAGCACAAGCAGGGGGAGCAGCAGGCAGAGAGAGAGGGAGAAGCAGACTCCCTGCTGAGCAGGGATCCCGATGCGGGACTCGATCACAGGACCCTGGGATCATGACCTGAGCCGAAGGCAGACCCTTAACCAACTGAGCCACCCAGGTGTCCCAGAAAGGACTTTATTTTTTAAGAGCAGTTTTAGGATAACAGCAAAATGGAAAAGGAGGTACAGAGATTTTCCCTCTATCCTCTGCTCCCACATGTGGAGAGCCTTCTGTGATCACATCCCCCACAAGAGTGGGACATTTGTCACAATTGATGAAACTGCACTGGACATGTCACTATCACCTAAAGCCCATAGTTGACCTTAGATTTCACTCTTGGTGTTGTACTTTCTGTGGGTTAGTCAGATATATACTGACATGGATCCATCATTATAGTATCATGAAGAGTATTTTCATTGCCCTAAAAATCCTCTGTGATCTGCTTATTTGTCTCTCTTCCTGTCCCCCATCCCTGGCAACCACTGAACTTTTTACTGTCCTTATTGCTTCGCCTTTCCCAGAATGTCATAAAATTGGAATCGTACAGTTTATAATCTTTTCAGATTGGCTTCTTTCACATGCATTTAAGGTGGTATGCGTGTAAGATTTTTCCATGTCTTTTCGTGGCCTGATGGTTCATTTCTTTTTATCACTAAATAGCATTCCATTGTCTGGGTGGATTACAGTTTATTTATCCATTCACCTCCTACTGAAGGACATCTTGATTGCTTCCAAGTTTTGGCAATTATGAATAAAGCTGCTATAAACATCCATGTGCAGGTTTTTGTGTGGACATAAGTTTTCAACTCTTTTGGATAAATACCAAGGAGCGCGATTGTTGGATCATATGGTAAGAGTATGTTGTGTTTTGTAAGAAATCGCCAAACTGTTTTCAAAAGTAGCCGTACCATTTTCCATTCCCACCAGCAATGAATGAGAGTTCCTTCTCTTCACTTTTTCGTAATGTCTGTAGACATCTTCACACATCTGATCCTTGTTTCCTTCTGACAATTTCGATAAGCAGAAGCTTTAGAGCAAGGAGACACTTAACCTCTCAGAGTGGTCTACAAGCCAAGCAGGCCTCTCAGTATTGCCGTGTCCACGTCTCCAACCCCCCTCTCTGAGAGGGTCCAGAGATGTGATATTGTCTAGAGTTTGTGTCTAGGGGTCCTAAAAAACACGGAAAGAAAGGGTTATGTTGCTTTTCATTCTTAGTACGTTACAGTTGCAATAGCACTAGCGATGATACCGTTAACTTTTCTTCATCAATACTCAATTCATGGTCTCATCCCAAGTGATTCCCTATACATGGAGGAAGTTTGAAAGTGCTGTTCTGGCCAAGGAGACTAGCTGTTACTCCTCCCATGTATCACAACTAGGGATACCCTTAATTTTGCCCATTTTAAAAATGCTTAAGTAAAAATGAAGCAGGTACAACCAACCATAATGTGTTTCTCCTCATTGACCTGGCAGGTTTTTTTGTTTTTGTTTTTCTTCTTTTTGAGCTGAACTGTAGGAACTGACATCATTGTAACAAGATCATGGGAGTCTGCCATTTAATATATCTCTGAAAACCATAGTTAAGTTTTATAAAATAAACCACACTGAACTAGAAATAACATGCTTCTGTGTTGGACACCACCCTACAGCTCCAAGTCCTTAGAGTATAAACTTGGACTCAAAGGAACTTTCTTTAATTCTGGTGTAATACTCAGTCTCTCTTAAAATTCAGAGTGGGAAAATTATTAAAGTATTTAAAGAACTGAGCTTAGAGAAAGCTTAGAGATTACCTGTTCCAGTTAACCCATCTCGCAAATGAGGAAATTGTGTCCTAGAGAACCCTGTGGTCCCCAAAGAAGGGAAAAAAAAGAAAGGGAAAAAGAAAGTCTTCAGAATCTAGACATTCAAAAGCAGCTCGGTTCCAGGGGTGCCCTGGCAACAAGTACATAGAGGTTCTTATGAGCCTGCGAACACATTTCTTCCCAACTCCATGGTCAGTGATAGTACATCCGTGGCTTGAAATCAGCCTTAGAGTGAGTATTTACCCATGAAAATCAGCAAACACTACTATAAATCAGAACGTTTTTTTGAGAGCTGGCACGTCACAGCTCTGTTCACAGATTTGAGCCTGATATTTAACAGACATTCTCTGAGCACCATCCAAGCGTATATGTAAGTGGTTTAGGCATGTTTTATTAGATGCTAAAAATATCAAAGGAAAAGTATCAGAGTGGTTTCACTTGACCAATTTAATTTGACAACTTAACATTCTAATGTTTATTTACTTCAAAGGATCTAGGAATGTGTTGATAGATAAAATTACTTTATTATTGCTTTACTGGTATTTTAATATGGCAAAATCAATATGGCTAGATGCACGATATAAGCATGTCTGTTGAAAATATGCTTTCATCTTTAGAATAGATATAAAAACGTGTGATACAACTTAACACTTTTTCATAGAAAGTCTTTTATCATCTTACATTGTATTTTGGACACTTAGGAAGATGAAAGTAGATTTCTTTCTGCAGTCCATTCAATAATAAGATCAGGTTAGTCAGTGTTCCAACATATTATGCAGCATTTCCACATTTCCCAACTAATGTTACTATAATACATTAACTCTATTTGGAATCCAGTTTCAATCAAGTAGATGGTGAGTCAATTGCAATAACTGCATACCAGCCTTGCCAACTGGAAAGGTGCATCTTGAAGCAAGAAGTCAACAGCTATTTAGAATTCTCCTGGCGTATCTGTCCTTGGAACAGTTGCTAATCTCCATCAGGTGAAAAAAGTCATTACACGTAGGCTTTCTAAGAGAGCCTTTTAAAATTATATTTCAGTTTCTGCAAGTCACATGTGTTTTTCAAGCAGTGGAAAGAAAGGGTTTTTTTTTTTTTTTTTTTTTTTTGGTTTTCTGAGTAGTTGTTAGCTTATAGTAAATGCAGCGGTAGATGAAATCAAGGTCCCAGGGGAGCACCTGACTTGCTGGAGGGAATTTGAACAACCTTGTCTACACTCTTCTTTCCTTTTAAAATGTGGCTCAATGACAATCATAAAGGAGTGCATGTGCATACACTAAGAAACCAAATGAGAACTTTGCATTTATGCATGAGGGCAGTATAGGGAAATAAATGAGAATATTTTCTCTCTTGGTGTGTTTTAAAGCTTTCCAGGTCATTTCTGGGCGATCTGACGTATAGAAAAAGTATAAAGGGATTCAGAACAAGAGGTCATGAATTGAGAAAATAGCCTAAGGATGGAGAATTCTAGGAAAAATGATAAGACAAACTTAAAAGGCATTAATAAATCCTGTTTCGATTACTTTAACATATTCTAGCTGAATAACATGAATCAAGCAGAAAATGTTATTGTATGTGGCCTAAATATTATCGCATAATTGGGCTTGGCATTTTCCTTTGATGTAGAGAGTGACACCTGGTGCATCGGGACAATAGATTTGTCGATTGGGAAGTGAAATTACCTGATTTTGACAAGTTTGATGTGACTTGGTACAACAGCATCTCTTTCTATGGGAACAATTACTTAGAATGCTATCAAACCCTTTTTAGGGAACAGATCCTGGGAAGAACAGTTACCCCATCAATCCCCTGTTGGACAACAGATCCTGAGAAAAGAATGGATTTTACCTCCTTAAGGTCTTGGTAGGATGAATTAGTATAGAGAGCCAGAAATTTTCTTTTCACTTACTTTCTCTTTTTGAGAAAAGAATGAGTTCCAATCTTGGTTTGGGTTGGGGTTTGTGGGTTAGACCGTGGGCCATGGAGTCCTGCCAGTGGGGTTACATCACCTCCAGGCTTCATTAAGTATGTGACCTTGAGTTAGTTGCTGAACCCCCCTATGTCTTTCTTCTTTCTCAGTAAATTAGGGATAATAATAGCATCTATTTTACAGTTGTGGAGATTAGATAAAGCAATCTGTACAAAGTTCTTAGAAGAATTTCTGATACATAATGAGCACTCAGCAAATGTTCACTGGTACTATTAGTGGCCATGGCTGGCTGGGTCAGCCCAGGGTGCTAATAAGCTTTAGAGACTCAGCACCTGTTGGGAGAAGAGCCACAGACACAGGGTGGGCAGAGACACTGTGTGGTCCCCTCCGTGAGTCCCTGCTTTTGCTTTGCTCCCCCTCTGCACAGATCTGCTAGAGGCTCAGAAGAAAACCTCTTTCACCCCCAGGTTGAGTCTTGGCTGAAGCAACCTGTCCCAAAGCCATCATTCAGGCTGTGACTAAGCAAATTCAGGATTCAAGCCTCTTTTAGGTAACTTGATTTATGGGGTTAAGTATTTCACTCAGCAGGCAGGTTAAAGATGTGATATACCAGTGTTTAGTCACTTACAACTCTAACTGCTTGAGATGATTATGCAATCTGAAATGCCACAAGATGTGGGAAGCAGGGTATGAGTCAGCGAAGACTTTAGATCCTCTTGCCCTTTCATTTGGAAAGCCTCCTTGGTGCGTCCTCCCACTGTGGGGACTCTTAAACCTTGTTTCACAATTAACCCAAAAGGGCGATAGTGGAAGCACAGTTCCAGACATTAACAGCTGTTTTACATCATATCGCTATTTAGTATCCCCTGCCCCCAGACCCTAGTGCTAAGCACTAGAGACAGGAAGATGGGTAAGCAAGCCCTTAGTCCTGGAAGCCTGAGTTGACTTGGGTAGAGGGATGGTAAACAGGTGGTTCCAAGGCAAAGTGGTGGCAGGGTCATAGTCAAGGCACAGTCAAAGCATCACTCAACATAGACAATGATCAGCCCTGCCTGGGAGAGTCAGGGAATCTTTACTGAGGTGGGCACTTGGGCAGATCCTCAGAGGATGAGTTGGATTTTTCCCATGGAGGAAACCATGAGGAAAGCATTTCAGGAATTGAAGGGCATTCTAATCAGAGGAACCAGTCTACACAAAAGGCATCTGGCTCTTAGGTTACTCTGGCTCACAAAGGTTGTATTCCTTAAGAAATATGCATATATGATCTGTAATGCACCGAAGTGACTATGGACGTCTCTGCCATTGGGGGGGGGCAGACTGAGAGAAGAAAGCCATGGAAGGTAACTATGATACAGCCTAAGTGCTCTGACAGCAGAAAGTCGGGGTCCCCACAGCAGAGTGTCAGGACCCGGTGGGGGCTCATGTTGGGAGCTCACAGTGGAGGCTCACAGTGAGGTGGTGCTGGAGAAGGCTGTGGGAATGAGAGGCATCCCCCAGTGAGGCAAGGGAAGGGGTGTGTGCGAAGGTATGAAGGTCAGATGACATGCAACCTCTCAAAGAGCAGGAAAACTGGAGAGCGTGTATGAGCAGGGACCTGCGGAGGAGACGGGGGAGGGGACTAGACAGCAGAGACTTCATACGATACTCAGCAACAGTGAGGAAGGTGGATTAGAGAAGGCCCATACTGGAGGCAGGGAGGTGCTGAGTTTCTCTGAAGCATTTGGCAAGACCTGAGAGAGGCCTGAGCTGGGCCAGTAAGAGCAAGGATGCAAAATTGATTTAGAATCAAGACATTTTAAAAAGTAAAATAGCCAGGACCTAGGAACCATGGACTCTGAAGGGTTAGGGGGAGAGGGATGAGAACCTAAGTTTCTTCCTTGGCTAACTAAGTTCTCTTGACCAGTTCAGGGAACAGAGGATGGAGCACATACTCTCAGGAACTCTCAGGACAGATTAATGAGCTTCTCCATAGACAGGTGGGTTTGGGGTTGTCTGTGCAGCCTCTCAGGGGAGGATCCATCCAGAAGCAAATACATGGGTCAGGAGCTAGAGAGAAGTACTCATATTTACTAAAATCATAGGTGGGTAAGACCTCCTAGGTCAGAGATTCTTGTTCAGGGTACCATCAGTGATCACATTATGCCCAAGTGTAGATATCCTCAACGTTGTATTAGTTTCAGATGTACAGAGTAATGATTTGATGTATGTACTTATTATGAAATGATCATCATAATAACTTAAGCTAACATCCCATCACCAGCCTTTTCTTTCCTTTTTTTTTTTTTTTGAGTATAGTTGACACATGATGTGACTTCAATTACACGTATACAACATAGTGATTCAACTTCTCTGTAGGTTATGCTGTGCTCCCCACCATTGTAGCTACCCTCTGTCACCATACAGTATCACTGACTGTATTCCCTATGCTGTGCCTTTTAATCCCATGACTCATTCATTCCATAACTGGATGCCTGTATCTCCCTCTTCCCTAAACCCATTTTGCCCATCCCCCCATCCTCCTCCCCTCTGGCACCCATCAGTTTGTCCTCTGTATTTATAGGTCTGATTCTCTTTGTTTGTTTGTTTGTTTGTTTGTTTGTTTATTCATTTGTTTTGTTCTTTAGATTCCACGCAGGAGTGAAATCATATGGTATTTCTATTTCTCTGATTCATTTCACTTAGCATAATACCCTCTAGGTCTATCCATACTGTCACAATTGGGGAGAGTTCATCCTTTTTTACAGCTGGGTAATATTCCATTGTGTTGATAGACACCACATCTTCTTTATCCATTCATCTACCAATGGACGCAGGCTGCTTCCATATCTTGTAAATAATGCTGCAGTCCACATAAGGGGGCAGATATCTTTTCAAATGAGCATTTTCATTTTCTTTGGGTAAATACCCAAACGTAGGATTACTGGATCATATGGTAGTTCTGTTTTTAATTTCTTGAGACACCACAGTGGCTGCACCAATTTACATTCCCACAAAAGACCCCAAATAGCCATCACCATCTTTTTCTATATTTGCCCTGACCTGATGGAACAGTAGGAAGTCCTATGCCAGGGAAACCACGGTGAGAAACAGAAGAGGACGGGGAACAGACTCCCAACGGACATCCATTTTAAAGTGTGCAGAGAATAGGAGTCAGCCCCAGCAGGTGAGGAGGAACAGAAGGACAGGGAGGGAAACAAGAGCAAGCCAGAGGAAAAAGGGTTTTCTAGGGAAATACAGTGGCCAGTGGCCTTCATTCAAGGGCATTCACTGGGAAAGAAAGGTGAGAACAGTACTCTAGCTAGCTAGCGTGGGACAAGCGTCAGAAGAGGTTTTGTTTTGTTTTTCAGTTATGCACAGAGGTGTGGCTAATCTGATTTCCCCAGTTAGGTTACAAGGTCCCTGAAGAAGCAACCCTGTTTCCTATGGAAACTCTGGGCACAGTCCTGATGCTAATTCGGGGAATGAAGATTCACATACTGAGTTTGGTCACAGAATTAGTCAAACAACATTAGTGGTGTGCACAGAAATTTAAAATGTCACTTCTTAATAGTTCCAGAAATATGTGAATATACACATTTCGTAAGGGGAGAAAGCAGATTTTGTGATGTTAACTAATAATAATGAGTTTTTTAAAAATATTCTGATTCAGTAGACACTTACCTTCTTGCTCTGGAGGTTTTCTTTTATTTAGACTTATTTTAAAGTGTAACGAGATATTTTGTGCCTGCCTTTCTCTGCACACCGGCCTTTCTCCTACATTCATCTGTTAAGTAACATTTTCTCTACCACAGTGATCAAACCATATGTTCCCCTTCTGTAGTGTTTTGACTTTTTTTTTTTTGGTGAGGTAAATGGTACTTGGAGTGAATCTCACCATTCTCAAATACCAAGCAAATAAATTAATGAGGCTTAAAAATGAAATCAACTCTTTCCAGGCAACAACTCATTGATCAAAAATATCCCCTACCATCACTTCTAAATTGGAAGGTATATGTTGGCTTAGACTGGGGAGAGCATGCTCCCCAAAACATGAGAGTACGCATTTAAAGTTTCTGTTTGTACTAGGATGTGTCATTTGAGCTCAAGAAAAGTGTTAGAACTGATTACAAATCATAGCAAATGGACTCTATTTTCAACTTCCATTTTTAATTTAAGCTTGTACCAAATCCAGTAGGATTTCCAGACATTTATATAAAGATACAATATGAATGTGATAAGAAGGAGACCTTTAAATAAGAAAATACGCCCTTCAGGGGCGCCTGGGTGTCTCAGTCATTAAGCATCTGCCTTCGGCTCAGGGCGTGATCCCAGCGGTCTGGGATCAAGCCCCACATCAGGCTCCTCCGCTGGGAGCCTGCTTCTTCCTGTCCCACTCCCCCTGCTTGTGTTCCCTCTCTCGCTGGCTGTCTCTCTCTGTCAAATAAATAAATAAAAACTTAAAAAAAAAAGAAAGAAAGAAAATACGCCCTTTAGAATAATGAAAAGAATAAAACAATCTGGTGAACTGATGGAATACATAGCAGAAACCTCTCTTTAACAGAGGTTTGAAAGCAGTCATTAGTGTGCGGTGATTTCTCTGTTTTCTGTGTGCATTTTCCTGAAGTGAAGTTGGGGGCAGATATGAAAAGATGTCTAGATCTCCAAATGAAAAGATGGGTTGTCTCAGCCAAATTCCATTTCATGCCAAGATTTCTCAACAGGGTACAACAAATCAAGTTCCATTTCTGGGAGTTGACCCTCACGTGTGCAGGAGGACGTGTATGTTTCATATCAGCTCAGGATTTTCGGAGCGCTGTGACAAGTGGCTCTACTCTTCCCAACTAATATCCAGTTACTAGAATTTGTACCATCTAGCCTCACCTGATTCACTGTGTGTTCTGCAGACTTACGCAATTTGTCACCTTCTTAGGGGGATAGGACATGCAATGTTATTAATTATATTACCTTGTTTTAAATTAGACACTAAAAAAACCACCACATTTCAAACTAGTCTTAAGAACCACGTACAGCAGATCCAGAATGAAGGCTGTCAGTTCAAGTCATGTCTCTATTCTAATATTAAACCTCAGATTTCACAGATCTCATAATATCTGAGCTGTGACTATTTGCTTCAGGCATCAATGTGGCATTTAAAAAAATTTTTTCAACCACATGGACATTTCGCTTTGCCAGAGTATTTACTTCTCGCATAATGCTTAAAAATATTAAACTTTAACTAAAACATCCAATTTTATCACGTTCCAAGAGTCAGATCTCTCTTTTTGTCTGGTGAGGTCCTCTTTCCTTTTTATATTTCTAGACTCCTACATACTTGTCACCCATTTTGTATTGGTTGGTTGATGGATTGATTGATTGATTATTTCATTGATAAGGGAATCAAATTGCCCAGAAAATGCATTCTAAACACAAAAACCATTTTTCTTCTCTTAGAATTTTTGCTTGCAATTTTCACTCTGGGAAATTAAAGAGTATAGATACAGATGTAAAGGACCAGAGAAGGCAGTGGTGGGTATAAAGAAAGGCACTCAACTGAAAGGTGAGAGAGTTCATAAAAATTTCACATATGTGGCAATTGATCTGGGTGGGTCAGTCAGTTTAGCGTCCGACTCTTGATTTCGGCTCAGGTCATGATCTCAGGGCGGTAAGACTGAGCATCATATTGGGCTCAGGCTCAGCTCAGGAGTCTGCTTGGGATAATCTGCCTCTCCCTCTGCCCCTCCCTGTGCTCGCTCATGCTCGCTCGCTCTCTCTAAAATAAATAAATAAAATATATGGCAAACATGTTTCTTCCAGATGAGACAGATATGTATTTTTTGTATGGGAACTATTCTGTATTTTATACTGACATATATATTTGGTATTATTAGCTCTCTTTGCCCATGACATTCATGATTAATGTTTGCATAACCCCCTAGAATTTACAAAGTGCTCTCAGCTCTTATCTTCTCAACTGGAAGGTAAGCTCCTTCAGACCTAGAGGCATGTTTGCAGTTTCCTGACACTTCATAGATTTGAATATATCCAAATCAATAAATCTTAGAGCCGTTAGGTATCTGTGGGATGCTTAAATGCAGTATCATAGCTGCAGACATTCACCTGTTACGGCCGATAGTCCATTTTCAATAGAGGCTGGAAGAAAGAGGTCCAGACTTTGGCAGCTGAGCTGGCTTAGTTCTCAAAAAGCAAAACCATTTCCCAATAAAGTAAGTGATGATGTTGCTAGGAAGTCCCTGAGTTGCCTTGAGAGCGTGTCTGCAGCTGAAGGACCCATGACTTTCTATTATCTCTCCAAGGAGACTCCCCACTTCGGAAATGCTGAACAGATGGGGGCACCAGATGAGGGCCATCTCAGGCCCTACTAGCCAGAGTAGCCTATTAAAAGGATGAGCCAGGGAAGGGCTCAGGGACTCACTCTTTTATCTTTCTAGGACTCACCCCATCTCTCTTCATGTTTATGACACATTAATTACCCCAGGACTCCCGCACTGTATCGCATCTTATTCAATTTTTCAAATAACCGGTTTCCTGATATTTGTAACCCTATGATAAATCAATGTTCAGCACCCCAAAACACCCTTAATGAAATGACATCTTCTGTTTTTAAAAATGTTAAAATAAATATCTTAATTTTTTTAAAAACATTTATTTAGAGGAAGTTGGATCTGGCCATCTGTTGCCACATAGTTAACCAGTAATGTAGTAAATACAATATGAGGACATAAATCTATTTCCATTCACTGAACTCATTAATCATGTGGCCTAACGTGACTGCAGAGCACCACTCACCTTTTTAATTTGTATTAGGATAGTGAAGGCTAATCCTGGGATACTACATTTATTTTCGAGTACCAAATGACAAATTAAAATAAAATTTAATGTGGTGGGTTTTTTAAAAATCCATTGTGGTGGGGAAAATATGCAAATTCATGTGAGATGCAAAATGGTTTGAAATGGAATTTATACATATGGGAATCCAGGAGCAGGTGGTTTTCGTTTGCTCTTCCTCTAGTAAATTTTTTAGAAACTTGATATTTTAAGATCTGAGCAAGATTCTCTCCTGCCAATAGTTTTGACTGGAATATACTGTACCATCAAGCTTGCCGACCTCCAGATCTGATAGAAGACAAGAGATTCTCAACCATTTTCATAGATTCTTGGGTCAGGAAACCATTCATTATTTATGTTAAAATCTAAAACTAAAACTAAATAATTAAAAATAATTAGTTCATTCAAGAATTATTTATTGAGTGCTCACTCTAAGCCAGGCGTTGTGCTTAGAAATGGAAAGACAATGGTGAACGTTGTATTATTAATCCCTGTTCTCATGGCTCTTACAGTCTTAAAGGTCACCTCAGTGTGAACGTTCAAGTGATGTTAGAAGTTTTTTTAAAGACTTTATTTGATCGAGAGAGTGAGAGAGAGAGAGAAAGAGAGAGTGAGGACAAGCTACAAGCTGAGGTGGGGGGGAGGGGGGAGAAGCAGACTCCCCAAGCTGAGCAGGAAACCCAATGAGGAGATCATGACCTGAGCCGACACCAAGAGTCTGACACTCGATGGACTGAGCCACCCAGAAGCCCCGTGATGTTTAAAAATTTTTAAATTGGAATTCCTGGGTGGCTCAGTCTGTTAAGCTTCTGCTTTTGGCTCAGGTCATGACCCCAGGGTCCTGGGATCGAGCCCCATGTCAGTCTCTCTGCTTGGTGGGGAGCCTGCCTCTCCCTCTCCCTCTGCCGCTCCCCCTACTTATTCTCTCTCTCTCTGTCAAAAAATAAAATTTTTTATTTTTTAAAATTTTTTTATAATAATTTTTTGTTATGTTAGTCACCATACAGTATATCCTTAGTTTTTGATGTAATGTTCCATGATTCATTATTTGCGCATAACACCCAGTGCACCATGCAATATGTGCCCTCCTTAATACCCATCACCGGCCTATCCCAATCCCCCACCCGCCTTCCCTCTGAAGTCCTCAGTTTGTGGACTCTGGGAAACAAACTGGGAAAAAATTAAAAATTTTTAAATTAGGAAAGACTATTGTCTAAAGACCCTTTTTCTTTAAAATGCTTATACAACCTTTCAACTAAAGATGAGGTTATTTTCCTACATCTTTTGGCTATAAATGTTTACTTTTTTCTATTAACTATACATACCCACGTTAACAGAAGAAAGTATTGGTTATATAGCCAACACTGTCTTTATTTTCCTTTTCCTGTTTACTTATATATTGGAAAAAAAAAGTGAGACTTTCTTCTGTTGTCTTAACACACTCCTCATTACCATTTACAAATTTAGGTTAGTCCAAAATAAGAAAACAATCTTTCTGCTTCTGCGGAAAAAGCTGACTCTGGGAAGCCTGAATCCATACTGGCAGCAGCCTCTGGGAAAGCAGGTGCCTCACCATGGTCACCAGCTGATAACACGGGGTGGTCTTGGCAGTCTGCGCATGCCCGCCCTGCAAAGGTCTCCACGACACTTTGATAAGCATCAGACAGTGGTTGTCACCAGGTAGATGTGGGTTCAGGTTCAAGGGAAAATCAGAAACATCTTGTGCATATTATCTTGATTCTATTACTCCATTTTCATATTTGGAGTTTTACATATTCTGAGTAAAATCTTACTCAACTCTAAAATAGAGTTATTTAAACAAAAATGGACATATTATTTTAAGGTTAATTTTTCTTTTCAGGAGTCATTCATACCATCTTCCCTGACTTAAGGACCTCAGATGCCTCAAGTATTAGTTCTATAACCAAATTGGTCTTTACCTGCTTCTTCCTGCTCACTCACAGATTGGGGAAATAAGACGTTGGGCTCTAGAGTAATACTGAAGATTCTTAGATTCTGTAGAAAAGGAAGAAAAACTAGATAGGGTCCTTTACATGACATAGCTTGTTACAGAATATCATCTTTGACACATAGAAGTTACGATCCATCCTCTTCCCACAAAAGAGCCGGTCGGCTTCCAGAGTAGTCATTTTCATTCATGTTTTAGTAAAACCACTCACTTTTAAGGTCAGAAATTCTCAATATGCACACAGTGTTTGTGTTTAATATCCATTGATTGGCAGAAATGATGAAGAATTGAGTAATACTCAAACGTTTTTTGTACTTTATCCAACACAACACTATTTGCATACATCTGAAGAGTTAGAGCATGGATCTATCTGAGATTTATTCAGACTACAGCTAATAACCAGTCTATGCCCATGGATGGGATGACTTCTTGTAATGACCCTGGGGTCCCTCAGCAGCTCAAAAGGCATGGGTGTGGTATGGAAGGGAGAGGGGGTTTCTCTAGGTTGAATAAAGTATGGATCCCTTTTAAAAGAAAAAAAAAATATTACTGGGCCCCAGGAATTGCAAACCTGGTTATAAACTCCTTAACACTCAGAGCCCTTGTCTAACCATAAAATCAAAACAAATTAACAATCAAATACAGACTACAAAATCAATTAAAATCAAATTAACAAAACTAATTTAATGTGGCAAAACATGTTGTTTGGCTGAAATTAAATTGCCACTCAAAATGTGAATATAGTATCGACTACTATGGCAACGGGGCCTCTTCTGATTCCAGCATGTCTATATATTTCAAGTGCCAGGAGATAGTTTTCTGGTAGAACACAGTAGAGCCTTCATTTCTTCTGTGGATTTACTTGGTGCAAATGAATTATTTACTTATAAGTCTGTCTTAGAGTCTGCAATAGTATTACTTGTCGTTGTTGCAAAAGAGGTCATATTAATTTTTTAGATTATCATCTGAATAAAAACATCAAATCAAATCAATTCCTGTAAGGAATTTGCAGAATCTTAAAAACATGTTCAAGCACTTTCCTACCCCCATTTCCAATGACCGTGGATGCCTGTTTGAAACCCCTAGAAGACAGTAAACGTTCTGATGCTATACTATGTCAAGGGGTAGTCTCTGTAATAGTAACACAAAAGCTTGAAATTTAGTGTTGTATTATAAAGCATGTAAATGCCCAGCTCAATATTCCTACATAGAATACTGCAGGTTCACTACTAACCCATACTGTTCCTTTGTGCAAATTAGAAAAAGATGCCCCTCCCAGCAGACCCAACCCAACCCCAACCTGGCGTTCTTGGCTTAGCCACAGGTGCCAGGCAGGATTTCAGCTCCACTTGTCCCCTGGCTCGTGCCTTCATGCTGACAACCTGCACAACTGTACATGGCTGACCCAGGATATTAAGAAGTTAAGGAAGCAAGATTCCTCTCCTTAATTTTGTTTTCCAAAGAAAGAAATCCTGACTCTCAAATTGACTCATTAGCTAAGTTAAACCTCTTTGTAATGTCATATTTACTTCAGTTAATTAAAACAAATGCACTGGGAGATACTCCATGCAGTTTCCCTCAGGAAATTATTCCTGGTGACCTCATCTTAAATAGAAGACACTTTCTACCCATGAGTTCCATTTCCACTTATTTCACAAATTTCATTGCATTTTTCCCATTTTTTCCCATTTACTATAATTGTCCAAGTGATCAAACCCTAATTTCAAGTCCCCCAACACCTTCATGATCTCATTTTTTGGTAAAGGCTATTTCCTTGCTATATGTGATATGGTGATTTATAAGAAATGTGTATTTGGTCATTCAGATGACCAAAATATATTTCTCATATCTAATTTGGTCTTAGTCCATGGTTCCAGGCTCACAAGCTCCTAAAACCCTTAGAATTTCCTGCAATGAGAGCGATAAAGGTGTCTTTTCTTACTTTGATGAGGTGACCTTTGGAAAGCCTTTAGGTAACCTAAGGATGGGGGCTGGTTGCCAGGAGAACCAACCACTTGATGTAGAGTTGGACCCTTCAGTCCCACCTCCCACACCTGGGAGGGGAGGTAGGCTGGAGATGGAATCAATCAGTGGTCAATGATCTAATCAATCACGCCTGTATGATGGATTAAATCATAAAAACTCAAAAGAGTTTTTTAAAAACTCAAAAGAGCTGGGTGCCTGGGTGGCACAGTTTAGCAGCCAACTCTTGGGTTTCGGCTCAGGTTGTGATCTCAGGGTCATGAGATTGAGCCCTGAGTGGGGCTCTGTGCTTAGCATGGAGTCCACTAAAGTTTTTCCTCCCTCTCCCTCTGCCCCTCCCCACCTCACGCACTCTCTCAAATACATAAATAAATCTAAAAAAAAAAAAATTAAAAAGACCGTGTTCAAAGAGCTTCCAGGATGGAGAACACGTGGCGATTTGGGGAGAGTCGTGAGCCTGGGGAGGTCATGGAAAGCTCCAAACCCCTTCCCCGTATGCCTTGCCTTATGCATAGCTTCTGTCGGGATGTTCAACTGTATCTTTGTCATATCCTTTTATAAGCTAGTAATCTGGTAAGAAAAATGTTTCTCTGAGTTCTGTGAGCCACTCTAGCAAATTAGTCTAACCCAAAGAAGGGGTCATGGGAATCTCTGGTTTATAACTTGGCTTTCAACTGGTCTGCTGGGGGGGGGGGGGAGAGGAGTAGTCTTGTAGGGACTGAGCCCTTAACCTGTGAGATCTGATGCCATCTCCAGGTAGATAGTGTCAAAATTGACTTGAATTGCAGAACAAGCAGTTGGTGTCCAAGCATTGCTTGTTGCTGTGGGGGATCCCCCATCCCACATTGGAATTGGTGATGGGAGCCTCCAATTTACTGTATGACGAGGACTAGAAAGTAGCATTTTCACCATGGCAGTATTTCTCAGCAGCAGTATGGGAAGCTATATATATATGTGTGTGTGTGTGTGTGTGTGTGTGTATATACACACACACATATATATATATCCTCATTTTCTCACTATATATATAGCTTAGTTTAAATAAAGTGAGCTTTCCATATAGATAGAGCGTTTTGACTAGAAAGACATCATGGAGAATTATGTAATACTGTTATCCTGAATATCACTCACTGTGCTTTCCAATGCTGTGTACGGGTCATTTCCCAATGTTCACATTATTGAGAAAGTCAGCTTGTGCTTCCTTCCTGCTCTAAATCCAGAGAGAAGGGAGGGGGGGAGAAATTTATTAAGAACCTGTGGCAGGGAACTGAGGTGACACCTGGAAGTAGAAATCAGGAAGTTTAGAAAGATTTCGAGTTTCAAGAATCTGACTGTATTTTAGTCGTATTGTTATTGTTGTTTACAATCTTTGACAGTTATATGCATAATAAAAGCCCATTATCTAGGAGAGCAATGGAAGTATTCCAGTGGGGGGGGGGTTGCAGAGAGAAGGATAGAGAGAGGGAGAGAGAGAGGAGAGAGACTGAGAGAGAGAGCCATTCCGTTCTGTGTGGGTGCATGCACAGACCTAAGCATTCTGCAGAGGCAACTTTAGATATATGAGTGTCAGGGTCTGATATATAGAAACAGATAATTGCTGTTACGCGATCCTGAGCTTATATAGTAAATCCTCTCTTCTCTACGCTTCATACCCAGCAGAATTATGCAGAGGTAATTTTACTTAGTGGATTATGGCCATTTATCACAGAGTAAATCTTTGCCAGATCCCTGCAAAAGGAATAGAGCACTAGGAACTGGCTTCTACCCGAAGAGTCAAAACCTTGAGTACATCCCTCACAGCCCTGTTTGCATGCGTAATGACCTCCCCTGGGCAAGCAAATCTACAACAGCATGCCCAAGGCAAGTCCTTTTCTATGCAGCCTTCCCGGTGTTTGCGGTATATTCATTCAAGCTGCCTTAAGGTCATCTAAGCACGCTGAAGCAGAAGTTATGGAAAGTGATCTCCAAAACTCTAAAAACAGCTGCAAATCTTAAAGGGATGTTTTCTGATATACTACAGTGCAAACTGACCCTGCCTCATCCCTTTTATCCCCTATGTGATAAATGGTTTCGGAGGACAGAGGAACTGGGCAAAGGACGGGGAAAAACATATTTTGACTTTATCTCGTTCCCCCTCCTCTACAGAACGACACTTAGCATAATTTGTCACTCACACGAATCTCAGGCAAACTGCTAGGAGCCCCTCATGAAAACTGGAAATTCTTCATTCTAGCCGTTGATGTAGAGGCCTTTCTTTCCTTGTCACTCCCCTGGGGGAGATGGCAGGGCTTGAAGAATGCAAATTAACGAATTCTTCACATATTTTGGAGTCCCTCCCATGCTCTGTACTGGACTTGGAGAAGAGTAGTGCTGAGTCTTCCCCTCCTTGTCCCCACATTCTGCCTCTAGGCTGATCCTGGCTTCAATGTGAGTTCTTTGTTCTATGATATCTTCAGGGTGGAGAAGGCAGACCCCTTGTGCACCTGCCGTTGATGAGAAAGTTTATGATCCTTCCTTCGCTACTAATATTCATTCCATGCAGTATATGAGCCTCTAGTGACAAAACCATCTTCAAAGCAATGATCACTCTAATAAATAAGCGTTTGCTGTCTTGAAGTGTTTGGCAAGCTATTTATTTTCCAAACAGGCCCACAAGGGCTCTAGGGTTGCCCGGTTCAAAAGCACACTTCCATCAAGCGTGTTCGCTGTTAGCTAGGCTTTTCATTTGGAAGGAACAGGAAAGCTCAATTTGGTAATCTCAGTTCTTGGGAGATTCTTTTAATGAAAAGCATAGCTACTGGGAAACAGACACTTCATGGCAGTCCCAAATCAATCACTGTCTACACCCCTTCATGGTGGGCCCTCCAGGACCCGGGCACTTCTTCCCATCTCATTGCCATTTCCGCAACAAGTGTTCATGACTTCTGGTCATCTCTACTTTTTCCTGGAGCAAGGTGAACAGTAAATTCTTATTTTTCTCCCATTACCAAAATCCCAAGTGAAAGAATGCATTTGTCCTAACAAATGAATATTGACTCTGTTGGGGCTGACCTTTTATATTGAGTCATCTCATAGGATTCTGTCAACCTAAGTGTTGGTAGTCCCCTTCTTGGTCCAGTTCATTAGATCTGGATGTTTAAAGTGGCACACTATATGAGATCTGCACAGGGAACTGCTTATGACTGCTTTTCCTGCAAGGCACGTGGGCAAGGCCATTGTCCTCAGAGAGCACATTAGATGTGGCCCGTACCATGACTGACACTTCCAGTATAACATCAGGCCATAATGATGCAGGAAAGATGTTAGAGTTCAAAGCCAACAGCCAAGAAAGAATTCTTGAGATGTCTTTGGTGCAAAAAGGTGGTTTTATTAAAGCACAATGGCAGGACCTCTGGGCAGAAAGAGATGCACTGGGGTAGTGAAGAATGGCCCATTACGTACTTTCAAGTTAAGAGAGGGTGAGGGAGAGCGTAAGTCTCTAAGGAATTTTGGAAGCAAGGTTTCCAGGACCTTGGGGGCACTAGCTTTGTTAGGAAAAGGTCACTTATTACTGTCTAATCAAATCTTAGTCATGAGACTCTTCAGATGTATATCAGTGGGTCATGTGCTTGGGGAATGATTGTCAATATGTATTTTGGGGGGGTCTCTATAAAAGAAGTTTCCAAAGGAATTTTTTTTTTTAAGATTTTATTTATTTATTTGACAGAGAGAGAGACAGCCAGCGAGAGAGGGAACACAGGCAGGGGGAGTGGGAGAGGAAGAAGCAGGCTCCCAGCAGAGGAGCCTGATGTGGGGCTCGATCCCAGACTGCCGGGATCACACCCTGAGCCGAAGGCAGACACTTAACAACTGAGCCACCCAGGTGCCCCTCCAAAGGAATTTTTATATGTTCAAATAGACTTATAGGACCCTGGGGGTCGGGCTAAGATTGCCTTTTGCCCTTAGCAAAGTATTAACATCAATGAAGCTGAGTCCCTAAAGGAATGTCACTCTGCCCATTTCAAGGACTTGCCAGTGGGCTATAAGTAGTAAGGAAATTTAATAATTTTTCAAGGCCTTTGTTTCCCACATCAATAAAAAGACTGTATTCACAAGGACAGATATAATCAGCTTGTGTTTCCAATCCAGTTTCTAAGACTGTTGCATATTTGCCTACAGTTTTGGTGGGTTTTTTTGTTTTGTTTTGTTTTGTTTTTAGAGAGGGAGAGTGGGGGGAGGGGCAGAAGAAGAGGGAGAGACAATCTCAAGCAGGCTCATGCCCAGCACAGAACCTGCCGTGGGGTTCGATCTCACAACCCCAAGACCACAACCTGAGCCTAAATCAAGAGTCAGACACTTAACCGACTGAGCCACCCAGGTGCCCCTGCACATAGATTTGTAATATTGAGGATCTGGCTAAGGTTTTCATCAAAATACTGACTGAAAAGCATAAATCTTTTCCACCTAAATCTTTAGTTTTTTGCTTTCCATGAACTTGGATTGTGATGGCATAAGGCATAGTTATAGGAAAGGTAGCAATAACAACTTATGAGAACTGAAAGATGTGTTTGGCCTTTAGGGAATGTTAGATAAGGCTGGATGGTGGCCAGCAGTTGAATTTAAAAAGAGGACCTACTATTAATTAGGCAGGCAGAGTAACAGAAGATCGTGATTCTGGATAGCATCCTAATGACAGGAAGTGAGGGGCTATGTAGCTATCAAAAAGAATTATCCAGTAGACATAGGCATTATCTGAGTGCCTATTCTTTTATGAAATACATAGCCAGCTGGAAATTCAATTGGGAGATAGGGGGGAGAAAAAGAAATATTTGTGTTCAACCTGTATCATCTTTGGATTCAGATATTTACGACGCTCGGCTATGGGCATTCCAGAAGAGCTGTGGCCCCGTCTTTAGTGTAGCTGTGTTTTAGGCAGGACGAATGAAATACGTTCAGTTCACGTGCATTGTGAGCTGTGCTGTTGATTGAACAGGCAAGGCTGACAGCAGTCTGTGGCTTTGCTTGTGTATTGTCTGTGTAATGTCAGGAACCCTGGTTTCAAGAGTGTTGTCTTGTCATCTCCCTGCATCCCTTGCCCAGGTGGGTTGCAGCAAATGCACAGATTCGTTTGTGTTGGGTATCCAGGTGGGTAACTAGGAATACTCTGTGTGGGGGTCAAGTGCTTCACACTCACAAAAATCAGATCCACCCTGGATTAGTGTTGGTTCAAAGTATAAGAATTAAATTGAAAAGCATTAATTTTTTTAATGTGCGTATTTAAGACAGATTCTTTGCTCTCCTTGTGCTTCGAAATGTATGGGGTGCCATAAGTAAAACAATAGGGAATGTGAATGGGCTTTGCCTATGGCCTCATGACATATGGCGAGAGAACCTTTAACTTCAAATTTACTTTTTAAACCTATTTGGTTATAGTCCAAACCACATGGATTTTTCAGTGTAATAAAAACATATTTATAGAGTGTCATCATGCGCTTGCTTTGATAAGCAAATCTGCGGCGGATTCCAAAATAGCATTTTTCAGCCTCAAGGAGCTTTTGATCAAATTATGGAGAAAGACAGTCGTAAAAGTCACCATGGTTATAGAAATGAACATTTATTGCATGTTAAGATGCTTTAAATGGATTTCCAGCCATATACAAAAATATTATAAATTATTGTCTCATTTTCACAAAGGAAAATATTAAGTCCGTGGGGCTAAGTGGCAAGCCCAAGTAACCAGATGTAAGATTCAAATTTAGGTTACCTGAATTTAAGTCTGCATTTTTCTATTATATCATGTTCAATACATAAAATAGTGAAATAATAAATAACCGCTATATGAGTAATTGCTCTAGAAATTCAGAGAAGGAAAAGATCAACACAAGATATCAATTAGTCCTATACTTGCTTTTACAGGAGATGGTGCTAGAATGCATTCACACACACGCGATACCTACACGCACATACACCTATACACATACGTACACACATACACATATGCATGCTGGTATATACCTAGATACTCATCCACGCATACACACACATACATGATGATATAAGTGTAGATACGCATGCACACATACTGTAGAGAGAAAGAGAAAGCAAACATGAAACTCCTTCTAGGAGGCTGTAGTCTAAGAAGAAACACAGGACATTGCCATGAAAACAATGCATTTCATTAGAGTTGACACGTAGACTAGCACTGAGTTTCACCCACTATAATCGCGCATGTTGCCGTCCAATAGAAGAGGCTCCTGTGTCCACCCTCCCCCTTTGTCTCCATAGGCTAAAATAGATAAAAGCGTGCCCATTAGGTTAACATGTAAGGGTAGGAATAGTTCTTTCTTGGTTTGCTCAGGAAGGAAACCTCAAACAGCAGTTACATCTTATTCCTGGCTGTCTCAAAGCAATGCCCAGGAGTGGTACAGGGGTGACTAATCACTGCGGGCCTGCCAGGCTAGTCGTTGGCAGCAGGATCAGCGGGAAAACAGAAGGGAGGTTCAGGCTTCTTCTCTTGGGGGAAGCAACAGTGTTTTTACAATGTCTTGAGTCAAGAGTCTCTGGTATCACAAAACTGATTTAGAAGTTTCTTAGGGTCTGAATGCTGGTCCTGAAAGCAGGCCTCATGTCCCAGGAACCAGATGCCCTCTTACATGCCTTGTTGAGTATAAACCGCTTTTCCTTTTGCCAATATGGTTTTATTCATTTATTTCTATTATATTATATGTATTACATCGTTTATATCATATTCATTTATATTATTCATTCATTAATCCTTCGTCATGGCTTTATTTATGTATTCATTCATTCATTCATTCACTTAAAAAATATTTACTGAGTTGCCTACTTTGTGCAAATTAACAGGGCACATTTCACTGATTACACTCACCCAGTTGCTGATGTCTGCTCTGACATCCCTGAAGAGAATTCTTTCTTGACAGGACAATCCTTCAAAGGTCATTGTGCAAATAACAGCATAGCAGTTTTGTCATTTTAAAATGACAACTACAAGGAAAAGTAAAACTTTTCTTCTTAAGGCAGTTTTTCCCCTGCCTTTGGATATTCAAAAAAATACCAACGTGGTGATGGGAGACACTGTATATTCTGTCCCAGTAAATGAGACCTTTGTTATAATAGTCTACCTATACACCCTTTATTGTTTAAAATATAACACAAGGTTCAATTATAAAGGAATGTGACTGGTTTTCTTACGCTACTCATAAATTGATGGTAATCCAAAACCAGGAGCTTCTAATCTTTTTTTCGTGTGTGTGTGTGTGTGTGTGTGTGTGTGTGTGTGTTAGACCAAGCCAGTATTATAAATGCATGGCTTTCTCAGGAGAGTCATTTGAATAGGAAAAGAATTCCTGCCACAAATTCTGATAGTTTGTTGATCATCAATTTCAAAGCATCAGATACAAGGAATGATTCAGTCCAAAGTGTGGTATTTGCTATATAATTGGGTCTAAGGTTCAGAAACCAGTATAAAAGTAAGAATAGAAGGGAAAAAATTAAATTGCCTGTTTCTGGAAACTGTCAGTTGTCAGTGGTTGTACATATGTGCTTTGGGGTTGCTCAGGATCGGTATTAAGTGACAGATGCCCTTGCCACACTATTGCAAGTAGTTAAGTGTCAAGGAAGCTAGCCGTCTGGAAATTGCGATTCTGAAGTTGAGTTCAAAGTGACAGCTGTTTCCAGAGTACAAGAGGAAAGCCCTTCAATGCCCACCGTCAACAATCTTGATAAAAGTAGTCATTTTGTTTGTTTCCTCTCCTTTAAAAACACTTAGCCAAGCCTCAGTGTCAGAAAAAAATGGACACTTAAAATTACAGCTGTATATAAAAATATTCCATCTATGAAATTACATGTTTTTTAACTACCAAGTTAAATCACCTCTGGTAGTGAGTTTTGGGAAACAGAAGGGGGTGTGGGGGCAGACATCATGCCCTGACTTCTATAACTAAGGGAAAATTATAAGTTTTATCTAAATTCAGAAAGGTTGGGAATAAGCTGTCAAGCCATGGGTGATGTACTATACCAAGGAAAATATTTCACTTAGCAAAGCAATTGAGAAGTGGGACCATTTTCCAACTGACTGAAAAAGAGATGACTTGAATGGACAGTTCTCATAGAATATTTGAATAGGAGGGAGCTTAGAGATCACCCCTTCATTTTACAGTTGGGACAACTGTGAGGCAGAAACCTCCAGGCTGAGTCAGGGGTAATGCCAACCTTTGATGGAAAGCCAGAATGATGCGTCAGTTTTTTTCTACTAATAATGTTGTCTTTTAAATTAGAACATTATTATTATTGTTGTTGTTGTTGTAGTTAAGAACCCAGTAGGTATTTAAAAGCAGATGTAAAGCATAAGAATTTCAAAGTTACATTTCTCTGTGTTTACTTCCTTTACAAAAGCCACCAGTATCCTCCCATGAATGTGAAAGGCAGAAGGGTCTTTCATGGGGCAAATCTTACATATTCACAGCCAAGGCTGGAAAAGTTCTGATCCTGTGCAACGGTTTCCCAGAACACTGATGAAAAGAACAGTCGAAGATGTATTTGGGGGAGTTTATTCCAACCTGCCTTTACACAAAGGCCGAGAAGGCTGGAAGAAAGAACTCCGTTTGCTTCTGATTTACAGTCAGGCTCCTCCGACAGGCTGGCAGATACTGCTCAGAATCAATCTCCTGTTAGGCTGGGGTCGAATGCTAAATCACAGCTCTCCTCCTCAAGGGATTCTGGCAGGAACAAGGCTCGGGGGGTTGACCCCGTGGGTCCTAGGGCTTTCACCAACTGCATTGCTCTACCCAGAGTGACCTTTCTAGACAGGAACCAGCATCTCCGCATCTCAGAATGAGTAAGAGAGCAAATGGTAGAAACCACGGCTTCCACCTCTGCCCTGGCCTGAGCCAGGGGATTCAAGAGGGCACTTGGGTCCATTAACAGCATATTCGGGCAAATTAAATGAGAGAAAATGAGCACTGCCAAAGCCACAGCTTCCCTCTCCAAGTTCCCCATTGTATCAACTGGTGTAACTAGTCGCCATATTTTCATTTGCACCATTTAGCAAGATGTGGGCTTTGCAGAAATGAAACCCCTTTTCTTCTTTCCAGCGACAAAAATCTAGAGACTACAAGGAAGAGAGGCATGTTATCTTGTCAGAGTTATTTTTAAAGATTTTGAATAACCTAGCCATGATGTACAAAATCCCGTATTTTTTTAAGATTTATTTTTTTAAGATTATTTATTTATTTATTTGAGAGACAGAGCATGAGCAGGAAGGAGGAGCAGAGGGGGAGGGAGAAGCAGACTCCCCACTGAGCAGGGAGCCTGACACAGAGCTCGATCCCAGGACCCCAAAATCATGACCTGAGCCAAAAGCAGACGCTTAACTGACTGAGCCACCCAGGAGCCCCATGACTTATTGAATCATTTTGGAGAGAATGAGAGCCAGAGTGCCTGAGTGAGAGAAGCAGAGGGAGAGAGAGAGAGAGAATCTCAAGCACACTCCCTGCTGAGCACAGAGCCCCATGCAGGGCTCGATCTCAGGACCCTGAGATCACAACCCAAGCCGAAACCAAGAGTCAGATGCTTAACCAACTGCACCACCCAGGCACCCCCAAAGTCACATATTTTTAATGAGGACCTCATAGAGTGATGGAGAGGAAGGAAATATAATGAAAGAGAGAATTTCATCAGGACTCTGATGATCCATTAGGCTCTAATTATCTATGAAATTATATTTCATGTTGAGACACTATTATGATTTTGAGATGGAATAAGATACCAATATTCACTCACATTTGTTATTATTCTTAACTATCAAAATACTAATAAAGTGAGGAGTTAGTTACTAGACAATGTAAATTAATCTGGCAGAGAACAGTGGCCAAGGCCTTTTTGGGCCCATTGCATGCATAATATTCTAGTGCTCATTTATAACAACACCAAACAAATTTAAAACATTGTCTGTGCCTTCCAGCAGTAGTAATTTTGGAAAGAGATAAGACATGTAGGAGTAGAGTACAGCGTGAGGCAGAATTTGATTAAGTGCTAAACTGAGGCCATAGAACATAAAGGCTTATGTACATTTTCGGGGACGAGAGGGAGGACATGAGTTAAACTTTGAAAGGAAGACAGGACCTGAAGAAGCAAGAGTATTTAGAGAAGAAAGGAAGAAGTCACTCAGCTGAAGAGCTGTATCACTTTCTTGTTGAAGTTCTTTGGATGATACACACCACCATTTCTTTGTTCTTCTTTGTTAATACTCACTGTCCCCAATTTCTCTATTCTCTTTTCCTCTTAAATTACCTGGGTTCATGTGTTTGCTTTGCTTATTTGCCTTACTGCTTTTGCTGAGACCACTAATGCCTCAATCCTATTAAATCTAAAGGTCAAGTCCTACATCCTGTCTTTCTAGACCTGTCAGCATCATCAGTGATGGTGGGACCCACCCCACTTCCATTGGCAAACTTCCCTCACATGCCTGGCTTCCCACGCAGCCTCTCCTCCTGGTTTGCCTCCAGAGTCACTGGTAGATTACTCCCAGACTCCTTCAAAGTCCCTGATCTCTTAATATTGGACTGCCTCAGACCTAGGTCATTGGTCCTCTCTTCTCCATCTACACCAACTCCCTTGGTAGTCTCCTCTGGTCTCATGATTTTAAATAACACATAAGCAGAAATAACTTCCAAATGTATGTTCTGAGCCCAGACAACTCTTCCAAACTCTGTAGTCGTATATCTAACTACTCTTCAACATTTCTACCTGAATGCCCAACATATGTCCAAAACTGAACTCCTCATCTGTGGCCATTAAAACGTGCTCTACCCTCAGCCTTTCTGTCCAAGTGGATGGCTGCAATCATCTTCCTGTTTGCCTAGTCTAAAACCCTGGAGTCATTACCTTTTTTTTTTTTCTTGAGTGAGAGAGAGAAAATGTGCACACATGAATGGGGGTGGGGGAGGAGCAGAGGGAGACAGAGAGAGAGAATTTTAAGCAGCCTCCACGCTCAGCTAGGGACTGATATGGGTCTCAATTTCACGACCCTGAGATTGTGACCTGAGCAGAAATCATGAGTCAGATGCTTAAGCAACTCAGCCACCCAGGCACCCCACCGTGAAGTCATTTTTGACTCTTTCTTTCTATTTTCACCTACATCTGGAAATATTAAAAGAAATTTGTAGTGTTTGACCACATCTTGCCACTTCCATTGGTACAACTTTACTTCATGCCACCATGGTATCTCTCTTGGTTCATTCCAACAGCCTTGAAATACATCCCTATTTCTACTTTTTCCCCACTGGAAATCTATTCCCACTGACGGCTGAGAAAAAAACAAAAAATAAAAAATAAATTTTTAAAAAGAAATCTATTCCCAAAACAGAAGCCAAAGTGATCTTTTAAAATGAAAGGCTATGTTACTCATCTGGCTCAAAACCCCTTACAGCTTTCCAGTTTCCCTTGGACTAAAAGCCAAAATCCCTACAGCGACTGACAGGGCCTTTGTGGTCTGGGATCCTGTCACCTCTACCCCTGTTCCCTAGAATCGTCCTGCTGGATCACTCTGATCCAGCCACAGTGACCTCCCCTCTTTTTTGGAACACATCAGATAAGCTTGTGCCTCACAGCCTTTTCGCTGTTTCCTGTGCCTGAAATGCTGTCCCCCAGATATCACATGGCTCACTCTCTGAACTCCTTCAAGTACCTGCTCGAGGGTCCTTCACCTCAGCAAAACCCCCTCTAACTCCCCCATTTTATATTGCAAACTACTTGCCCAGTCGCAGTTTATATTGTTCATCATTTGTGCCCCTGAGAAAATGTAAGCTCCATAAGACCAGTGATCCTTGTCTGTTTTGTTTAATAAGAAAGACCACATAGCATGTGCCTAGTGAGTATTTACCGAATGAAGGAGCAGAGACAGGCCATGGCTACCTTATAGAAAGAGGGTATTATTGGATGTGCACAGGATGGGTCAAAGAATCTAAAGAAAAGTGATGAACTAGGCTTTCATAAAGACTTGAATTCATCTCCTCAGGTCCCCACATCGGGCTAAATTATGATCTCCATTTGGATCAAGGTCTAAATTGCAGAAAGAGAGTTCTGATTGGCCTACATTGGTCATCTGCCTGACCCTTGGCCAGGGGAGAGTGGGGCAGCTTGATGGACCATTCTATCTAAACTGGCTCCCATGGGGAAAGAACAATTCCTCTCTTTAAAATCAGTGAGCTGTTATTTTTTAAAAGGAGACTGAATAATAAGCAAACACAATAGACGGCCTATTCAGTAGTCATTCAGCCAGCATTGACTGAGGGCTAACTCTGTCTCTTACTGGGCTGCTCACAGTGGGGGGCATGGGAGGGACAGACACATAAGCAAATATATGCAATACAATAGGCTAAGCTTCTATGGCGATATAGAAAAGAACCACTGCTGCTCTCCGCAATGAGGGAGAAGAGAAGTAAGTGAACCTTTTTAGAGGCCCTGAGATGTTTCATTACAGAGAATCTCAGCATTTCATCCTTCAATCCTGTCACCTATGGTTGCTAAAAGGTTGCTGGTTTAGACCTTCTTTCATGGCGGTTTGAGGTACTTCCTCTTGTTCTCTGCCTGGGATGGAGGAATATATTTAAGGAATCAGATCAGCTCAAATAGCCAGAGATGAATAAGACCCCAGGAACTTGTCACTCATCGCACTTCCTCCACAAATGAAGTGACCTGAGCAAAGCTTTACAGTGAAGTATGAACATGGTGTCCTCGGGGAGAAGTGAAGAGACCAGACCTTTGGCAACAGCAGGTGCTCGCGCAGCAACCTTAGGAAAGAGACAAGAGGCAGCCGAGCGGAGTGGCTGAATGCAACGGCAGGCAGGGCGTGAAGCCGCCTGCTTGGGAGAGTTTCTTCGCCTCGCTAAGACTCACCTCTAGAAGGAGGAGAAAATATGCCAGAGCCATAAGCTTCATTCAGAAGATCAAGTGAGGGCATGAGTTACCATGTGTAGTACAGCCAGCACAGAGCCCCATACCAAATAGGCAGCCGCCATGTTTGCATTTTCGGTGAATGTTTGCTGAACACCTCTATGTCCAGCCTCTGCTCTAGGAGCAGCAGTGACCAACATAGAAAATAGTGCTCCTCTCCTGGGAGCTGCCCCATGGTAAGAAAGCAGATAGTAAATGCACAATAGGTTTCATAATATGCAGATCGTGATAGTGTCGTGAAGAAAAATAAAGACAAGGCGGATAGAAGGTGAAGGGACAGATGGGCAATATGCTCATATAAAGGGTGGTTGAGGAAGGTTTCTCTGATAATGACACTTGAACAGAGGTCCCAAAGGGGTGTTAATATACATGTGTATATGTATGAAAGTAGGTGAGTTGGTATAGACATTTATTTAAATGTACATATTTACATATATATACTTATATATTCATGTATTTGCATTATAGATTACAGTTAGAAATCAGAGAATAATGAGGTCTGACATCATCCTGAAAAAATTAAATCTGCAGAGTAATTTTTATTACTGAGGAAACTCAAATACTCAAAAATTCAAATGCTGCAGACACTGCATTCATGCCCATTTATTTAAAGCTATCTATAATTGTGCAAATTTCAGTGTTTGTGTCTTAGAAATTAGCATATTATGATCCCGTTCTCCCATTTTATATTCAAAATCTTGAAAATTTAACGTGAGGCTAAGATTCTTTTGAACTCTGAGGCTTTTTAGACGCCATTAAAATGGAATTCAAGGTTTAGGGACATTAAATAGAGTTGTACATTCTTGAGCTTGATATTCCCACTATATTTGTTCCTTAAATAAAAGCTTTTCTCAGGGAGCAATCATCAAAGGAATTCTGAAGCTTCTCTATCTTGACTACACCTACGTGTTTGCTATTTTTGGCAAGCTCTCTCCTAGTCAAAAACATGCTTAGATTTTAGATTTTTCTTGCTTCTAGTGAAGTTCGTGAGATTTGTCATTTTAATTTTATCTTCAAAAATGTATTTTTTTCCCCTAAGGTCATTATCAACTCTCGCCTCATGTTAAAAAGAGAGAGAGGAAGAGAGAAGGAGAAAGAAAGAGAAAGAAAGGAAAAGATGAATATTAAGGACCATTCACGTTAGGCGTTGCAGTCTGCACTGCACTATTTCTCAAGTGCTCTGATATGAGATTATTAACTTGGTGTTTCAGGAGTGTTTCAGAATTAAAATTGAACATATGTCAAATGTTTCATTGTGTGACAGTTGGCAACCATTCCCACCAGTCCTGTTCTAGAGTTTTATTGGGTTATAAAATCTGGTGACTGCAAAGCTTTGTACATAATTTTTCCTGTGTTCAGGTTTGTTATTTTTTCTGTGATTGGCATTTTTTAAAGAAAGCCATTTGGCAGGGGGCATGGGTGAACTGAAAGGCATAGCTCAGGACTCTGTCTTTTTCTCCATCCTTCTTGTATACCAAGAAAGCATAAGGAAAACATAATGTGTCATTCATTGTTTGAAATGAAATGCAAAGTCACACAGAGAAGAAAATTTTTGTAAACCCTTGGGCTGGAAGACACTTAGTGCTCCAAATTCTGATTATATTGATTAAGAAACCAAACCCAGGGGGCGCCTGGGTGGCGCAGTCGTTAAGCATCTGCCTTCAGCTCAGGGCGTGATCCTGGTGTTCCGGGATCGAGCCCCACATCAGGCTTCTCCGCTAGGAGCCTGCTTCTTCCTCTCCCACTCCCCCTGCTTGTGTTCCCTCTCTCGCTGGCTGTCTCTATCTCTGTCAAATAAATAAATAAAATATTTAAAAAAAAAAAAAAAAAGAAAAAGAAACCAAACCCAGAAAGGTGAAGTGGCTTTTTGAGTTAATTTAGTGGTAGAAGCTGCATCAGAATCCCAGATTTGTCGTTACCAACCTTGTGGTGTTTCAACTGTAACGTTTCATTGTCCAAAGTCGAGAGGAAAATATATGGTGTGAATCAGCTTTTACAAGACATACTCACATTTCTGTTTTCTTTAATGGGGCACCAAATTTTCCACACAATCAATATCACTTTCCCGAAGCTGCTTCTACAACTACCCTATGGCAGTTAGTAATTTGAGTGAGAATTCAGTGTGAATTCATATGAACTATGAATAAATTTAACCCGAGAAATATTTACTGTGCATCATGAAAATGCTGGGCCCCTTGCTAAGTCCTGGAGATATAAAGAGAAATAAGATGGGAAAGGCAGAGTTTGGAGTCAGAGAGCCTTGGGCTTGAATCCTGGTTCAGCCACTCAGCAGCTGTGTGGCCTTGGAAAAATAAGTTAACCTCTCTGAGCTTCACCTCACTTGGCCTATTTCTGAGGACAAAATGAAACATGCCACTTTGTAAAATGCCTAGTCCGTTTCACCCATTGTAGACCCTCGCATGTGAGACATACCCTCTATAACTCACAGATTAATCAAAATAGTAAGAGACCAAAGTGTGAACAGATGACAGTGGTACAATTTGATAAACCTGCCAGGAGTTACTGCTGAAGTGCACAGGGCATCCTTGGGTTATCCTAAAAGGATGTGTCAGGAGGAGCAGGAGAGGTGTTTGAATAGGGAAACCATTTGCCCAGCAGACAGGGATAAGGAAGAAAATTCCAAAACAAGGGAAATGCCCAAACAGATCACAAGCCTGAATGTGTGGGGCATAGAATGACACTGTTTAATAGAAATAAATGAAGCAAAATTTTCTAGTAGTCACATTTTTTTTAAAGATTTATTTATTTATTTGAGAGAGAGAGAGAGAGTGAGCAAGTGGGGCGGGGGGGCAGTGGGAAAGGGAGGGGGAGAGAAGCAGACTCCCCGATGAGCACGGAGCCCAACTCCGGGCTCCCTCTCACGCCCCCGAGATCATGATCTGAGCCGAAATTGAGAGTCACCTGCTTAACCGACGGAGCCATTGAGGCACTCCTCTAATAGCCACATTTTTTAAAGAGAAAAATGGAAATGAATTTTAAGACTATATTTTACTTAAATATGTATCTAAAGTGGTATGTATCAACATGTCCTCCGTATAAAAAGTTAATGAGATAGTTCACATTCTTTTCCCCATACTAAGCGTTTGAAATGCAGTGTGTATTTTCACTCACAGCACATCTGAATTCATACCGGACACATCTGAGGTCCGCAGTAGTCACATGTGGCTGGTGGCTCCCACCGTGGACAGCGTCGATATAGAACTGCGGGTGTGTGGGTAGAAAGGAGCTGGGGGGTTAGAGAGGAAGGCAGGGACCGGATGACAGGGGGCCTTGCAATGAACTTGACATTTTTAAGTAGGAGAGTTATATAACCACATCTGTAACTTACAAAGATCACCCTGGGGGAGAGGGAGTTCGAAAGAGGGACCAGCCCTCAGGAGGCTGTCACAAATGATCTAGGTAGACTGTTGCTTCTCAAACTTCAATGTGCACATGGGTAATCTGAGGATCTTGTTAAATTAAATTCTAATATTCTAGGTCAGGGATGGGGCCTGAGAGTCTGTATTACTAACAAGCTCCCCAGGGGATGTTCATCCTCCTGGTTCACGGGATCGCACTTTGCATAGCAAGGATCTAGAATAAAAAGTAGAAAATAACGTAAAGGATTATTTTGCCTAGAGAGAAGGAAGAACCTCTAGTTAATAATCAAAATGCAAACAAATGGCCCGGATTCTTTATAGTCCAGAACTAGCTACTTAGTGCTAAGCCCCTTTTGAAGTCACTCCTTCTCCGGGAACTCGCTGTGTCAATTAAGAATGTGAATGACAACCATTATCTTGCATTTCAATTTTGTTAACCTTTCCAGGAAGCTCATTAATTCATGTTAAAAGGATAAAGACATTTTGGGCACAAACTGCCTGTGATTTAATGCTCCCGGGGAAGAACATTTCCAGTCACAAATAAGTTGAAAACCACAAGACTGTAACAAAATTGCCCACGTAGGGGTTCAATGTATGACTAATGGGTCCTAGTGTTTGACGCAGGTAACGTGTCACCAAGTGATGAGGCAGCAGAAGTCAGGGATAGGAAATGACAACAAAACCGGTACATTTTTCATTGTGTCCATATACATTAAGTAATTTGGGAGAGGTCAGTTGACTGATATGGAGAGTAACTCTGATATGGAGATACGGTTTTTGAAGTTTATTTTATGTACTTTACACCTCCACTTTTTAGAAGGCAAAGTATATTAGCCCATTGTGCTGACTTTTTCCTCTTTCTTTCCTTTTCTTTCCATTTCATTCTTTTCTTTCTTTTCCTTTTTCTTTTTTTTTTTTCCTTTTTCTTTTTGGAGGGGTGGGTGGTGGTAATAGAGAATTTTCTTCAGGGAAAAATTCCTGATAGAAATTCTGTCTTCCCTTAACCGGAATTGATATTTTAGGAAAATGAATCTTCTAGTCCGTGGAGAAACCTAAGTTATTGTTTTTGGAATTCCTTAAAAGTTCCCAAATGATTCTTGGCCATTCCGTGAAGTTAAGTAGATAAAGAATTAATATGTTAAATTAGGATTCCAACATATGTACATCTGTGTTCGTTGGGAATGCAAAGAGTTAAATTGCATAACTTACTTAAACTTTGCCAAGGTCAACAAAGCTGATTTTTTTTTTCTTGATTAAGTTGAAAGAGCCACAGAAGGAAGGAAAAAACCCACTATTTAGGGGATGTATATATTGGGGAGACTTAATTGCTGTTATTTCTAAATATATGTATTTTCTTCTATAATATTTTGAGTGCCCTCTGACTTAAGTAAGAATGTGTGTGCTTTTTGGTTTAGAGTAGTTATGTATAAAACTCAATTTGGGTCCAAACAGTTAGGGCAAGAAAGCATTTTCCTTTTGCCAGGGCGTGCTACTTGGAAGATCGCTTGATGCCCAGGATGGTTACGTTGCTGTCTCCTGAGACCTAGTGGTGGCAGCTTCTCCCCTGCCCGCTGCCTGAGGGCTAGCCCAGTGCCCTCATAGCCGTGCTGGATACAGCAAGAAGGGTCTTTAAGACACCATTGCAGAATGAACCACACATTTCGATGTCTTAATTTCCAGACATGTGGTATTCAATCAATCACTAATTTTCTTCCCATCTTTGATTTCTAGGTCAGATTCCCAACATACCCACTAGGTACTGGTGCCCAGAGTTTCCAAAACATTTAAGGGAGAGAAGTATGGTGGGAGGAATAATCTAGGGTAAATGAAGGTAAAATCATAGAAAAGAACACTGGTGGGGACTTACGGCAGGTGAACAGTGGGACACTTCCAAAGGCTAGAGTCCACAGGCAAGGTTGAAGCAGAAATAAGAGGCACCTATATCTATCTTTGCCCTTTGTGTTCCAGACCCTGGGCTGACACGTCCGCAAAAATCTCAGGTACTCTGCACACCAGCACCGAAGGGCAGTGATTGTTATTTCCATTTTACAGAAGAGAACAATGAGCCTCAGAAATACTAATTAAGTTACTCGAGGGCACAAATGTTTCAGTGGCAGCACCTTCCTTCTTGAGGGTTTTCAGAAAGAGTAGACATCCTGCTTTCTAATTAGGGGAATGTGTCTTGTGCTGCATACTTTGGATAGTCGCTTAAGAGGTCAGCATATTGCAAAGGAAGGTGTCTTCATTGCTGGCTCATTTCCAGAGCATAACTTTCATTTTCTTGGAAATTTTGATGCATAATTAGCATGTGTACTGGCACAGTGGCAGAACAAATTCACAAGGTTTCAAAAGGTCGACAGTGTAGGCCCTTTCCTAAATCTGCCTGGTGGCCGTGTATGGTCTGCCTGTTTTTTTAGTCTAGTTGGTTGATCATTCCAAAAAGAATTCTGCCAGTTCTACTTGAAAGAATATTCAGATTCTTTCCACTTAAAACTGTTCTCCTTTCTTTCCTTTGTGAAGATCTCCAGGTAGCAACTTAAGAGCATTTCATTGATTTGAGATTATGTCAAGTTGCAAAAAGGCTGAGTGACACCTTCTAAATGTCATACTCTACAATAGTCACTTTGGGGAAAAGCAATATCCTTTTTTTTAATTTGACCTTTCTTGGGAACATGTTTGGTACATGTGATTCACTTCAGTTTTCCTCAAGTCATCTACATAAAAGATTTATAAAAGGATCTCCACCAGGGTGAAATTTCATCATGAGGCATGGAAAGAATGTTTTACAAATGCCACAGTGTGATGAAAGGTAAGGCCATGTATCAAGCTGGGGTCACCCTAGAGATAGCACTCATACGCAGAGAATTCACCATCACGGCTTTTTATCTAATAAATGCCACCCAAATCAAAATGCATATGTAAATGAGACATTCTTAGCTTTCAAAGTTAGAACCAGCTATTAGGTCTTCGAAATATTAGATATTTCTCCCACAATTTCTTTTCTGGGTGAAAAAATAACTATGTTGTCTTCTTGCTATAATAAGAAAAGCATCTCTTCATACTCTCTAGGTGTCTCTACTACCAACATTTGGACAGATTCCCCAAGAAATGATAAAACTAACTATATTGTTTGGAGGAGTAGATAAGAAGCCCATTATGAAGACACCTTACAGGGGCGCCTGGGTGGCTCAGTCAGTTTAGCAACCAACTCTTGATTTCAGCTCAGGTCAAGATCTCAGGGTCCTGGAATCAAGCCCCACCTTGGGCTCTGCGCTCAGGGCAGAGTTTGCTGGAGATTCTCTCCCTCTCCCTCTGCCTCTGTTCCTCCTCCTGCTAACACATGTGCTCTGTCTCTAAAATAAATAAAATCTTAAAAAAGAAGAAGACACCTCCATCTTATAACTCAGATTCATTGCTAGAAACTGACATGACACAAATTTCTGAAGTGTCAGTAATCTCAGCAGTCCTGGCCAAGCTGTAAAGCTGTGTGGTTAGACCTTTTAATCGTCTGGTGTTGATAACGTTTTCATCGTGAGGTAACCTAAATTTAATATGACCTTGAAAAGAAAGGAAAGGGGATTTTGATAGAATTTTTCATGGGCAAACTTTTATCCAAGTGGCCATTTCTACTGAAAGGCATAGAAGAGAGGTAGCTGAAGATGATGCTGTTAATAACAGCAGTAATAACTCAGAACTCATTATGTTCTGGTGCTATCGTATGTTATTCTATGTTACAGTTCACAAAAATTTTCACGTACTTTATTTACTTTAATCTTTCCATCAACATTGTGTACAAGTTTTTAAATCTTATTATTCTCATTTTGTTGATGAAGACATTGATGCCAAAATAAAAAACAGGCGCTGCGCTAGACCGCAGGTCTTCTGACCGCTGATCCCATAGTCATTCCATTACTCCTTTGAGAAGGAACAAAGAATAGTCATATGAGCAAGAAGTAGTGAGAAAGAAAAATTTTAAACTCCTTAACCTTATTGTCTCTATGCTAGATGATTACACTTTTTCTTGGTTAGAATCAGGGTTGGGATATAAATCCCTAGAATTAATTTTTTTTTAATCCAGAGATTGGCATTCCATATGCGCAAAAGAAAACATCTCAAAGATGGGGCGTCTCACCAAAAAGCTACAACCCAAGAGCAATGGTGGTCGAGCTCTTGCATGTCTTGCACACATGCAAGAGACACACTTGATCCTTTGGCATTTTGGGTTATTACACCCTTTTCCTAGCCTCCAGTTCAATAAATTGATTTTACGTCTCATTGTATGCCATCGTCCTTTCTCTTAAAGTCAGAGTGATTCCCTAATTTTAATATGGGCAGTTCATTAGAGAAGTCATAACAAAGAAAGTGAGGTGTGTGATCTAGAAAATTCTGAGTTAAAGAAGTTTAAAAGTCAATTTGAATAGCTCATTTTTCAGGGACCCTTCTCAGTTTCTAAGTGGCGAACTGTGCTAATAAATCTTTGAGTGTAGTATTTTTAAAAATAAGGTGAGGTTATCAGGAAGATAATATACAGTAGTTATGGACAGGGGTTTGTTAGGGCCCTTGATTTTTTGTATTCAAGATACTCAAGCTAAAGACAAATGTAATGGTGTGCCTTAAATTAATAATTTGTATTAGTAAAGTGATTTAGAGAAAGATTTTGAGCTTGCTAATATATTTTGACAATAGTTGAAAGGGGAGGCTCTACAAAAGACTGGAAAGATGGGTACAAATGAATCATCGGCAATCTACTTTGGCAGTAAACCTCAATTGCGCATGTCAAGTCAATGAGATGGTCAAGAGGACCACAGGACCAATGGTCCAGTCAGCACTGCGGGCACTACATGCCCCCTTGAACCAGATTTTGGCAGACTTCAACTACTCAACCAGGTTATGGCTTGGGCATCTCATTTTCATAAAGAAGGTAGGCAAAGGAGAACGAGTTCAGAAAGGGGCCACAAAAATAATTATGAGGGTTCACTTGTAAGAATAAAAATAAAAAAGAACAGAATATCCTTACTGCTTGGCTGACAGCTCTGCCAGGGCACGGATGGCAGAAGGGGGAGGAATTAATTGCAAAAAAGGAGCTAAGAAGTCTGTAGAAGTTTGGGAAGGAAGCATTTAGCAGAATCCTGGAACTTTAAAGCTGTAAGGTATCATAGAGATCATCTAGAGATTTGGTTGGAATTAATGAGGTTAAATTAAGCTGGGAAAATGAGATAAAAAGCAAGAAAAACCTTCTGCAAATGAGAACTACTTAATAATGCTTTATTGAGCCAAGTAGAACTCTTGCTCAGTTCTTCCTTCATATCATAGGACCCTAGAATATGATATTCCCTTTGCAACATTTAAGCCAATACCTTTACTAATATGACTGGAAGATTAAGCCACTGAGAAGTGACTTAATAAATTGTTGTCAGATCCAGTCTTTTGATATCTAGTTAGCATTACTTATACCCTACTTGTAGCCTCACCTGATTCAGATTTATGGAGTTGCATAGAGAACATATAATTTCTAGGCTCTGGTGTGATCATTTAACCTCACACAACCCTTTAAATTTATATACCCCTTGAGTCATAGGAAGTGGAGCTATATATTATGTAATTAAACTTATATAGCCAGTTAATGCCAAAGATGATGAGTAGATACTAACTTCTACCTATGCTCTTCTATTTCCAGCCTAACTTAGTTATTGGGGAAAAAAGAAAAACATTTTTAAGTCCCTATTAGTTTGTAGTCCTCATTAGCAATTTATGATAGTGTACAAGAAAAAGAGCCTAGGAACAAAAAGCTACACACAAAATTAATCATTTTTATGTTCTGGCAAATGGAATATGTAACTAGGGGAAAATAGAAGCTGGACAAGGCTAATTTTAAAAAGAAAAGAGGTATGGATAAGTATCAAAAGAGGAGCTATTTTAGATATGGCTGGCCTGATCCAAGTGATTCTAAGAAATTTGGAAAACACTGACTACTGACTTCATTAAATCTAAAATGCTATCAATTATAGGATGTACCATTATTTTATCTGCCACCAACAAAGAGACAACCAATTAAATTGTGACACAATGCTGTCTTATCTCATCAATTTTAAGATGCATCTTGCTTTCTGAAATGTTAAAATGTTTCTTAAAATGCACATAGTATCATCAATGAAATACTGTATCTTAAGCTTAAACACACAGCAATTGATTAGGTCTCTCAACTCCGAGTTGACTGTCTTCCCGGGGAAAGCCCTTGACACCCCAGGCCCTCATTGCTATCATTTTATTCTGAGAGGAGAAATTTTTAAAGAGACTGTGAGTTTGGGGGTTTATTCTCCTTGGTTAAGAGAAAATTGATTTCTAGTTCATTCTCTGTTCTTGGATGACAAGAGTGGCAAAATAAAAACCTTCTGTGAAGATCACTGATCTATGTGGCTTTTCAGGAAGGAGGAGACACATTCCATTATACAGTGAAGAGGAACGTGCATGTTAAAATATCAGGCTGCCCTTTCAACGCTTGTGTATTCACTGGTGACTGCTACCAAGCTGCACGGTCTTATCTGTGCTCTGCTGGAGGGTGCTGCTCTTTGATCTCATTATCTTATCACTTCTCTGTGTGTCCTCTTGTTGGAAAGTCTTTGTGTCAATACTGCCACACTCGGTAACTCTCAGAAGTCCAGTGCCTTTGAGCCAAGCAGGGAAGCTAATCAGGACCGAAGTGCTGGGAGGAGGCGGGAGGGCTTTAGACGTGAGATCTGTCTGCTCTAGGTCTCCTCTTGCACCTTGGCACCTGCACCACTAGTCCTAACCAGCCCACCACCCTTCACTGGGAAGGGGGGAAGGAGGAGGCAGATTAGGGAAGACGGGGAGTTCACACTTGAACTTCAAGTGTAAAGGTTTTATAAATAGGAAAAAGAAACACGTTACTGCCTATCCATACTAAAACATGCTAGGAGCATTGGGAGTGCGACCATACTCTTTTCTAAATTTCTCTAAGCTGTGCTCTAATTCAGAGTTTCCCATTTTTTTTATAATGATTTTTTATTATATTATGTTAGTCACCATACAGTACATCCCCGGTTTCCGATGTAAGGCTCGATGATTCATTAGTTGCGTATAACACCCAGTACACCATGCAATACGTGCCCTCCTTACTACCCATCACCGGCCTATCCCATTCCCCCACCCCCCTCCCCTCTGACACTACTGACATTTGGGGACAGGTAATGATTTGTTGGAAGGAGTGGGGGCTGCTCTGGGTACTATAGGACGTTTAGCTGCATCACTAGGCTTCAGATGTGGATTACACTCCTACCCTAATTGCAACAACCAAAACTCTCTCCATTGCCAATGTCCTCCAGAAGGCAAAATTACCTCCTCACCTCTCTCCATATGAGAACCTCCGCTCTAATCTCTCCAGAAAGAAAAGCTGCAGGGCATGGAGTAAAACTCCAAATAGTAACAAATGATCAGTCACTCCTCTACAAAGAGCTAAAAGGATTCCTTACTCTAGAATTGACCAATGCCAAGCAGAGAGGGGGAAAAAATGATTACCATCACTTGCAAAATATTGTTTGGAATTGCCTTGTGTCTCTTCGACTTCTTTTGCTCTTAGTTTAAAATGAAATAAATGCCCATTGAATTATATGCCAATTGAATTATCTGATGATCCTCATATTTAACTCAGAGAAAACAACTCTGCATTTTATTCAGTGACCTCAAAGAGGTGCTTTGAAGTGTTGACTTACGTTTATATGTCTTTGAAAATTCTTTTGTCCCATCAATTTTCCCAAGTTCTTCCCCTGTGTTCTGTCTTGCTTGGGATGGCTCAGGCACTGACAGCCAAAGAAATGAGAAAGCATAGTGCATGAGTTTAGATACCTGAAAGGAAAGAATTCACTGAAATCAGATTTATTTGAAAGTTGATGATTGGTCCCATTACACAATGATCTTTGCTGTATGAAATCATTTCTTATAGAAATTTTAATAAATATTATTTTATTAAGTATTACTTTTTGTCACTTAGAGTAGACATCAATTGACCACACTAGTATGAAAATACTCACTCCAAAAAATGAATAATTATTAACCCATAGAAATTTATTCAGACACTTTGTTGTAATTTACATGGTTTTTGCTACAAACTTGCTCAGTAACGGCGATGACTATTTCATGTGCTGTTCAGAATCTCACCTCTCTTATGCTCAGCATATGTGTTGCAAAAGAATTTTCCTTTTTGGTTATATGTGGGTTGTTTGGGACTGGGCTTTTAACATTTTTTGGTAAAGTCTGGGGCAAAAATTTATCAAACTATCTTATTAGTTAAGTCAGAAAACTTTATCACAGAGGAAATGACTCATCTGTACTCTTGAAAATATCACACTTGGAAGCCATCAATTAACACATTGTATGGAATTTACTTAACAATGCTTTTTGAGGTGTCAAACTCTTCAACTCCTTTCTAAAATAAATCTCTACTTACGTGATCTGGTTTACTTGAGGTCATAGGGCCACAATGACTTCACTTTTCTAGAAGCATGAAGCATGTGTGCAGCTTCAACAATCTCTACATGGTCACCTCCATTCATACCTCAGTCCCCCTTCTGCCTCCAATGACATGCTCAGAAAGACACTAATGACTGATGGTCAACTTGAATGGCCTCCTGTTTGCTTCCTTACATTGTAGTCGTGTTTGCCACTGTTAACTACAGTTCCTTCATGGAATTCCCATTGACTTTATAATGCTGCTTTCCTCTCCTCTTCCTCCTCCCCAACTCCCAATGTCCAAGATGCCTCTTCTTCCTCAGTAATCATGTCTCTCTCTGTGTTGTAGACTTGATCCAGTTCTCATTCTCTACCGTGTCTTCGAAATCCTACCCAGCCTCAGGGCTTTAGTGTAATGCCTCCCACACATACAGATTTGGAGTTCCTAATCCGGCTTTAAAACCTAACTGGAATTTCTAACAGCTGTACAAGTAGGTCCACCACCCTGTCATTTGCATATGCTCCCATTCTAGACTCATCGCATCACCATTGCCTTTGCCGTGACCAGACTTGAATCTAGAAGAAAGCTTTCATGTCCCTTTTTTCCCCCTCATGCCACACGTTGTATCAGTGGCAAATCAGGTAAGAAGCACTTTTGTGATGTCTCTGCTTTCCCTTACCTTGTTTTTCAGGCTCACATCTTGGTTCAGGTCCTTGTGTCCTCTCTTGTGGGCTAAGCACCTGTCTGATTTTCTCCCTTCTGGTCTGTTCAACAAGCTGCGGCTAGAGCTTACCTCTTCATAAAGAATGGCTCCTTCCAAAGAATGGAAACAGTTTCCCAAGTTCAGAAACTTGCAGTGGTCCCTCCAAGTATGCGATGTCTTCTACTTTCTGACCTCAACCCACTTATAGCTTCAATGTCCCACAGGCCAGCTAACCCAGGCAACTCCCCATCCCCTGAATATGGTCCGCCTGCACGTCCCTGTGCTCACACCACAGTCCCCAGGTGTCGTCTCATGAACTGCACATCAGCAGTGCCTGAGAACTTGTAAGAAATGCAGATTCGGGCCAACCTCAGATCTGCTGAATGAGAAACTCTGAAGGGAAGTCCCAGCAATCTGTGTTTTAATAAGCCCTTCAGGTGATTCTGATGTGTGCTAACATTTGCAAACTCAAAATGCTTTTTCCTATCCTTTCTGCTAAGATTTTCTCCCATCTTTTGAAAAATTGCTTAGATATGAGGTTTGTCTATGAGGTTGTCTCTGATTCCCTGCTCTGCTCCTATATCTACCTCTGTCTTTATCATGCCATTTCCAAGGCACTTCCTTGTTTCCCAGTTATATGCACCTGTTGGATCACCCCTGGTAGATGTTACACTCAAGGATAAGGACCGTGTGTGTGTTTGACTTTGTTTTATCCCTTGTCTTGGTATTTTAACATTTGCTCTATATTTTAAAAAAATAGAATTGAAAGCAATAAATAAAACTTTCCTAATTTGTGAGTGATATAATTCATCAAAATCTGGAAGGTTATCAGAAGCAATGAAATAGCACTTAAAATGTGGGAGAGTAGCTTTAATCTTCTAATAAAATAAATCCAGCCTTTATTCTCACATGCCTGTTCTATTAGGAGGGACCTGTCTGATATTGTGGTATTGACTTCAGAACATTTTGACTCTGATCTCTGGGAAAAAATTCTAACACCCAATAACAGCACAGAGACAGGAAGTGATGTTTTCAGTGTGAAGTCCATAGTGCTATTGCAGTTGGCATAATTGTTTTACCCAAAATGGTGTCTAAAAGCAAAGAAAAAGTTTTCCCAGGTAGGTATGAAATTTAAGTTTTAAAACCAATGTGTCTAAATTTACTCAATCGTCCTCCATCTGTGATTTGAACTCTTATTATTCTATTTTGTGCTGCTAATATTTATTGATTCATTTGAGTGTTATTTGGTTATAATATAAAACCAAGTCACGATGATATGCACGTATGTTTGATATAAAATAATATTACTAGCCCAATTTTCTTAGATAGGGAACAGACTGGGAGGAGGGGTGAAGGGCAGAGAAATGGAAGGCAGAAAGAATAGGGTCTGGGTGTGTCACACAGGTGGTGGTAACTAATCTACAATTTCAAATGTAGTCATAAAGTGCTGAAAACCTTGCTGTAATCAGTTTCATTGCTAGAGATTGGGTAAGCAATTAAAGTAGTGGTGAATTCACACTTCTAATGATTGACCAAAAAGAATTTAAGGTAATGAGTTCTAAATTAGGAAACTCATAGAGTGTCTACTCTATACCCAGCAGTTAGAAAATGGCACCTTAGCTCTTAAAACCTCCCAGAAGGGAGATACAACAGCTCCACCTGACAAATGAAGATGCCTATGCAGGGGAGGCTAAGGCACTTGTCCAAGGTCTACAGGCTGCACTGAGGAAATTCACCAGACTTGAGCCTAAACACCACTGGGGTCCCCTTGAAAGATGAGTGTCAGTGGTGCTCAACCTTTGGGTGCTTGCAGTCCTTTTGAATTCTAGACATTTTGGCAGTTCATTTAAAGAAATACAAAGACTGGGAACAGCTCATGTCAATGCTAACCATAGTGTAGACCCTTCTCCAATAAGCGGTGGCTCCCTGTCCATGTAAGCATCCTCAGCTCACCTGCTTTTGTTGGCAACTTACTCCCCTCTGTGCCCTGTGGATAGTGAGCAGAGCTGTGTGTGGCTCTCGCTGCACTTAGTCTCAGCTAGTCTCAGCACTCCAATGAGGGCACTTTGCTTTATTGTAGCTTGAGGTTAACTACACATTTCACCTCTACACTTTGTGACATATCCTCTCAACTCAACCTGACAGCCATTGTGGAGTATTCAGTTATAACAAAAATAAGCTTTACACATTGCTAAAAATTTGGTAACACATGTGACAGGATTGCAACACGCGGAGGCCCCCTGGAAGATAACATCTCATATCTTTTGAATGATTACGTAGTGAAATATAAAGCCTTGGTCTATCATATAACAGAAATTTTTAAATGATGCTAATTGGATTTTTAAAAGCCTTTTAAAAATTATGACTTCTGCCATTCATAGCAGGCTTTAATACTAGCAATTATCTTTTAGAGAGTATTATTTCATCAAACAATGCATTTTTTTTATAAATCAGAGCTCCGTTATACATTTTCACTAGTAATCGCTGTAAATTCAATCTTTAGGATGATTAAAATATTTAGCATCCATCAAAATCCCTGGGAAAAAATTACTGTCCTTAAAAAACATAGCCAGGAGGACATATATTTTCAGAATCTTGAATTTGTTTGCATGATAACTGCAATTACAAATCTGGAGTTTTTAATCTAGCAATCAGATGACAAGATGAGCAATTACCATTCCATGCTTAACTATTTTTATGATGACTTTTTTCCCCAAAGCAGCTGTTGTAGTTAAAAACGCAAAGATTCTTATTTTTTCTTCCCGTGCTACAGTATTTTGGCAAACAAATCTCTGTTTCCCAAAACATAAAGAGTCTGACTCTGAAAGATGATGTAACACATGTGTGCTTTCATAGATTTTCCAGTGCTTAATAATCTTGTAGATATGGGCTTTTTTTTTTTTTTTTAACCTCACAGAATGCTTAGTACAGATTGGCTACCCAATGAGTAGTTCATGAATGGACGAGTGAATGAATAATATTTGGATTATTTAACTGTATCTTCTAAAAGTGGTGTGTTCTTCTTTGTGTGTGTGTGTGTGTGTGTGAGAGAGAGAGAGAGAGAGAGAGAGAGAGAGAGAGATAGCAGCTGGAAAAGAAAACCCAAAATATTTATTGACACTATTTTCTTTTCTTCCTTCACTGGCTGATGACATTAAAGAGGTAGATAACGTTCTCTGGAGAATTCCAAATAAGAGACGCAAGTGTGCATTAGAGAGTTAGAGTCGCAGTATTAATTACTATGTCAACTCAATGAGATACAAAGGAATGAGAAAGATAGGATGATGGAGAGATAAATAGATAAGTACCACTGATCAATGCTGATTTCAGATATTTTAGTTCCCTAGCAGACTGTTTTGGTTAGAACAGAGACGTGCAAAATCTTTACAAAGAGCCGGCGTAATCTCTGATCAAAAATCTCACACCAACTCAGTCTTAGTGAATCCATCTAAAAAGATGCACCTTTACAAGGCCTTCACTATTCCTCACAGGCATTGCTGTGGCTTCCCTGTCACGGTGTCTTAACCCTTACTTGCATCCTTCCTAGTACTTGTTATGCTGACCTCTCCCCAGATATTTACGTAGATGTTTTCTCAATAGCCTTGTTGTGTTTCACCTTAATCGGTGAAACCATGTTTTAACCATCTTTGCACCTGCTGTGTCTGGCATAATGTTTTTGTCCAATGAAGTCTGTTGAATTTGACTGGGGGAGGGTAAATGTATAACACACTCATACCTCAGCTGCTATTAAGTTAAGGAGATTTACAGTTTAAAAGTATAATCCGCAGGGATTGAGAATTTTCCATTTAAGCTGCGGGACTGTTTCCATAATTTTAATAGGTTTGGTTTTAATGTATATACCAGGTGATATTGGAAACAGGCATCAGAGCGTAGAACTCGGTCATTCCTGTTTGTAGGAACTTTTCCTTAGTTTCTCTGTGACATCTCAAAGTAGAGCTCAGTAGCAAGTCCTGACCCATCTAATGAGTCAACATATTCATGACAAGCAGGTAACTTTTTCCATTATAACTTCGTGTGCAAAAAAAGTATTTTGCCACCCACATAGTTCCAAATATGACATTAATATGATTCATTGTAGTCACATGTGCAGAAACTAGTTTCTTGAGAGCAGTTACTAACCTATACAACAGAATTCTTCATCGGTCTCTGAAATCTTAGTACCATTATTCAGTCCTGGGGCACATTTAAAAATATACTTTCAGGGGCGCATGGGTGGCTCAGTTAGTTGGTTGAGTGTCCAACTCTTGGTTTTGGCTCAGGCCTTGATCTCATGGCTCGTGAGATCCAGCCCCGTGTAGGGCTCTGCGCTCAGCAGGGAATCTACTTGAGATTCTCTCTCTCTGCCCCTCCCCTCACTTTCTCTCCCTCTCTCTCTCTAAAATAAATAAATAAATCATCTATATATAATAAAAATATATCAATATATAAAATAAATAAATCAAATATCTCTATATATTTTTTCAAATTTTAAAATATTGGTGGAAATTAAATTTTCTTATCATTTCAGGAGAGCTATTCATCAGTACCCATCAAAAGTAATCGCATTTAATTTGTTTCAGCAATTCTGCTCATACAAATTTATCTTGACATAGCAATCATGTAGGTGCCAAAAGATGTGGCTATAAAATTCATGAAATGAGGGTTATCAAAACAGTAAAAATTAGAGACCACCATGATATACAAGAATCATGGTTAAGCTACATAAAACTGGTACAATGGAATACAAGGAAGGTATTTTAAATGACATAGAAGGGGCGCCTGGGTGGCACAGCGGTTAAGCGTCTGCCTTCGGCTCAGGGCGTGATCCCGGCGTTGTGGGATCGAGCCCCACATCAGGCTCCTCTGCTGTGAGCCTGCTTCTTCCTCTCCCACTCCCCCTGCTTGTGTTCCCTCTCTCACTGGCTGTCTCTCTCTCTGTCAAAGAAACAAATAAAATCTTTAAAAATAATAATAATAATAATAAATAAATAAATAAATAAATAAATAACATAGAAATCTTTTCATGAGTTATGATAGAGGTTACAACATCAGGTGGCATGTACAACCCCTTTTTGAAAAGTAATACCGATGAGAAAAAGGTATTATTTATCAATATTGCTGCCTCACCTTTAGTTAAAAGAAGGGTCATGATTTCTACTATCTTATTTGTAGCTTTACGTATTTTCGGACTTTCTGTAGTGAACACAGATTGCTTTAGCAGTAAGGAAAATAAAAGCTATCCTTGATATTTACACAGATTCTTTCATACGGCATTAATAAAAGCCAATCCCCTTGTGTAGGAATAGCAGGTACTCTACACCCAAGAGACCCCACTCACCAATCTCAGCACTTTGCCCTAAGCAACCCTGATGGAACCTCATTTTTTCTCAGCACTGGGCTCTTGATTACCCATTAATCCAAGCTAGTGTGAGACACGAAACCTGTTCTCCAATTCTACTCTATCAAAAGAAAACAAACAAAACTCTCTCCCCTGGGACAGAGATTCTCTTGTTGCATTCTGGTGTTTTATATAATAGTGCTTTAATTTCTCCCCTCGAAAAAATTTATCTTTCCTTCCAAAGAAGTAGTGTAGATTAATAAAGGGGTAGATGTGAGGCCAGATGTCTTTCTTGGAGAAAAGGAAATAATTCTTTAACTAAGCCTCATAGTTCAATTGTTCTTACCAGATCAGATACAGATGGAAAGGCCTATGGATTAGAACTTTCCTTTCATCCCCACCCCCCAAAAAAAGGTATATCAAACTTTATCTTTTTTGGATAGCAAATCATATGATTTGAATATTATTCCAACCAATGATTAGAACAATAAATATATCTTAACATAATTCTTATCTTCTTGGTATTAAAGTCCAAGGCCCCACCCTTGTAAGGAAAGTGATGTAGGACCCTAATACTAGAGGATGGAAATATAAATAAATGAACTGAGTTTACTGAAAACCTGTATTGAGGCAGCCCACCTCCATTGCCTGGCTGGTCATCTTTGCTTGTCAAGAAGTCTCTTATATGTAGTACATTCATTTTGGGTGGGTATGGGACAGAACAAATCAAGTGAATTCTGTCTGGGTTAAAAATGAAATAGTTCCTCAGATTATTTCTCTCTTCATAAGGTACACTCATTTCAAAATCTGCATTGTTTTAAACTCATTTTTTTCTCACTAGTAATTAATTGAAAGGGGGGACAAAATTGCTCCCTATTTTATGACAATTTAGCGTTGTCCTTGTGTCTCCTTTCCTCCCCCAAATCATTCATATTCCTCTTCCTTAAGATGCTACCTTTTTCTTATTCCCAGGCATTTATAAAAATGATCTCAATGTTTCACACAAGATTTGCATGAAGCGCCTTTGGTTTTCAAGAAACGGAGATGCACTTGGGTTTCTTGTAGAAAATCCCTGAGAGGTATTAGCCGCTGTAGAACTGGACGGCTGTTCCCTCTGTCAGGAAGTGACAGTGGCTTGCGTTCCAGCGTCTTCTCTGTAGTGACCCCAGAGCAACCGCCCGGACGTGCGCTGCTCACACCTCAGTGTTCTCGGCCCCACTTCTCTCACTAAGTGTGCTCTTCCTCTTCTACCACCGAGGACATCTTTGCTTCCCCCCTCCCCTGTCAGGGCTTCTGCTTCCTTCTCTCCCCATGCTTCTTTGCTCCTGTTCTGCTCTATTATGTATCACTTCTCTGTGTGTCCCATTCACACTCCTCAAGAAAGAGCATGCTGGGCCATCAGTCACCCCCTAGTAGCAGGTAAAGAACCGACGGAAGCAGCAGGCTTCTTAGGCTGCTGCCCAGACTATAAATGGCTGCTTTTGGTCACTTGTCCATCCTCCTGCCTATCAGATGTGTCTCTGCCCCAGAAACCCCTTGGAATTGGCCACAGATTCAGCAAGTGCTTCCTCCATCACATGTCTGGTAGATCAGTTTCCTAAATTATTCTTTGAGCTGCAAGGTGGTGTGTGGCATTTAACGTAATAGGAAGAGGCCTCATTCCTTGTTTTCCTGTCATTCGGAGATTACATACGGGGGTTTCAGAAATCGTAAGAGGAAGGAAATGTCATAGTTTGAGAAAACGCTGAAAAATGTCGTGGATTTCAATTTGCCTAGTCACATGAAACTTCAGAATAAATGCAACACAAGACCCGGCCCCGAGTGTATTTAAAATCATTACACAAAGTGCATCCTTGATTATATAAGGTTATGCTGGAGAATATTGTCTCATTACTGAAAAGAACTGGTAGGTTTTAATCATTTGACTTGTTAAAAATTTATGTGTGTGGTTTTTCTTTTCTTTTTCTTTTGTGACAAGAAACATTCTCTCGACATGGGTGGTGGTTACAAGGGTATATACAAATGGAAAAAAAAGTCCTTGAGCTGGACACTTAAGGTTAGTGTACTTGATGCATTTTATTTGATGTATACTTGACATTTGCTATCCTTCCATTTGAAGGACATTGCATGATTTCCTTCCTCCCCATCCCCATCTTGGCCAGATCTTCTCCAGCTTGAGGCTCTAGCCTAAACAGGCCCTACGCTGCTCTCTCTTCTTTCCCTGATGTTCTACCCCATATCAGTCACCTCTTCTGAAGTAGTTCTGGTCTGCTTCTCTCTTCAGCAGGTATGCTTACTTCAAAAACTCGTGTCTGTCTCTTACTGCCTACTTACCAGTACACTTCCTGAAAGCAGGCATCATCTTTTATTTTGCCTTTATGTCTCCATGGCAACCAGCACAGGACTCAGCTCATAGTAGGATTTCATTAAGGACGTGACTCCAAGGGGGGGCACGTGGGTGGCTCAGTCAGTGAAGCGTCTGCCTTTGGCTCTGCTCATGATCTCGGGGTCCTGGGATCAAACACCACCTCAGGCTCCCTGCTCAGTAGGGAGTCTGCTTCTCTCTCTCACTCTGCCCCTCCCCCCTGTCCCTGCTCCTGCTCTTTCTCTCTCCCTCTCTCAAATAAATAAGATCTTTAAAAAAAAAAAAAAAAAAAAGGACATGACTCCAGGAATGTCAGAAATGCCAGGAACCATACAGACCCATGGTCGTTTATTCTTTCTGAAAGAAATAGCCAATGCATAGGGTGTGTGTAGAGAAAGACAAACCAGCACGAATTTTTTTCTTATTAAGTGTACTGATGTGAAGTGTATAGACATGAGATAAAATTAACCATTTTTAAAGTCTACAATTCAGTGGCATTTAGTACCTTCACAGTATTGTGCACCTATCACCTCTATCTGGTTCCCACACATTTTCATTGGCCCAAAAGAAAACCCTGTACCCATTAAGCAGGCTCCTCTCCTTCTTCCCCATCCCCGGCTCCTGGCAACCGCTAATCTGTTTCTGTCTCCATGGATTCGCCTGTTCTGGACATTTCACATAAATGGAATTATACAATATGTGGCCTTTTGTGTCCGGCTTCTTTCATTTAGCATAATGGTTTCAAGGTTCATCCACAAGATATCATGTATCAGGGCTTCATTGCTTTGCATGGCTCAAGTACTAACGTTTTTGAGCACAAACAAAGCAGCAGATACTATGCCAGCTACTTTCCATATGTAACCCCACGTAGTCCCCTGTAGCAGCCCTGAGAAATATAAATAGCATTATCCTTATTTTACAGATCTGAATACCAAGGTTCAAAGAAGTGAAGTCTCTAGCCCGACTTTGGAAAGCAAGCCAACCAGCTCACCTGTTCTGAGATCCACATTCCTGACCCAAGGTGTAACGTTACTGCACTACACCCAGGTGTCTCTCGTGTTAGGATCCTTACTTCACATCTGGGTCTGTCTGTGCATTCCCTGCTGACATATTAGTGACACTGCCTGACATTTCAGAGCGGGCCAGACAGACCCTTGTCTATGATCTCCCTTGTTTGAAATCACCTGCTAGTTCTCAATATAGATGCTAAAAACTTTACAGAAATGTCCATTGCTCTCCAGTGCTGGATAAAGTTTCAGCCAATTGAAACCTGAAAACAATTTTCCCTCCTCGCCTGGCGATCACCAGAGAAGGAGGTCTCTTCAAGCTTTGTTTCAACTGTTGAAAAGAGGGGGTGATTTGAATATGCATGAACATCACCGACGCAGCAACAGCAGAGGTGGATTTTAATAATTAATTCATTAGGCCAATTTATTTCTCTAATTGGTTGTGAAGCTTTGTCAACTAGGAGATAGTAAAAACAATTAAAAATTTTTAAAAATTGAAAACTTAGTGGAGTTTGGGTATTAACGATGCACAGAGAGATGAAAACAGACAGGAGCCCTAATTATTTCTCAAATAAGTGTTTAAATATTTACAAATTGCATTTCAGTGAAACCCGTTTTTATTTTTATAGACGTGTGCTGTCTCCATTTGGGCTGGGATATTGGTTCCAAACACAAGTCCTGAAGGCCCTTTCACAGTTGAAGGGGAGCATTCTTAACCTTGGGTTCACAAACCACACCAAGGAGCCTGGTAACACCTTGAAATTATCTGGAAAAATGTTCTGTGTATGCATTTTTGTGAGATGGGAACACAGAGCCTTTTGTCAGATTCTTGGTCTAGGAAACACTACTTCACAGCTTTCTCCCTGACCCTCTGAAGCGGCGGCCAACCACAGTCTGACAGTGTGGGGCCCTAACTTTCCCTGCGATGGGAAGAGGGGCTTCCAATCATCCCAAGGACCCTGAGGCCAGCTGGCCCCTTAGCAGAGACTTGGAGTCTCCCTCTACACCTTCCACCTGTCCCTCTCTAACTAGTAAACCAAACCAAACCAACCAACCAGGTAAGAGACTGCAGCAAACACAGGGGCCCGCTAGGTGAAGGCTAACACTGGAAGCAGTCAGCGACGGAGAGAGTTTTCTGGAGGTGCAGAAAACAAGAATGGGCAGAGCTTTGCAACTCAAACTGTGGTCCACACACCAGCAGCAGCATCCCCTGGGGAACTTGTTAGAAACAGAGACTCTCAGGCCCCACCCAGACCAACTGGATCACAATCTGCATTTTTTTTTTTAAAGATTTTATTTATTTATTCGACAGAGATAGAGACAGCCAGTGAGAGAGGGAAAACAAGCAGGGGGAGTGGGAGAGGAAGAAGCAGGCTCATAGCGGAGGAGCCTGATGTGGGGCTCGATCCCATAACGCCAGGATCACGCCCTGAGCCGAAGGCAGACGCTTAACCGCTGTGCCACCCAGGTGCCCCCACAATCTGCATTTTCAACTGATTGCTCAGGGATTTCTAGACCCAGTAGAGTTTGAGAAACACTGGTCAGGCTGGTGCGGTGATCTGGACACCATTCTCCGTTCTCAGCGTGCCTCCCTCTTCTTCATGCCCCGTAGGAAGCCACATCCTCCTCCGTCACCGCCCTGACTCTAGCTCCTCCAGGTCACGTGGGATTCCTGTTGTTCCCTGATGTCAGTTAAGGATGGGGCTGTTTCTCATGCCGGTGCTGTCCCCTCCAGCCTCTGTCTGGTGCACAAAGCCCTGTGGCTGCCCTCTCTTGATGGTGCTGTGATAAGAAGAGAGAAAAGGGGCGCCTGGGTGGCTCAGTTGGTGAAGTGTCCTACTCTTGATTTCAGCTCAGGTCATGATCTTAGGGTCATGAGATTGAGCCCCACGTTGGGCTACATGCTGGGCGTGAAGCCTGTTTAAGATTCTCTCTCTCCCTCTGCCCTCCCTCTGCTCAGTGCGCATGCGTGGTCTCTGTTTCTCTCAAAAAAAAAAACAAAACCAAATAAATAAAAATACTAAATAAATAAATAAAAGAAGAGGAAGAAGAGAGACAGGAATCAGAAGATTCAGTTCTCCAATCACTTCTCCATGGGCCATATAGCCATGAGCAGGTCATGGCCTCTTGGGCCTTGTTTCCTCATCTTCAAGCTTCATGGGGTTGTAGTAAGGATCAAAGATACTGAAAAGTACTTTGTGCCTGGTTCCCAAACTGTTTCTTTTATTTTTTAAAGCCACTTTATTGAGGCCTGAGTGACATGCAAAAATAGGTTCCTGTTCAATGTGTCCAACTTGATGAGTTTGGGGACAGGTAGGCACCTGAGAAGTCATCACGACCAACCAGGCCATACATATATACATGACCTCCCGAAGTCTCCCCCTGTGCCCTTTTTATTATTATCACTATTACTGTATCATTATTATTATTATTATTATTATTACTACTACTATTATTATATTGTGGTAAGGACACATAACATAACATAAAAGGTCTACCTTCCTGGCAGATTTTAGAAGTGTACATTACAGCATCATTGGCAATCAGCACTACTCTGTGTGGTACATCTCCAGAACTTACGTAACTCTCTGGAAAGACCATGAATTGAGAGCTAGCAAGTCAGCTTTTCTTTCTTTTTCTTTCTTTTCTTTTTTTAAGGATTTTATTTATTTATTTGTCAGAGAGAGAGAGAGCACAAGCAGAGTAGCAGGCAGAGAAGGCAGAGGGAGAAGCAGGCTCCCCAGTGAGCAAGGAGCCCAATGCAGGACTCGATCCCAGGACCCTGGGATCATTACCTGAGCTGAAGGCAGACGCCCAACCAATTCAGCCACCCAGGCAACCCAACGAGTAGGGCTCTGACTAGTTTTGTGTGAACTTGGAAAGTCTCTTCCCCTTCATCTCCAGTCTATAAAATGAGGCTTTGGCCACCATGCTCTGTCATATCTTTCCTGACCCTGTCATTTTATGTCTTAGCTCGAGGAGGAAACTATCACCCACCAGATGTTCTACAAATGATGAAAAAAGCTACACTGTAGAGTCAAATGCTTGAAGGGTATCCCTCGGGACAAATATATGTTCACTGTTCCACTGGCACAAACATTAATCCCCCTCCATTAGTGATTCTGAGTTGCTGTGACTACTTGCAACCCAGAGCCCCAACCCTTGGTCCTTTGTGAGATACCCTCCATTAGGTTTGCCTCAAAACGCAACGCACTTCACACGCATTGAGCACAGTTGCAAACTCCTCTGTGACAAAATGAAAAGATTAATTTGGAGCTTCAGTACTTGGTGTTTATCTGTTAGGGTGCCAGCTGCCATTGTAATGATACAGTCTCCCATGCAGACAATTAAAAATGCTGAAGGACTCGGTTCTAATTGTTTTGCTTTGAATTATAATTCAATGAAGAGACATCACCTATGTAATAGGAGGGCCACCACGCTTTGTTTGAAGTTTCAACAATTCTTTGACTTCCTGTATACTGTTCTTTCTCACCAAAACCTCCCAAGGACCCCCCCCCCAAAACCAGGGAAGTATAAGGAGTGGCTTTGGTAGTGCCTAGAATTCCTTTTCCCTTTATTCTAAGCCCCAGCGCTGCCCCCGTGTCCCCCCACAGTTTACCCAAAATTCCCTTCTCCCCTGCGAGCCTCACATTTTGGTATTTCCTCTACTTGCATCTTCTTACATCAAACTTACCTGTTTTAATCATTCCCTCAGAAGCCGATCACTGCTACTGACGAGCAAATGTGGCAAATTAACCCAGTATTGAATAGTGGGTGCTAGTGAAGTTGCTCTTGCTTCTTTGTGCTTTACAAATGGAAAAGGAAGACAACAATCATCCTCCTCTTTTCACTGAGCATTAGTGACAGTTGCGTGGGAGGGGAAGGAGTGATGAGGGAACAGCTCCTTAACTCCACCTTCTCCCAAATTAAGTCAAACTACAGAAATCCCAGCTCACATCCAAAAAAGGGGACCAAATACAGGCTGTGGGGGAAGTTAAAAGAGAGATCTGCTTAGTTATCCTTCAGTTATTTTTTCTTCTACTTTTTTTTCTCCCTTTGTCTCTTTTCTGCCCTTAACAGCTTCTATTACCCAACTGAACACATAAGAGTATACAGAGCTTTTCCACAAGAAACTAATGGTGTTTACAAAGTTTGGTTCCCTTTTCCTCGTGTCTGCCCATCTTCCAAGGGAGCAGGGCTCAGTTTGTAAGGGGAAGAATATTTCCAGTGGGGACAGAACAAGAGCAAGTCAACTAAGCACAACTCTTCACCCCTGAGGGTGGACCTTTTCCAGATATGTAAATAACAGTTGTACATGAATATAATTATCTTCTAGAACCTTCCACCAACGCTACTTTAAATGGCTCCCTTTCAACTCAGAATTGGAACTCAGTCAATGATGCTTAATTTAAATGAATACTGGCATTAACCTGAAAAGGCTGTCAACTTCTCTCCTTAAAGGCCTGATGATACCTGATCTATTCAAAAGAGGTACAAGCCACTCACCCTTTCATGAGAGCTGTTTTATCAGACCCATTCTTTTTGAGCCTCCAAGAACAGATGTCATTTCTTAAACATTTTATCCCTCTCTTAATCTGAAGTTCTCTCTAAGGAAAATTCAGTCATTCCCTTTAGTCTTTTACACTTATGTATTTAAACCCTGTGGGTGTGTATCTTGGGTTTCATATCAGGGAGAGACAAAGCCTGATTAAGCTCACTCCGGAGGGACAGGGCACTAGTCTAAGAAAGGCTCTTCTTATTCTTGAGGGCCTCACATTATATGACATCCTGGTTTGGAGACCTCTGTCACTTGTGCCATCATCCCGCAAAATCATATCTGACACTTTCTGTCTATCTTCACAACTTTAAAGTATCCTACAGTGTTTCAGAAGTGGCAAATTCTGTTTTCATCTACATAAATTGCAATAGCCCCAGTTTAGAAGACAGGCTTTGATTTTTTTCCTTTTGCTTTGAAAAGTCTTTCCAATTTTATTAACAGACCAGGGCAGTCAGAAGGATGTGTCAAAAGACTTCATGAATTACCTCTTTCAAGAAAGAAGACCAAATTATCAGAACAGTATTTACACTGGAGTAGAATGTGCAATGGAATTATGGCTTAGCTGTGAGAGTCCCCACTGGGGTTAGCCGTGAGAAAAAAGAAAACCACTTTGGCGACTCAGAAGGACACTCATAATTTATACTGAAGAAGGGAATAGAGAGGACAAATCAGGTAGTGTGTGTGTGCGTGCGTGTGTGTTTGTGTGTGTGTGTGTGTGTGTGCACACATGCCCATATGCTTGTGTGTGTCTGGTACATGCATGTAATGACAGGATTTTTACAGTGGTAGTATGCCTTCCCTGATTGGCCGGGAAGCACGAGTTTGGTTATACTCACGTAGTGATCTAAAAGATAATACTTTTTATAAACCCTTCCTGTCTTTTGGTATTTTTAGTGTGTGGTGGGAGAAAAGACTCTTTGACAAAGGGGACTTTATTTTTTTATTTTTTTAAATATTTTATTTATTTATTTGACAGAGAGAGAGCACACAAGTAGGCACAGTGGCATGTGGCAGAAGGAGAGGGAGAAGGAGAAGCAGACTCCCTGCTGAGCAGGGAGCCTGATGCGGGGCTGGATCCCAGGACCCTGGGATCATGACCTGAGCCAAAGACAGACGCTTAACCAACTGACCTACCCAGGCACAGCAATAAAGGGGACTTTAACCAAGGAAATAGTGATTGCAAAATTACAAAGTAGGTGACATTTCTGTTTCTGCCTCCCTTTTCTGCAAACTTTTTACCGCTTTCCATATCTCCTTCAGACTTTTCCATCCCTTAAATCCTGGGAAAATAGTTTTAAACTTATTCATAGCAATAATAAATGGCCTGGTAGTCCATAAAGTAACATGGCTGAGGGCCAGAAAGATCTGGGACTGAATCCTGGCTCTGCCACATAATGTGAAATCTTGGACAAATTCATCTCTCCAAACCTCGGTTTCTTAAACTTGAAAATGGGAAGACTCAAGCCTTCCTGGTGAATTGCTATGATTGAGTGAGGTCATGCTCTAAAGCACTGAGCATAGGAGCTGGGACACAATAAGTGCCTAATACATGCTAGCTTTTGTCATTGTTGTATTATATCACCATAAAGGGAGAGAAGAGGTTTCATATTTTGGGAATTTTTCTAACACTAAATTGGAAGACTTTAGTTATATTTTTCAGGAAAGATAATTACTGAAATCAAACCATTTCCTCTGAGGAAGGTGGACTCTATATAATCACACAAAATCACCGCTGATTCAAAATAAGCAAATGTTTAATTCATTTTTCCAGCTTTATGGAGGTGTAATTGACATATAAAATTGTAAGATAAAGTGTGCATCATGGGGATTTAATACCTGAATACACTGGACAAGAAATCCCCCAATCTAGTTAATTAACACACCCGTCACCTCACATATTTATCTTTTTTGTGTATGCGAACACTTAAGTTCTACTTTGTCAGAAAATCTCAGTCATAGAATACAACGTTATCAACTGTAGTCACCCTGTTTCACATTCACTCTTCAAGCTTTATTCATCTTCTGACTCACTTTGTACCTTTTCACCAACTTCTTCCTGTTGTTCCCACCACCCCCAGCACCAGACAACCACTTTTCTACTCTATTTCAATGAGTTAAACTTTTTTTTTTTTTTTGGATTCTACCTGTAAGTGATACCACGCAGTATTTGTCTTTCTCTGTCTGACCTATTCCACTTACTGTAATTCCCCCAAGGTCCATCCATGTTGTCCCAAATGGCAGGATTCCCTTCTTTCTCGTGGCTGAATAATACTCCATTGTGTATGTATACCACGTCTTCTCTACCCATTATCTGTTGATGGACACTTAGGTTGTTTCCATATCTTGGTTATTGGGAATAGTGCTGTGATGAAGATGGGAGTGCAGATACCTCTTCAATGTTCTGTCTTCATTTCCTTTGGATATATACCCAGAAGTGGGATTGCTGGATCATATCATATTTCTTTATTTAATTTTTGGCAGGACCTCCATTCTGTTTTCTATAATGGCTGAACCCATTTACATCCCCACCATCAGGGCACAAGGCTTCCCTTTCTTCACATCCTTGCCAACACTTGTTATCTCTTGACTTCTGGATGATGGCCTTTCTAACAGGTGTAAGGTGATATCTCATTGTCGTTTTGACTTGTATCTCCCTGATGATTAGTGAGGTAGAGCACCTTTTCATGTACTTGTTGGCCATTTGCATGTCTTCTTTAGAAAAATGTCTACTTAGTTCCTGTACTCATTTTTTCATTCTGTTGTTTGGGTTTTTTTGTTTTGTTTGCTTTTGAGATATATGAGTTCTTTATATATTTTGGATATTAACTCCTTATCAAACATATGATTTGCAAACATTTTCTCCCTTTCCATAGATTGCCTTTTCATTTTGTTTATGGTTTCCTTCGCTGTGCAGAAGCATTTTAGTTTTATGTAGTCCCACTTGTTTAATTTTGCTTTTGTTGCCTTTACTTTTGGTGTCAAATCCAAAAAAGTCATTGCCAAGACCAATGTCAAGACGCTTACCCTCTATGTTTTCTTCCAGGAGTTTTGTGGCTTCAGGTCTTACATTCAAGTGTTTAACCCATTGTGAGTTGATTTTTGTGTGTGGTCCAGTGTCACTCTTTCACATGCGGCTGTCCAGTTTTCCCAACACCATTCCTTGAAGAGATTATCCTTTCCCCGTCGTATATTTTTGGCTCCTTTGTCCTAAATTAATTGGTCATAAATGCCTAGGTTTATTTCTGGGTTATGTAGTCTGTTGTGTTGATCTAGGTGTGTATTTTTGTGCTAGTACCATACTGTCTTGATTACTATGGCTTTGTAATATAGTTTGAAATCAGGAAGTGTGATGCCTCTAGGTTTGTCCTTCTTTCTCAAGGTTGCTTTTGTTATTCAGGATCTCTCGTGGTTCGATACAATTTTAGAATTGCTTTTTCTCTTTATGTGAAAAATGTCATTGGAAGTTTGATTGTATTGAATCTATAGATTGTGTTGAATCTGTAGATTCCTTTGGGTAGGATGGACGTTTTAAGTAAATGTTTACTTTTAAATTATTTTCTTTTGGGGGAGTGTGAGAATGCGTCATTTAGCATTTACTATGCAACAAAGCACCCCAAAACTTAGCCTAAAATGACATTTATTATTTCTCATGATTCTGTGAATTTTCTAGGTGCTTCTTTTGATCTGAACTAGTGTTGCTGGGGCTAGGTGGTCAAGAATGGCCTCACTCACTCACGTGTCTGGGGCCTGAGCTGAGATAGCTGAGGAGGCTGGGCTGGCTGGAGCCTGTGTCATCCTCCTGGAGGCTCGCCTAAGCTTTTTGGCATGATGGCAAGAGTTCCCAGTAGCTAGAAAGGGCAAACCCTGATAAGCAAGCACTTTTCAAGCCTCTGTTCTCTAATTAGTCAAAGCATATCACATGGCCAATGCAGATTGAAGGATTATAGTGCCCCCCACTTGGTGGGAGTTACTACCAAAAAACCTATGGCCATTCAGACTCCACAATACAGGAGTTTTGGGTAGCCAGGCCTTCTAATCTCCATACACAGCTATAAAGAGAGTTGTTCAGAATATTCCGTAGTGAGTCTACAGCTTTGTTCCCATAAGGAAATCAAAACCTTTAGGAAAAGTTAACACTTCTTAAAGCACAGAGTCATTGTCTACATGTAATTCTTGGCCTTTCAATCAGTAGTAGGTTTCCCAGTAAGAAAATATTTGGAAGAGGCTTGAAAATGTGAAAAGGACAAGGAAAAGTAAGGCATTATTATCATCTCTCAAGATTAGATAGGGTGGCTTTCTTTTTTTATATTTTTCCCTCTTTTTTTTGGCTTGGTTTTGGTGATGGTAATGATTTTTTTTTTTCCCAGAAAATGCTCATACAGACATATTTTAACAATTCAGCTTCTATTCTTAATCCTTGGTATATATTTTTAAGTTTGAAATAATAAAGAATTCAGATTTTAAATGAAATGTTTGGCTCTTTGATTTCACATTAATTTCCATTTTCTCTTGCCAAAATGAAGCTGTGCCTTTGTAAATCTCCCTGTGGAGTAACCCTTCTGTAAGGACATGGTACTTGAAGATAAGAGATCAGTTGAGAAAAGGAAGGAAGGAATGGAGAAGAAAAACATGCAACTGAGGGGAAGAGGGAAGTTGCAGAAAGCATCTCTTTGCTCTAAAACAAGTTTCCATGTCCATAGAAATGTTAAAAATATGTGTTTGTGGATAATGTTATGACAGAGTGAGCATTCAATCATGTGTGTCGTACATTTTACAAATAGGAAAGGAGGGGCACCTGGTTGGCTCGGTCGGTAGAGCACGTGACTCTTGATCTCAGGGTTGTGGGTTCAAGTCCCACACTGGAGGTAGAGATCACTTAAAAATAAAATCTTTAAAAAAATAGGAAAGGAGGTTAATTAAGCTGCTAAAGTTCATCCAAGCTGATCCAATTTGAACCCAGATCTGATTTTATTAGTTTTGGTGAGTGATGTTCAGGAACGTGAAAATGCCTTGAGAAAAACTTTTGGAGAGATTCATTTTAATGATAAGCCTCATGAGAAGACCATAGTTGATGTGCATTCGCCTGGCCTCGAGTCAAGTAAGATGAGACTTAAGAAAATCACAAGGAGAGTCTGTTTCAGGTCATGCCATGCTGGAGGAGCTCAGCGGGCTGTTGTGGGACTCTGGCCTGAGAAACATGAAGGACAAGGACCTTGCTATGGCCACAGAACAGAGGTCTGTGGTTTTACAAGTCACTGGACTCCTATCAACTAAATGTTAGAGGTCTGTGTTTCCAGGGAATGAAGATGTGGATAGAAAGAGAAAACTGCCCTGGAGCTCCTAACTGGACTTTGGCTCCTGGATTTGCAGTGAGATCCCAACAGGGAAAACCAGGGAAGCCACAAGGAGCCAGCCAGTCACCCTGGTTGGGGAGCTACCAGAGAGAGATACCAAGTGAATGAGGACTGGGGGACAGCCAGGTGAGAGGCCTTTGGACACTCCACAAAGCTCTCCATGAGAGACAGTTGATTTTGAAACTCTGCCTCAACCAGAAGATACCAATGCCAGCTCACAACAGTGCTAAACACCTAAGACATTCCCTGAGCCTTATCTGTCTTCTTCTTTCCTGGCCTTTCCCAAGTCCTGGAGGAGCAGGGGCATCTAGGGAGGGTGGGCTAGGGGTAGTAAAGAGGGCAGAAGCTCAAGTCAGGAGAGAAATGAAGGAGACTGCCTCTTTCCCAGGGTAGGTGTCTAGCCTACAGCCGTTCTGACCCACAGCTCTGACTTCAACTAATGCTCAGCATGTGGATAATAAGCCAAACTGGTCATGTGAATTACCAGGTTGGCACTGTTTCAAGGTTTAAAGTGAGAAAAGGACTTTTTGTTTTGTTTTTATCTCTCAAAAGGTAGCTGAGCATTAGACCACAGGGGGGTTTGCCTGAGAGGTTATGGGAAGGGAAATGCCTTTTGATTTTACCTTTCAAGTACTTTTTATACAATAACATTGGATCAGGAATGTGAGTGGCTTAGCAGTGACCACAAATAAACCTCATGGAGCCTTGGTAATAGATTTTCTTAACAACACTGTGGTTGTGGTCTTGGTGTCCCATCAGCAAAGGTTGCTTATCAATCAAGGCCATGTCACAAAATCTGACCGTCTGTGGACATCACCTAATTCTGGAAGCTCTGCCATCTACCATCACACACATAACCTTGGCAAGCTACTATATTCTCAATGCTTAGATTTTTAATTCCACAAAATGGGAGGAGTAGTGCACCTTTACATGAGATTTTAGAGGACAGTAAGTAAGTTCATATATTTCAAGAGCCTTGAGGAACAAATGAATGACACATGGGGAGTCCTAAATTTGATATTTCCAGTGACCTTTATTAAAATCAACACAGTGAATCCAAGAAGTTAATTTGAAACATCTATTCATTAAGTACACAATGAGTTTAAGAATAAAAAAATATAAGAAACGTTCCAGTGGTTCCATTCCCAATAAGATGCATGGAATTTTTTGAGTGAAGTAGAAAAAAAATTTTGTTAACCATATTCTGTTGGTTATTATGCGTGCAGCAAGCCTGCCTTTGGATCTGGGTAGATCTGGCCTGTTGGTTTTCAGATGGATCAGAGATCTATGAAATATAGAAGTCCTGGAAGTGAGCTGACCCACTTCCATGTTTAGAACACAGTGCTGTATTGAATTACACGAATTGATTTTTAGAAAATCCTTCTCTCAGTTGGAGCTTCAGATTCATTCTCTATTGCGCCTCTGTCTGTGGTTTTGTCTGTTATTGTAATAGGGCAGAAGTAGTTTCCTTCCACTTCAGAAGCTGGTACTTAGGGTTCATTCATTTCATCCATTTTCTTTCCTTATTTTGCAGACAAATAGAAGCTAAAATTCATTAGCTGCTAGGGGTCATTTGCTGTTTCATTGGGGTATGACTACATTTTGATTTTACGCATTCCTGAATTACCTTTTTCATGATTTTCCTTCCAAGAGAAGGGAAATTCTGTCACCAGCATGATGTGCCTAATGGGATTATACATCTGCATACCATTAAAGAAGAGAGAAGCTATTTAAATACGTTTCATTCTCAATCTACTGCTCTGGGAGATCACGGTTTAAGGATGGATTTCAGAAGGTTTAGAAGAGGGCAGTGAAGGCAGAGATGGAGACTAGAAGGGAAACAGATAATGCCGTCCTATTTCCTAGCTCTATTTTCATGGCACACTTAATCCCTTCTCCATCATGTAATAATGGGATCTATTAATACACGTGGGTCTTGAAGTTTCTGAAGATTAACATTAATATACATGGTCTAACTGTGTGTGTTTGGATCTAACACCTAGCGTAGGGGTCAAGAGAGCACCAGTTTAGGAACCAGAATACTTGGGCTTGATTCTGGGCTCCGACCTCAGGCAGGTAACTTCTGCTCTCCGTGCTTGGGTTTCCGCATCTGTAAAATGAGTGCAAAGGAAATCGTTAATATATTGACAGTGTCTAGAAGAGTTAATGACGTTATAGCTATTACTAGTTTCTCTGCTCTTATTTCTGAATGAAGTGATAGGTAACTATTTAGTATTGTTTCTCCATTTTATTTAGAAACATTTTACAAGTGGAATAGAAAAATGACTGAAAAACATCACTTTGTATTAGTACAGCCATCTCTTTTTTTAAGAAGTTTTGACAAATCGTGTGCTGGAAGTAATAAATCCTATCATTCTTGTTTTTACATGGCACGTACATTTTTCACATCCAAAAAAAGCAATAAACTTCAGCTTATATGCTGCATTTTTCCTTCTTCAGTGACTTTCCTCTGTTTTCATTCTTTGCATTATTATGCTGCTGCTTTTAAAACAAAGATATGTATGTGCCCCCTCTTACATCAGGACCGTTTTTGAAAGAAACTACCCAGACTCAGCCTCAGGCCCACATGCCTATTAATAGCAAAAGAATAACCTAACCTCTCTATTAAAATGAATGTCCAAGTTAGACTGTTTATTTTTTTTTTTTAGATTTATTTATTTATTTGAGAGAGAGAGAGCACAAGCACAGGGGTGGAGAGGGTAGGGGAGGAGCAGAGGGAGAGAAAGAATCTCAAGCAGACTCCCCGCTGAGCGTGGAGCCCAATGCAGGACTTGATTCCAATCTTTTGAAATCATGACCTGAGCTGAAACCAAGAGTTGGACGCTCTGAGCCACTCAGGTGCCCCTAGACTATTTATTTTAGAAAAAAAGATTGGATTCAACACAGGAGGGACACATTAGGGGTAAATAGTGACCAGAAATGAAAGATCCCCATGCTCTGCTCTTGGTAGCCAACAGCACATCATGCAGCTAGAAAGTTCCTCTTCCCTGAGAATACTCGCCCATTGAGCATATAAACAAAATCCTCCTTAATCATTTAGTCAGGAAACGAGGATCTGCTTTCCTTCAGTTCCCGGCCGTTTGGGACCATTGACCCCAACCAGGCAGGAAGCTAAATTGGAGCAGTGCAACCTCTAGGTGAACTTGACATTTCAGCCCTGAGCATCTCTTGAGAGACTCCGTCATTTTGCTGCCCCCACCCCCCAGCTACTTCTTGCTTGCTCATGCTTTCTGCCTTCCCAGCTATACTTTCCAGAATTTCTTTCTGTCTCCATTTTTGCTCCTTTCTTCATCATACAATCCTTTTTATGTTTGGCTATGTCACTCTCAACTGCTAGGGCATTCATTGCCTTTTTCATCTTTATCTCATTATGAAATAAAGGTTTCTAAGCTCACCATTACTCTTGATAACCTCTCCATTGATTAGGAGGGTAAGCATGCAAAATAAAGAGCAGAAAGAAAAGAAAAAATTTTGAGAGACTTTTTTCCACAATGCTAGGTTTACATTAATAATGGGATTTTTTCCAGATTAAAGTTTTCTTTGAATTTTTAATTAATAAATTTAATAGATTGGGAGTGTTCCTCAATATGGCTCTATACATTCACTTATGTTACAAGGCTCTGTAATGTTGAAAGTAATTTTTCCCCATGCCTAACTCCAAAAATCCAAGCACTTCACTGATTGACTTAGAAATGGGAAAGCCAACAAACTGTACATTTATTTCATTTTTTTTCTTTAGAGACTTTATTTTTAAGTCATCTCTACACCTTACAGAGGGCTCAAACTCATGACCCCGAGGTCAAGAGTCTTATGCTCCACTGACTGAGCCAGCCAGTTGCCCCCATCTTTTTTTTTTTAATTGATGTATTTACCATTTTTCCCAAAGGAATCAAGCAGCTTGCAAGCATACATACCCTCCAAGATAGCTTGAATTTAAAGTTGTGACACCCCTTCCCCCAATAAAATAAGAAGAAAAAACTAAAAATATACTTGGAAGAGGGCATCTGGTGGCTCAGTCAATTCTCAGCTCAGCTCTTGATCTCCGGGTCATGAGTTCAAGTCCTGTGTTAGTCTCCACAGTGGGTGTGGAGCCTACTTAAAAAAATAAAAATAAATAATAAAGTTAGAGGCAATGTGGAGCCGAAGAGGCTAAACATGTATATCTTCATGACCCAAGCCTCTTCGGAGGAGGAGTTTACCTGGTTGACTAGAAAAATGGAAACATAATCAAATTTAACAGCAATTCCCAATCATTACTAAAATCAAATTTAGTAGCAATTAACTTACAGAACAAGTGACTTTTACCTGAGAGAGAGACTCCTCCGTGAGGACCCAAGTGTAGCCTATTTGCTACTTGCTATTCATTCTCTCTGCCACTCAAGTAGAAAGTCTTCAAATGACTGTGGCAAAGTTATAGGCTATCCTTGAATCTTCTCTAATTTATTTATTAAATACATAATTTATCATCTTTATTACTTTAATCTTAACAACAAAAGTCACTTGCAATCCTTCTCAAACATACTGTGCTAGAGAACTTCCAGGTTTTCACAATGCTCAAGGTCCATAAATCAATATAAAGGAAACAATAGCTCAGGTTAAGGACAATTAATCTTGAAACAAAGGTTAAGCAGGGATTTCTCCTGTTACTCCTCATGAAGATGAGCACACTTTGATTGCTCGGATGCCTTTCTCCATGACATCCTGACAGACGTGTCAGGAAGTTCCATTCGATTAATTATCTTAACAGCCTTGAAAATTCCTCGTCAAGTTTTCTTGAAAGGACTTTTCCTGTCTTTTGCTTAATCACTTGAGATACAAGGGCTATCCAGGTATGTGCTGGAACTTCACTGCATAAACATGGAAACAACTTCACTCAATTGTATTTGAAGTAGGACCGGGTTTCATAGACATTTTGGAGTCACAAACCCTTGAGAAGAAGACAAAAGCTATAGACCCCCTTCCCCATAATGATGCACAAAGATTTATAATATTAAATGTTACATATCATTTCAGAGATTTTATAGACCTCCTAGAACCTATGCAAAAGGCCTGTACCCCAAAGATGCCATTCATTCTAACTTAAATAACTTGACTCTGGTTATTTTAAGATATATACACATAAACGAAAGCCTATATAGGTAGTAAATCTTGTTCTGGGACTTTACTAGAAATGACCATGGCATCAATGTCGAGAGGCAGACTGGGAAGTGTTTTCATTCATGTAAAAGGCAACATATCTGCCCAGACAGAGGCAGATCCAATTTACTAAAATTAACAGAACCTACTGTTTATGACAGATATTTCTGGAGCTGCCAAATATTAATATTTCTATGGAAGCAAAAGCCAGCTTAAAATTATCCCTCCTCATGAGAAGACTGGACCTTGGCAGGAGTACCAATGATACTTAAAAAGGCTGAAGTGAATTCTAATATAACCTTCCAACCATGTTATATGACAACATAAAAATGAAAAGAGCTTTCTTTTCTGACTTATGAGAGGGAGGGAGTCCTGAAATAAATAGAATATCTAGGAGCTATTATGATTTGCTATTTGGGCCTTTTCAATACTCATTAGTCACTTTGGTTTTTAGCAATTGTTTAATGTCTCTCTTTTCCAAAAGAAAGTTTAATTTTGGGATGTGATTGTCAGGTTAATTCAGAGCTAGAATTATCTATACAAAGAAGTGACTGTGGGCTTTGATTACCTCGCTAACCTTAACAAATCACAGTTGGCTTAGTGGGTAGGCAAGAGAATTGTCATTCTATCATTTTGCTAATATGACGTCAATTAACCAAAAGGATTTATTTATAGATCATGAAATTCTCAGCTTAAAGTGGAACATTATGCTTCTCTGTTCTCTTACTAGTTAGGAATTGCCACTGATTTTTGCAGTTCCCTACTTAAATACTATTTGAACTGATACTGTACATTTTCTGAAGCATATCTATATGTATTCAGCACAAAAATGTGACTCATGCAAACCCAGAAAGCGAAGCAAATTTAGACTGCATGAAAAGACATAAAATTATGAGGATGTATTCTCCTTATACGAGAAAAACTATAAGAAGTAGATGATCAAAGGTGTTCTATGATGGAGTTTCTATTCACTTTTGGGTTTTTCATCAGTAACAATTGGTGTTTTAGTATTACTTTAAATTCACATTTGAGGGGTGCCTGGGTGGCTCAGTCGTTAAGCGTCTGCCTTCAGCTCAGGGCGTGATCCTGGCATTATGGGATCGAGCCCCGCATCAGGGTCCTCCACTGGGAGCCTGCTTCTCCTCTCCCACTCCCCCTGCTTGTGTTCCCTCTCTCTCTCTGTGTCAAATAAATAAATACACTCTTAAAAAAAAATAAAATAAAAAAATAAAAATAAATTCACATTTGAGCACTTTTGACAGTGTAATATTTTTGTAAAAAAGAAGAAGGAAATACATGAGAATTTAATTGTAATTTTCTCTGGATCAGTAGGATTATGGATGATTTCTGTTCCCCACTGTTTCTTTATCTTTGTTTTCTAATTTTTCTGTAATAAAACTGTATTGCTCTTTTAATGAGCAAAAAGCAACAAAAGAAACTTCATTTTGGGAGGAAAATAATGGTCTCATTGTAAAATATATATATATATTGGCCTTTTTAAAAAGCAGTTTGGAATAGAGGCAAGACTACTTTGAAGCTTTTGGCCAAGGGGAGTCATCACAGAGATGAGGAAGGGCAATGCCTGTTTTGAAGGACTGTCAGTGGGGTGTCTCAAAAAAAAAAAAAAAAAAAGAAGTAAAAATCACAAACTTTTAGGCCAAAGAAAAAGTTCTTTCTAGTAGTGAAAAGAACTATTTACATGAAGTTGTATCTTAGCCTAATACAGCCCTGAGGGACTCTTAGAAGGTTTAATAGAATTCAGTTTGGGGACCACATTGTAGCCTTAAGTACAAGACCAAAGAGTTTTGTGCTTGATTTAGGAGGAGATGGAAGTTCACTTGAAAGCATTTGAGTAGATGGGTCATGAGATTAGTGCTGTAGTTAAGAAAAATTAATCTGCAAAACAGGGTAAATGGCTTGGGGAAAAGAGTAATGGTAGAATGTGTATAAGGTGTTAAGACTTTAAAATGGACCAGATGCGGTCTTGAATTGGGCTCCAGTTTTATGAGTGGAATGAATGAGTGAGATAGTAGAAGATTATAAAAGAAAACTAAAGGTGTCTTTACTTCCCTTCATCCAAGACACACCATTTATTCAGTTCACAACTGAGTCTAAAAACCAAAAATGAACTAAAAACTCTCCTCAGTTTGGAGACCCCGCTGATCCATCCTAGAATCTTACCTATTGTCTTCATTGATTGCTCTTAAAATAGGATTCAAGTCTTAGAGAAAAAGAATCTGTAAAAGAAGGCATTGGTAGTAAGATATTTGTTTCTTTAAATCTCTGCTTTACAGAATCAGCATAGTTAAAGCTCACATTGATAAAGTCTATATTGAACAAATAAAAATGATGAATTGATAGAAAGGCAGAGAAAGAAAGAGAGAGAACCAAAGAATATGGAGTTTAGACCACCCATCTATTATCAGCTAGCGACAGCTTATGATAAATGAAGACTCACTTTGTCTAAGACATTAACATTTTAAAATGTTGAATTTTGCACACCTAAGCATATGAAATTATGAAAGAACACTGCTTTTTTTCAGTTTCCCCCAGAAAAAGAAAATAAAGTAATAATGCCTTCATATTGTCTGATTAAAAATCCATTACCTAACACGTCATAGGCACTTAACAAATATCCACTAAATGACTGGATAAACAAACAAATAAATAAATACACATTAAATCATGGTGCATTTTTTAAAGCCATGTGAACACTTAGGGATGGTATATTTATAATTTGTAGACTTTAGGTTTGTCCGGAAATAGGAAGTGTCATGGTACCAAAATGAGGAAAATTATCCAGAAAAATACCCCTCACTCAGAACCTCAGGTATATATTGTACCTTGCACTTTGGTGACCTAGAGCAAGGGATGACATCCTTAAAATAGGAGGAAATTTAATCTATCATTTCATAACTAAGTAACTGATATTTAAGTCATGCTTGGATTCAAAGACATAAAGCAGGGATCAGATAGATATCTGCCTCCTTGTTTAAATTCACATTGGACATATAAGGTGTGGCTTACTTTGAAGTGTTTCCTGCCTCTTTAAGAGGAGACTTTGGCCAGTCTGGAATTATTCTATGTTCTGTTACATTCCTTGGCAGACATAACAGAATGACAACTATGATATGATTTAAAACCATCAGTGTTTAGCTCATACAGTAATTATATTTAATCCTCTTGGCAAATTGAACAACCTAGAAGAAACAGGTAAATTCCTAGAAATGTACAACCTACCAAGACTGAATCTGAAAAAAAAATAGAAAATCTGAACAGACTAATAATAAGTAAGGAGTTTGAATCAGTATTCAAAACCTCCCAACCAAGTAAAACCCAGGACCAGACAGTTTGGTGAATTCTACCAAACATTTAAAGAATTAACACCAATCCTTCTCAAACTCTTCCAAAAAAATTAAAGAGGAGAGAACACTCTCAAACTCATTTTATGAGGCCAGCATTACCCTGATACCAATGCCTGATAAAGACACTCCAAGAAAAGAAAACTATAGGCCAATATCCCTGATGAATATAGATGCAAAAATTCTCAAGAAGCTACTAGCAAACCAAATTCAACAGCACATTTAAAACATCATTGACTATGAACAAGTGGGATTCATCCCTGGGGTGCAAGGATGGTTCAACACATGAAAATCTCTTTAGCTATATGGAGAAGAAGAAAAGACAAGGTTAAGTCCAAGAGTTGCAAAACTTGCTTCCCTTGAATACGGTCTTGGTTATTTGTGGCACACACAATTTTAATGATTTCTTAAAATAGCTGCTGTCTTTTGATTTTGGAGAAGAAAGGGATCTTAGACCATGTATTCTAGACACCTTCCTTGTATGTTCAAGGAAACAACGTACCTCGAAAAAGTGAATGAGTCAGCAGACTAGGGTGATGCTCGTTTCTGTCAGAAATGTGGTGAAACATAGGGCTTTTCTCCTCACATGCCTTGAAGAAAGCACTTTGAAATTCTGGGATACAACATTTGTTAGAGGAAGAGCAGTTAGAAATAACACTTCATATTAACTAGGAGTCTGAAACAGAATCCACACTGTATAACCTATAATTGAATTGTATGCTCATATATGTTTAGTTTTAGAGTAATGGGCTTGTTGCCAGGTCAACACATTTTTCACATTCTGGCATGAACCTGAAGAAAGTTCGTCATAGTCCAGTTATGGATGTAGAACAGTAAACACTGAAAAATAATTCATGGCTGTAGCATGCCTCGAATAGTTAGACAATTTATCTCTTGTCAACAGGAAGCACTTCCCGGGTTTTTCAATCTGGCCCTGGTAACTGGCAGCAAATAAAGGCTTTAGGGAGTCAAGAATTTATCATATGAAAGTTGATGAACTCTCAAAGCAAGCAAAATTGAAATGCTTGTCTTAAATTTAGTGTAACGCTTAAGATTTCATTTACCATATTGCTTGTTTCAAAGTTCTCTGCCTCATGAGATAATAACTTAGTTTCAGATCTTTAGACTATTACCGGGAAAAGAACCCTACCTCCCATACCCCTCATCATTTGTTCCCCTTGTGTTGTCAGGAACATAGAAATGCAGGGGGATATAGAACACTGGTAAATCTCTGTCTATGCTAAATGCCAAAGTGCCTTCTCTGAGCCAGGACACTTGACCTCCTTTCCATCATGACCAAATAATGTCTTAGAAAATATGAAGTGCTTATGTATAAACAGTCTTTCTGAGATTCTCCTTAAGTAACCTGTAGTTTTACATTATCAACTATAGTGTGATCCCAAGGGCAAATTCCAGATTAGAGTGAGCCTGAATATGGTGAGCAAGACAAGCTTGAAGAGATGTCGTTCTGGAGCCCATTAATTGTTTGTCCTTGATGAAGTTAACTACCTATGGCAGCTCCCTGTCTTCTCATCTGTTAAATGGCTTCTGAGGTCCCTTCTACCTCAAAACCGCTACGATCCACATGGCATTTGTTTCTTTGCTTCCTTTTCTGTGTGAAAACTGGGCACATCTAAGTTATCTTCTGATACACCAGATAATCACTGCTCTAGAAACCTCTGTACCATAATCTGAATCTGTCCTTCTCTCCATCCTCACCACTGCCATCATGTTTGAAAACACCATCTCTCTCACCTGAATTATTTACTAGTCTCCTGCTTGTCACTCTTGCACACATGCACACACCACTTCACACACAGTCTGTTCTCCACGTGACAGGCAGAGTGAACACTTCTAAGCGTAAATCCTCTGATGGCCTCTTACAAACTTGGAATAAAATCTCACCCCCTTAGCCTGCCTTAGAAAACCCCGCATGGTCCAGCCTCTGCTGCCCTGTCATCCTTCTCCTGCCCTTATTCACCATGCTCTGTTGCTCTGGCTTTTTTTCTGCTCCTCACACACACCGAGCTCACTCACACCTTACAGTTTTTGAACTAATGGCTGCCTTTATCTGGAATAGTCTTCCCCCATCAATCATCATGATGGATGCCCAAGGCTGGGTCCTTCTTGTGATTCGCGGTTTGGTTGTTGCCTCCCTTGGAGAGCTTTCCTGAATCCCCATCCTGACATGTCCTCCAGTCACTCTCCATCCGGTTGTCCTGCTTTAGCCCCACTATAGCACTGACCATTGTCTGAAATCATATTATTGGAATGCGTGTCCACTTGTTGACTGATTTTATTTGCACCCACCCAAAAATGTTTGAAGAGATTTTGCCTATTTTTTTCCATTGATGTATCATTAGAACAGTGCCCAGCACATAGTAAGTGCTCAATAATAATTTTTTTCAAAAGCTATTTTTTTAGAGACTTTAGAAAAGAGTAAAAATATGTCCCCTTTGACAGAAATAATTTAGTTTCATCAACTCTAGAATCTGAATGGCATAATAGGTCCATAAATATTTGTAGAAATATTATACCTGTTTCAGACAGAAAATTCACACAGATTCATATGGCCAAAGCACACATAAGTCCGGATTACTGTAGCAGTGGATGGGAAAAAATATTAGTGATACAAACAAAATATAATACTAAGATAGTTTATCCTTGTTTTGGGAATGTGATGTTTGAGCCACAAGGGAATGAGATTAGAAAAACAAAAGTCTGAATGTAAATAGTTCTGTTCATATTGCCTTCAGAATGAGTCAGAACAGCATAAAGCTCTCCTCCTTGTAGGCAAATAGATCAAGTCAAGCTCCTGATGGTGACTTGTTTTGGAGAAATTTCTAGGACACCTTAGAACATCCTAGAACAGAGTGACAGGCCATCCTCAAGAGGAAGCATCTGCACACTTTCAAATACCCCCTTCCCAAAGATGAACATTTGATCCCCAGAAAAGTGAAATGCCCTGCTTTTGCCTCCCAACTGGTTAGCAATGAGAAGAATTCAGAAAAGGAGGAGAGTAGGCAAAAAGCTTTGAGGATGATAGGAAACTGGGGCCCAGATGATAGCTCGAAAGGGAGCAGAGGGAAGGGTAGCAGGGGGAAGGGTAGCTGGGCAAACCCAGAGGTAGAGAACCATGGAGAGAATAGACCTCTGTAGGAACGTGTTCTGAGAGTAAGGGCAAGCCTGAAGTAAGTATGCCTGTGGGACGAGTAAGGAGTCACATGGGGTACATGGAGTTATGAAGGTGTTTCTTCCTTCCCAGCCCATCCCAGGCATCTGGGCAGAGGAAGGCAAGACATTTCTGGAGATGCCTGTGTCAGAGTGTGAGGCAGAGTGTAGCATAGGGGAAGTGTGGAGTGCCCCCTAGTTAAATCCTTTATCCAGGAGGCCACTTGTCCAGCATGCCAAGCCAAATCCATGAAACATTGTTTTTAAACATTTGTTTGTTGGCTTTAATTTTACTTGCTTGTTTTTCAGTACATTTTTATCATTCAAAATTCAAAAGCTTCAAAAGGCTGCACACATGAAACAATGTCTCTCACCAACTAATGGTATATATATTTATAGGTATCCGTTATGGAAGATATTTCAAAAAAGAAAGTATATGAGGAGGGACAGATTGAACAGTAATGTACTGTGTCTTACACAGTGGTGTATTTTTTACCATAGTTTCATGTAAAGTAAGACAGATATTCCTGTTTCTCTTCTGCTGACAAGACAACAGGCAGAAGTTAAGTAACATAACCCAGGCTTTTTTGGTGAAAATATCTGGATTAACACCCAGCTGGGGAGTGGGGGAACACAAAGGGAAGAAAAGAGTTAAAGATAACTATAAATGAAATCTCCCATATACTAGTTTCGTGCTTGTTTTTTGAATAGCTACAAAGAAGAAAGTTTTGAATTCCTTTGCGGCAAGAAAATTTTAAATCATTAGTGTGTCTATATTGTTTCTTTATAAAATTTTATAAAAAATAATGGCCTTTTATTTAATACCATAAAAGCGACAATAATCATGGTCTTGGTGCTGGTGGATTAAGGACAAGGGCCTTTGTTTCAGTTTGAATTACTTTCTGGAACTTACCAGGAAGCCATCAACCTGATCTGACTTCTAAAGGCATCTGAAAATACGCCCACAGCAACTTAAAATATTAAGGGAATATTAATTCCCTGGCTCTGATTTTTAACTCCTGTCTTTCTCTTTCGCTCACCTGCCAACTCTATTTCTTTTTTCAGTTTCAATTTCAGCATACATGATGAGAAAAGGTACTCTTTTTTTTTTATTTAAATTTTTTAGAGAGAGAGCACACCAGTGGTGAGGGGAGGGACAGAGGGAGAGAGAGATTCTTAAGCAGACTCCACTCCCAGCGTGGAGCCTGACGTGGGACTCAGTCTCAGGACCCTGAGATCATGACCTGGGCCAAAATCAAGAGTTGGATGCTTAACTGACTGAGCCATGCAGGTGCCCCATAAAGGTACTCTTTTTTTCTACAGACCAAGCACCATATCTGAATTTTTTGGTAGCATAGTTTAGTGAATTTATAAAAGCAAAGTCAAAATTCTGATTTCTCTCAAACTTGAATTGTCAGGACTTTATCTCTTTCATCTGTCCCTTTTCTGGAAGCCAGTAGCATTGGTCCAGCAGGAAGGCTGAATATAAAAGTGAAACACCTCCAGCAATACTTAGCAAACTGAAAGGTGAAGAGGCGTCCTCAAATACTAATCAAGCTATCATCCTTGCAAAATTTCCAGAACAAATGCAATCAAGAATGATCAAAAAAGATACCATGTATCCCAGAGAGGCACTCATTTAGCTTTGGTGTCCACTGCTAGAAATGATAGTTGAAATATTTCCTGTGTAATATTGCTAGAGTCTAAATTACATACTTTGAAAATCACTGTCTTTTAGTTTCAGAGAAGAAGGAATTGTTCTAAGAAGGCAAGTACCTCCTCAGTAATTCACTTATAATTTGAAATATTTAAAATTATTTCAAATATTAACTGCGTTCACGAGCTTCTCCAGGGAGCCAGGAGTTTCTAAACGGCATTATCTCATCAGTCCAATTAGTTCCTAATGTGATGAATAAAGGGAGCAGATATTTTAAAAATTTTTTTCATTCTACTTATGAAAAATAAAAGATAAGCAAGAAACACCATTTCTTCAATTTAGTACAGTTGGACCAAATTAAGAGATGAGACAAACCATAAAAAATCTCTTTCTATGAATTACAACCCTACCTCAAAGTAGCTGAATGGTCCTGGACAAGTAACTTAACAAGCCCACGCATCAGCTTTTTCCCTATAAAAATGGGGATAAAGGCTTTCTTCACAGAATTATTGTGAGAATTGTAGAGCTTTATATGTAAAAATAACAATCCAGTGACTGACAATAATAGATATCTGTATTAGTTATTTGGAGCTGCATAACAATATTACTTCATTTAGTGGCTTAAAGCAACACACATTTACTACCTCACAATTTCTGCAGTCAGGTGTTTGGGCCCAGCTTTGCTCGGTCTCACAAAACTCCAGTCAAGGTGTTGGCCAAGGCTTCAGTCTCATCTGTAAGCTCAACTGAGGAAGAATCCATTTCCAAGCTCATGTGACTGTTGGCTGAATTCAGCTTCTTGTGGCTGTAGAGTTGAAGAACTTGGATTTTTACTGACCATTGGCTGGAGGACCCTCAGTTCCTAGAGGCCACATGAGCCACCTGAATAAGGCCACTTGCTTTATCAAACCAGCAAGGGGGAGAGTCTCCCTATGTTACATAATCATAGAAATGACATCCCATCGCCCTGGCTATCTTTTATGCCCATCATAGTGTCTAATACCCATTTCCTTCTTTTTCTACCTTACCAACCCTTTCTACCTTGCCAACACTTTCTTTTTTTGGTTTCTATGTCAGAAGACCATGACCCCTGTTGCCCCATAAAATTCTTCTTTGTTAAAGACAATACTTTAGAGTTCCCTAAAAATAAAATAGAAAAAGACAAGTTGCAGTGGAAAACACTTCAATTAGTGTTTTATAATAAATTAAATTGTGTTCTGTAAATTTACTAGTTAGGTAAAATGTCATTAAAATAGAAGGTCTTTTGTTTTCTGTTGTTGTGTCATGCTTTTGATGCATTTTTGTTGGACTGCATTCAGAAAATGATTACAAATCGAAATTGTTGAATGCAGAAGCATTCATGAAACACAGACACTACAAAATAATTTTGCAAACTAGCCTGAAAGTGGTTGTGGATTTTGTTCCCCTAAGTGTAGTCAAAAATAGCCACAAGCCCCAACATGAGACAGAATGGCATCAATGCCAGTGTTGGTCATCCTATGTAGTTTGGCCATGTTTTGTATGCCCTACCTGTGTCTAGAGTCTCTGGGTTCTCTGAGAACTAGGGTCTTCCAAAGATAGTAGGGATTTGAATGATTCTAAGGCTGTTGCTGCTGCTGCTAACAATGGTGGTGACAGCTAGCTAACATTCGCTTGCATTTATGACATGCCAGTTATCCTAACATGCTTCATATATGCAATCTGATACAACCCCGTGAGAAAGGAACTGTTATGATTCCTATTTCACAAATGCAGAAACAGAGCCTTAAAGAGATTTGAATCACATAGCAGGCAAGTGTTAGGGCCCGGAATCTAACCATACAAAGTTTCACTCTCAGAACTTGCCATGAAAAACCAGGAAGACTAAAGACAGGCCTTAATATTCTCTTCAAAATGTTATAGGACTGTCTGGCTGCAGATGGATCAAAGTTGCACCTGTGGCCAAGGAATGGCAACAGCCCTTGTTCTGACACTCACCCCATCCTAGCCACTGTGAATGTACCCCCAGATGTCAGCAAGCCATTACTCCTTCTCTTAGAGCCAGTGAGTGGGGAGTGGAACAGGCTCTCCATAACCCCCTCTACTCCACATGGAGTCCTTAGTGGGATTCAGGAAGGATCAGGCTTGTACCATGCCAGTGAACAGAGTAGCCAGGGCACTTCTGTGGTAGACTGTTCCTTCTCAATATTCCGTGGGTCCTATGCACTAGCCCCCTGCCACAACCTGGCTACCAAGATAACCCTTGTTTCCCCAGGCTTCAGCCTCCCAACCTGATTCCAATGTCTGATGCACTTTATAGAAGCAGAATACTGGTCACAAACACATCAAAATGTGCATATTTAATAGACAGAAAGTCCATCCATTATCACCGGAAACATATCTCATTAAATTAAAATGAACGAAGACCAGCTGGTTATAGTCCATGTGTCTACCTGGGCCACAAGTGGTAAGGTTAGGCTGTGTAAGAGGAAAAATGAAAGGTCTGTGGCAAGAGGGCAGGAATGTAGGTGTAATAGTGCTACAAAGCAAGAACAAAGGATCATGACTCTCTCTCTCTCTCTCTCTCTATATATATATATATATATATATCTGTCACCAGAGATCATTCCCAACCCCGAAGCAAAGGAGTTACATATTGACGAGAAATCATGAGCAGAATTTTTATGTGGATGTCCCATAAGAGACTTCATGGAGATACAGTTATTATATCTCACTAACTAAAAATTATTTTCAGACATTTATATTCTGTTCTCTTTTGATGTTAATTCCTTCAAGAATGCGTTCTATAGATCTTTATAGAAATTTCTCTAAAAATGCAGAACATCTGATTTCAGTCAAGCCAATATTTTGGCATATCTCATCTGTTTTCTTTAAACACTGGGCGGTTCATTCCATTAACTTGCTCCACTGTGCTCACAACCTAAACATAATAGAGAAAAAGCTTTCATCCATGAGAAAGAAGCTGGTGGAGCCTATGTCCTGGGAGTCCCATGTAGAAGCAGACTTCCAGACACTTGAACATGGAAGGAGACCTTCTCCACACTGCTCATTGGACCTGCTTCCTCATCCACATAGAGAAACACCAATGCTTCACCACAGGGGAAATTTCCGGGGCTACTATATAATGCAGCTCCGAGTCTTATATATTAATGGGTAATGTAGGCATGGATTTCCTATACCCACACCTATATTTCCTATTCTTTTTTTTTATTAAGATTTATTTATTTATTTATTTATTTATTTATTTATTTGAGAGAGAGCATGAGTGTGGGGAGGGGCAAAGAGAGAGGAAGAGGGAGAGTGAGAGAATCTCAAGTGGAGAATCTCAAGCCCTACATGGGGCTCCCATCTCACAACCCTGAGATCATGACCTGAGCTGGAATCAAGAGTCTGTCTGATTTCACTGAGCCACCTAGGTGCCCCACACACCTCTAATATCTCTATCAGCACGCTTTTCACAGTCTCTGCAAAAAATAAATAAATTACAAAGGTTTGTACCCTCTACCCCAAACTTATGTCTCCTAAAGTAGTGACCATTTCTTCTTGCTTTTGTATTGAATTTCCAAGTGTTATCAATGCTTTGCAGAAGAGTGCTAGGCACGAAGGAAACATTTAATAAATGCTTGTTGCATTGAGCTGGTGAGGAAATAACTCTATGGACTCGGCAGCTGAATGGACTTAGTGGGTGACATGGTCTGTCTCTCGGCCATGTTCAGACAGGACCGTGGGGACACTAGGGTATCCTGGCTACAGAAGAGTGAGTTGCAGTGAGAAATGTGATACAAATTAACTTTGCTGCTTTCCCGTCTATTGCATGGTAGGCATTGCTGTAAGCTCTGTAAATATACTTAACTTCTTTTAGGGCCCCGGGATGGCTCAGTCAGTTAAGCGTCTGACTTTAGCTGAGGTCATGATCTCAGGGTCCTGGGATCGAGCCCTGGTCAGCGGGAAGTCTGCTTCTTCCTCTCTCTCTCTGCCCCTCCCCAAGCTTGTGCACTCTTTCTCTTAAATAAATAAAATCTTTAAAATACATATATACTTCTTTTAATTTTCACAACCCTTTAAGGTATGAGATAAGGAAACTTAGATTTGGAGAAATTAAGTAACACAGTCAAGATCAGACATTTAATATGTTGTCAGATGGAGCTTGGACTCCAAGGCCATGTTCTTTCCATTAGACCAATGTGGTGCTTGCTTCTTTTTCTCGTTTGCTATACAGTGACATCACCCTACTAAAACTGAAGACCATGCCTCAACAATATGTGCACTAGGGTGGTGGTAGAGGCCACAACCTTGAACTTGCTAAGTTCTGGGAGACTATTAAGATCAGAGCAGGTGGGTCTTCAGAGTTTCTTCACTCTGTACACTTCCAGTTGCAAGGAGAAGAGCACACTATATATAAATTGAGCATCAGATATCAAGATTTTCTCTTTTTTTATATCACTAGGAAAATAAGAATAATTTCTCTCATGCTTGGGTAGAAATGTTCGACAAACAGAATAGTTTTGTATTACAGTGTGTACTGTGACCATTCAGCTATCAAAAAAGACTAGAGGGGCACCTGGGTGGATCTGTCGGAAGCATCTGCCTTTGTCTCAGGTCTTGATCCCAGCGTCCTGGGATCAAGCCCCAGTCCCATCTGGCTCCCTGCTCAGCGGGGAGCCTGCTTCTCCCTCTCCCTCCTTTTGTGCTCTCTCTCTCTCACTGTCAAATAAATAAATACAATATATTTTATTTAATTAAAAAAATAAGTACTCTGCTTAAAGAATTACATAGCGTTGGCCGGGAAAGCGTGCTGTAAACATTTCAATTTTACACTAAAATCCATTTTGATGAGTATCCTGCTTTATTTGGTGCATCTCTTATGGGAATCGTTAGGCGCTGACAATGTTCTTTTCTACTGATATTATCACTTAATTAAGCAGCTTATTTCAGTTGCCTGAGGGCTTCTTACACCTTTATTTTAAAAATAAAAAAGTACTCTTTAGAACCGCTTGTTATTATCTTGACAATCTACTTCAGTTTTATAGCTTTATATAAAGCAATCATGAGTGGTTATTTTTATGCCATTGGAAATAAGGAGTACTAGTCTATGATAACCACACAACACTGTATGTTTGCTACTTAATAAGAGACATATATAAATGAAATAAAAATACATATGTAAAATAACAGTGAGGAAAAACTATATTTGACTATGAAAAGTGCTGCTTATCCAGTGTTCTACCCTTAAAAATTTAATTAAAAAATTTCTGAAAGCAACCAGATGGTTAATTTGCTTTATTCAGGTATAGTTAATTTAATTATTTAAAGCATAATTTCATGTCTTCTCTCAGCAATATATACTACATAGAAAATCTTGAACTTTTGCCCATGTTACTAAGAAAAATAGATTGTAAGAAGTGTGTCATATTTTCTTCTAATAACAAGATTGCAAGTAGGAGGCTGTGTGACCTTGACCAATGGCCCAATGTCATAAATTACTGATGATCTCTTTAAAAGAAAATGTATAATTTCAAGTCTTAAAAATTATTTTAAATAATAAAACACATTTTAATAAGTGTATTTAAACAGTAAAGGTATTTTTTCTAAATTTTGCAAAAAGTCAACATGAATACACTGTAATTACTGATTATTTAAGGAATTTTAATATACCATAAAGGCACAATGTACTTAGCACAAAATTATATATATCTTTTGGGTCACAGTTTGACTTATCTCCCCTTCATGTGCTATCTGAAATAAACATTTTCTTAACAAAGTTGCTTTTTTGTCATTTGAGATGTAGAAAGACTTTGAGGTGATGTTTAGATGGTCCAAATATCCTGAAGTTGGAACCAGTGTCACCCTTCTTTTTTGTTAAAATCTCCCAGAGCAAGGAGAATATGCAAAATTTCCCCTTACTAGCTAAGGGCAGTAATCAATTTGAGTCGATTTTTAAGAAATTAAAATAAATGTCACTTATGTAGCTCTCCTAAGGACTTTAGCTCTGGGAGTTTGGACAGCAGAAACCTCACCATCTAGCCTTTAATTGATCTCCTTTTCATTCTTCCCATTTCAATGACAATTACAGGGGAGCCTGGAAGAAAAGAGGAAATACAAACAAGGAGCCTTAGAATTGGTGATGATGCTAAAAGATTGGGGAGGTAGCAGGTAGGGAAAGCAGAGCAAGGAGACTAGAAGCTAGCAGTTACACACGCACGCACACACACAGGCACACAACACTTAGAAATACCTATTTCTTTTGAAGCTGAGGGGTAAACCAGTTGCTTGGAAACCATTGATTCCTTATAAGTGATGTGTTAAACCATGCATCATAAATTGACAACCCCTCCCACTGCCAATGAGAGTAAGGTCAAGGATTGCTGTCCTACATGAGCAACTGGGCTTTGCAAATATTCAAAGCGCTGTTAGTAAAGACCTGACATTGAACGAAGGAGATAATACAGGTAACAGGCCTCCTACTGGGTATGACACCTCGGCAATCAATCACCAAAGTTCCCTTTGCCTTTCATTCATAACAGGTCAATTTAATATTTGTATTTGCATAAAATGTTTTATATGGCCATAAATGCCCTTTATTTCTGTGGATAAATATATTGTAGTAGAAACAATATGTTTTAAAGTCAAATAGATATGGGTCTGAACTTTAGTTCTGTCCTTGCCAGCTGTGTGACCTTGTGCAAAGTGGTTGATATCTCTGAATCCCAGATTCCTCTTATGTTAAATGAAGTTAAAAATTCAACTCTAAGAATGAACCACCCAGCTATAAGGATCTGCAATCTTGTAAGTAAGTGCTCAGGGCTTGATGCTGTTGGTGATGCTACAGGCATTGCTCTAAGCATTGGGGCCACTCAGGGGAAGCATACAGACCAGGTCCTTGCTCTTCGGAGTTTCTATGTTGCTAATTAGGTTCAATAAAGGGTAAAATGTATTAATATACGTGAAACACTGTATCACGGAGTGAAGGGAAATACTAGATGGGATATCTGCCTTGTAGAGCCTGCAACGATTCAAGATATATTTAAAGAAAGAAAGAAATATGAGAAAGGGGGAGAAAAAAACAGCAGGAGAAGATACCACTGGAGAAATCAGTGAAGAAGTGTCTCAGAGGAGCGATCAGGACCTCAGTTAAAGGATCTGCAGGCCTGCAAGAGAAACCTCTCCCCCATGTCAGCCTTCTAACGGTAGAAACAAAGAAGTGTGGTGAAAGCTTGAGCAGCAGCAGGCAACCAGGAATGATCTGGCTGCACAAAGGGTCACTGTGTTGCAATTCTCCCCTGGTATAAGAGTTTGTAGACACAAGTGAAACAAACCATAATGGTGTATGTAGGGAGAGCCTATGTGTTTGTGGGCATTGTAAGGTACAACAGCATCTGCGTGTTACGGTCTATATTTTCCAAAACTGTTTTTTTTTTTTTAATTTACAATATGAGTATCTGCATGGTACGCTTACAAATCTCTGCATGATCTACATGAGGGAAAGTGAGGAAATGCCCTAAGTTATTTTGGCCTCTTTTTCTTCTTCACCAGATCCCATGATGCATAGTTGTTCCCCCATCACGTATGCTGCCGGGTCTTTTGTGAATCCTTCCCCCTCTCTCTCTCCTGTGCGTTTTAGTCCCTGCTGCCAGGCGCTTGCTCATTCTTCTGCAGGGAGAGAGGAATGGCATGCAAAGATGTCATAGTGAAAAATCCCCTTAACGCTGAGCATTCCTTCTGCATCAGATGGCGGTATCGTCATCCGTGGCACAGCAGGCTTTTCACCTCCGGGATTACTATTTCTGTTCGGCTCAGAGACGTTCTCATGTGCTCAGATTATTATCATATATATGGCTTTTGTGTGCTATTTACCAAAAAAATACTCCTGAAAGGAAGATAACTCCTGAGGTTAATGCTTCTATTTAGCATGCTCCCCGAGGTCGGAATACCGGATCTCTGTGCTTTATTAAGTTCCTTCTGTGGGCTGGGATACCGAATTGTTCACATGTATCTCTTCGAAGCACATTATATTATTCCTTTTAAAAGGCCATTTGTCTTACCAAACGGCAGCATTCTCTTAGATTCAGCAAAAGTAACTTTGACTTCTTCATTTAAAAGAGCTCTCGTATTGCCTTTAAAATTTCGTCGGACAAAGTAAGCAATTCGCTGTGCACAGACCTCGTGCACCTGCTAAACATATATGCCTCTCTTCCCCACCATATTCCACAGTCAAGCCCGGGAGGTGAATAGGTGAAATGTACTTTGTTGGCAGATAGCAAAAGTGAGGACTGTGGAGAGGAGAGAATTGACCCCCATTTTGAAACCATTTCTTAAAAATAATAAGCAAAACTGAGGTCTAAACACTGTAGAATAAAGACTTTCATTTGGAAGGATGATTTTAGCCCTCATGTTGATATTTGACTGTTGTTCAGTGTGCCTGGTGAACTGCCTGTCACATAGGAAGAGGTTAATAACTGTCTGCCTAGGGAATAGATTGATAAATGTTCATGTCTAAGAGAGAGATCTTAAATGTTAAGATCTTTTTTTTTTTTTAAGAGAGAGAGAGAAACTGCGTGTGAGTTGGGGGGTGGGTGCGCTGGAAGGGACAGAGAGAGAATTTTAAGCAGGCTCCACACGCAGCGCAGAGCCGACATGGGACTTGATCTTATGACCCTGAGATCATGACCCGAGTGGAAATCAGGAGTCTGACGCCCAACTGACTTTAGTCTGACGCCCAACTGACTAAATGTTAAGATCTTAAATGCTATGGAAATGGAAAACTTTACTCTGATGCCACATGTCTGATACTCTTCTTGGGATTACACTGCAAATTTCCTTCAACACAGTGACAACTCTAAGGACTCTGCTTTCACAAGTCACATTCCCTTTCATATTTAAGGATCCCTACTACTGGGTGAGTGCACCTTAAGGGCAGATGCTCTTTTGCAACAAAGTTTTAGGTGGTTCCTGAGTCTAAGATTCGGAGCACAAGGCATGCACTGGTGTTGCTTAATCATCAAAATCAGATTTCTTTTGTGTGTGTGTGGGGGGGGTTGTTTGTTTGTTTTTTTTAATTTTAATTTTTTATTATATTATGTTAGTCACCATACAGTACATCCCTGGTTTCTGACGTAAAGTTCGATGATTCATTAGTTGCGTATAACACCCAGTGCACCATGCAATACGTGCCCTCCTGACTACCCATCACCAGTCTATCCCATTCCCCCACCCCTCTCCCCTCTGAAGCCCTCAGTTTGTTTCTCAGAGTCCATAGTCTCTCATGCTTCATTCCCCCTTCTGATTATCCCTTTCTTTATCCCTTTCTTCCCCTACCGATCATCCTAGTTCTTATGTTCCATATCGATTTCTTACATGTAGATGTGGCAAGAGCTTTGGACGCTTTATCAGGCTTTTCAGTTATACATTTGCTTGTTAACATTTGAAATGATGTCAAAAGATAAACTGAGGCATGTTAAAAATTTTAAGAGTTTACTTGAGCAAAAACCTACTCAAATTGGACAATGCCATACCGGAAGTGGTTAGGAGCACTCTGTGACAGGGAGGCAGGGTTAAGACTTTTATAGAGAAGAGGGGGAAGCAGAGCAAGGAAATCATCTGATTGGTGAAAACTGAAAGGGTTGCATTATTTGAGAAAGCCAAGTTGGCAGTTTGTGGTTGGTTGTTCTTAGGTTTCAATTTCTTAACCTTGAGGCCTTTTAGGCTTAGTTTGAGTTTGCTTACGTAGGCTACTAAGGCATTAAAGCCACCTTTGTCTAAAGACCTCCTTTAATTATTTTAACAATATTAACCCTAAAGAAACTTTGTAACTATAGAAATTAAAAATGCTATCCCTTGGGGCACCTGGGTGGCTCAGTTGGTTAAGCATTTGCCTTCGATTCAGGTCATGATCTCAGGGTCCTGGGATCAAGCCCAGCGTTGGGCTCCCTGCTCGGGGGGGGGGGGGGGGACACTCTGTTTCTCCCTCTCCCTCTGCCCCTTATGCTCGATCTCTCTCTCTCTCTCAAATAAATAAATAAAATCTTTTTTTAAAATGCTGTCACCTGCTATCACCTGGGTGACTCAGTTGGTTAAGTGTCCAGCTCTTCATCTCAGCTCAGGTCTTTATCTCAGGGTCATGAGTTCATGCCTCACATTGGGCTCCATGCTGGGCCCGGAGCCTGCTTTTAAAAAATTTTTAATTAAAAAATTAAAATAAATGCTATTGCCTTAATCCAATTATGAATGCTCTTTTTGCCCATTTCTCTTTGGCCTTTTTTCCATAGCCTTGGAGAATTTGGGATAATTCCAGTTATAGTTTAAAGACCACTCAGCAGCCTGCCTTTTTTTTTTTTTTTTTAAGATAATGTTCTATCATAAACATTTTAAGTTGCTACATAGTCTTTACAATTGTAGATAATTGAACAAGCTGGTATAATGACATTCAATAATGTTCCTTTTAACATCAGTGCTCCAGGGGGTGCCTGGGTGGCTCAGTCGGTTAAGCGTCTGCCTTTGGCTCAGGTAATGATCCCGGAGTCCCCAGACTGAGCCCTGCAGGATCGAGCCCCATGTAGGGCTCCCTGCTCAGTGGGGAGTCTGCTTCTCCCTCTTCCTCTCCCCCCAGTCATGCACGCTCTCTCTCTCTCTCTCAAATTAATAAATAAAATCTTTTTAAAAATTTAAAAAACAAACAAAACAACAAAAAACCATCCGTGTTCTCTGTGTGTGTGTGTGTGAGAGAGAGAGAGAGCAGGTAGAGATCAATGGAGAGCTCTGAATCAATAATATATACACATATATTGGCAAGTACAGAGAGATATGAATAAATTATAGCCCCTCAAATATTTGTAAATCAAACACTCAGCAACCTCATCTTATGACAAAGTAGATGAGTAAAAAACCAAGAAGAGAACAAACCAGAAAGATTTTTCAGTAGCCAGACTAGATGACACAAAGGTCATCAATCTTCATCATATTAAGCACTTTGCATTTCTCACTGAGAATCTATTACTCTTATTTCACATGCAATTCTAACACACTTGGTTATTGGTATTGATGTTGGTATCAATACTGATATTGATAATGGATAGGACCTATTAGCCCAGAGAGAAGCAGTAAAAAAAATGAAAACAGCCATAAAACCTCAACGAGAGCAGCCATCTCAGACAGTCTAGTAAAAAAGAAAAAAATTATAAAACACATACCAAGATGTTTCAGTGGTACATTATTAATAGGCTATTTAATACACTAGTAATAGGCTATTTAAAAAGTGTTGCTTTATATTCAGGAGACTCTATTTCCAAAGGCAGGAAAATAGCTAATATATTGGGAGAGATTTCCATCCAAAATTGATTTTAAAAAAACCAAAGAGAGTTTAAAGGAGCAAAACAACATTCCTCAAAATTTACTGCTTTAAAACAATTTATTCCTCAATGATACCATTTAATGGAGGTTTTAAAAGTATTTGCAATTTCCTGTGTATTATTTTTTATTTAGACTCTGATATACCTCCTCGTCCTGACATGGTTAGGAGAGTATTTCCTGGGAAATACAATAGCTGATCATTGGGTGATGCCAGTATATGCATATGAGATACATAAGGAATAATGGTATAATAAATGATCTATGATTATCCAGTGCTACCCTTGCAACACGCACCTGGAGTTTCATGAATCCATCCACAATAGGCTGGACCAATAGCACATACTGGTTATAAGCAGAATTGAGTTAACCAAGCGCATGGATATTAGGCCTGCATATTCACATCTCAGTCTTTAACTATCAGAAATAATCACCTACCGATGGAAAGTTAAGCCATGCCCATTTTTTCTGTTTATAGTCTTACCAATATACCTATATGTACATACACGTATTTTACATATACAGGATTTTACAGAAACACAAATATACGTAAGGGTGATTGTATCATGTTTCTTTCTTCCCACTATCTTCTTTTCCCAATCTCCTTTAGGCTGCACTGGACTGGATCAAGCACCAATTCATTTCTATTAAAAATCCAAGGCAACTGGTGGAGATGTTTATTTGGAAATTTTATAGCAGTTCATTTAGAAAGGAGGGCGGTAGTGGAGTTTGAATCAAACGGTTTCTCAAGACAATTGGTTTGCAACATGCCTGAGGATTAGCTCGCTTTAACTGACATTTAATAGCTTCTATTGCACATCCTGATAAACATTTCAGTGTAACTGATCACTTTGAAAACAAGACGTGGGCACTTGAGCAGACATGAGGAAAATAACTAGGTTTCTGGGTTCTGAACTTATTTTCAAATGGCTTTCTGCCATCAGAGAACACTAAATAAATTCCCCTGAGAAATCCACCTCAATTTAAAGGAAGCAAATCTTTCTTTTTCTTTTTTCTTTTTTTCTTTTTTAAAGAAAGTGCTGTAAGTGTCTGGATTAAACAGCTGAAAAATCAAAAGACATTCATGAGAGCCACTAAAATTCCAAGGAAATGGAGACTTTATTTATTTTTGCATTTCTCAAAGCACATTTAATCTGACCATCTCTAATTATCAGAGCTTATTCTATCTAGGATTTCAAAGACAGGCAATATTCTTCCTTACTACAACTCAAATGACTTTGCAGATGGTGCCTTGTTCATTCTGCACAACGCAACGCCCTACAATGGTTGAGGTGGATGGCACTGCTCTCCAGCAGGAATCCCCTGGCATGGCAGTAAGGAGACTCCTGAGTTAGATGCTCTATTTTCTCAGTTTATGAGCAATAACAGAAGCTCCCTGGGAGTGTGTGAGAGAATGAACCAATTAGGAAACCTCACTCCTCCTTGGGATTCTAGAAGACTTGGCATCAGCCACTACGTAAAGCACTTAGGTTTCCGTGTGGTGCGGGCCCATGTAGGTGTGCAAGTCAGTCAGACCTATACACACCTCCCTGTAGGAGCCCTTGCACCTGCTGGGAAGGGGAGGGGCCCAGAGCTGGGGGAGCGGCGGGATGAAGAGGATGATGGGTGGTCTGCAACCCATTGTGGAGACACGGATTGTGAGTCTGAGGAGAAAGAATGTAATTGACAGCCCCTGTCACTGCAGCTGACCGACTGGACCGTGAGCATGTGGGAGAGGTAGTCTTTGGACTTCTAGAAAGAACTGGGTGAAGCTTAGGTGGAGGCCAGGACTCTGTGTGAGCTGGAAGGGCAGGAGCCCATGGGTTTTGAGATTTTGCTGTTGCTGAGACCCCAGTGCTTTGCCAGAGCCTGTGAGGCCTGGGAGAGTTCAGATGGCGCCAGCAACAACATCAGCAGTTACATTCATAAATATCATATTCTGTGCAGTAGTGAACGGCTTCCCCGTCCTCAGATAATCAGGTAATAATGGCGAAAAAGTCTCCTCTCTTCTGTCCCCACGACTCTGATGAATATTTGAAATCCAAAACAAAAATACACAATTCTTGGCCACAAAGTTATGTTAAGTGGTTTAAGTTTCCAGAATACAAATACATGTACATTTCTTCAAATTAATGGAGTGGACTGCTTCATCCCTGAGATTTCCCTGGTGTTGTCATTCTATAAAAATCAGTGCCTGCATCTTTTTCCTGGACTGGCTTTGAGATCTAGGGAGCATCTTGCCTTCTGTGTCCCTTGTCCCAGGATGTCACAGGATTTGACTGCCAGGGCTGGAACTGGGAGTGTTGAGGATTCATTTTGCCTTTTGCTTCAGTCAAATTTTGCTTCGTCATCTCTGCTGCCCCTTCTTATCCCCATGCCTGCCCCGCACTGGATCAGTCTCCTGCCTCTTTCTCGACTTCAGGAAGCTGCTAGAATAGCGTGCTTTCTTCCTCTGCATTCACTGCAGCTGCTGCTGACAGACGTTTGCACTTTGTCCCACCAAGTTCAGATACAGACGCGGAATTCTTCCCAACCTGGGCTCCTGGCAGCCACCACTGGTACATCGACTTTGCATACGAGATGAACTAGATTTGCCATTCCTCCTATATGACATGGCCTGGAGAAGGGAAATCTACGTCATCACTTGTGCTCCCTTTAGCAGAAAATCTCTTTCTGTGTGGATGCGGGGCGGGGGGGTCCTTCCTTGCCTCTTTCAGCTAGTGCTATTTGCCAGCAATCCTTGGCATCCCTTGGCCTATAGATACATCATTCCAGTCACGTGGTGGTCTTTCCTCTCTCTGTCTTCCCATCGTCTTCCCTCTGTGCCTGTCTGGGTCGCAAGCTTACCGTCTTATAAGGACACCAGTCGTATCGGATTAGGACCCATCCTAATAACTTCACCTTAAATTCCTTAAATCTGCAAAGATCCTATTTCCAAATAAAGTCACATTCCAAGGTGCCGGAATTTAGGACTTCAACAGTCTTTTGTGTGTTGGGGGAGGGGGACATCATTAAACCCACAACAGTATTCCACTGCCCTGTTTTAATACATCCATATAATTCTTCCCAATTTTATGAAAGTTTGCATGATCACACATCTAAAACATCTACCTTACCCAGATTCCACAAACTAGGAGATGATCACCCCACACTGATACGCAGCAATGGAGCCACGCGAACATGCTCCTGAATGGACTGATCAGTAAGAATACCTACCACGTACCAGGGAGGTGGGTGCTGAAGAGGAGATGAAAAGAGTATAAGATGAGCTTTGGACTTTAAATAGCCTACCTCAAGAAATGCAGATTTAAATAGCAATCTAGAATATTAAATAAAGTGACACAAGGAAACAGAGTACCGTTGGGAATAGTGGTGGATTGTAATGGCATTAGAAGACATTATTGTAAGGAAATATAAGAATACCAAGTCTTGCAATTAGTCAATACCCTGCAAGTTTTCTGAAGAAGACAGATAGAAGTAATAACAGTCTAATGCAATAAAAATGCCATTTTATCATTAATTAACACTTACCCAATAACTCATAATGTGGAGCAGTGGTAAAGATAGGTTGAACACAGGATTCAGCCACTGAGTAGTGCCACATATTTCACATAGCTCTACTTTGATTTTCCAAATCACCTTAATAATCTGACGGATTCCACATACTTACTCTAAAGCATTTTGAACTTAAATCCTTAATTTTCTTTTCTTTTTAAAAGAAAAATCCTTAACAATTATGCACTGCTGTACTGAATGTTTTCCTCTCTTGTCCTGCATATCAGGAGCTTTGGTACTACTGCTTAAGAACATCTATGAGTATGTTCCATTATGTGGTAAGAAGTACTGAGGTCCTAAAGAGAAATTCTCATGAAGCCAATTTAAAGTATCAATGACCCAGCTATGGCTAAGCAATGGCCCACAGCTCGGGTGATTCATACCTTTCTCTCTCCCTTCCACCCTACCCTGTAAAAACAAACACAACAAAAGAAAATAGTAAAAATCTTACAAAGGGAAATCAGAAACTCAATCAGAAGAATCTAACTTAAGAAAGATACGATATGCGAAACTTCTAGAACTTAGTTTTGGAATACAAACTCCTTATCCTAAAATAGCAACAATCTCTAGAAATCATTGACTCTTGGATCTGAAGAGTACCAAGAGGTAACTAAATACATTGCCTTGCTTTGACAGCACTGGACATAAAGCATTCTACACAGAGGGGTTGTAACCTGTGTCCTAAAACCTTCAGGCAGGAAATCCTTGGTCTAGAAACCTTTTTTATCATATCACAGCCTGAATCATCAATAATTCATCCTTACTTCTGACCTAAGTCTCCAGCACTGCCCATTGCACAGGACACATATGAAGGACATATATTAAGCCCCTAATAAAGGTAAAAAAAAATGCAATTTAGAATCTATAAAAATCAAATAAGAAACAATCCTAGCACTTGGAAAGTTTCGTCAGTTGCAGAAATGGCAAATCTATAGCGAGGGTGTCACCATTGTCCTTGTTCCTTGCAGACATTATTAATGGATCACATTTATCCCCCCACTGGTGGACACAGTTTCAGAATCCTCAAGACAACATCTAGGAGGGCAAAAGATCGAATTTGGCAGAGGAGATGAGATCAATTTGTTAACCACGGTGGGCATATCACCAGTAACAACTCCAGACATATATACATATATTTTTAAAGGCTAAGTAGAGGGGCACCTGGGTGGCACAGTCGTTAAGGGTCCGCCTTCAGCTCAGAGCGTGATCCCAGCGTTCTGGGATCAAGCCCCACATCAGGCTTCTCTGCTGGGAGCCTGCTTCTTCCTCTCCCACTCCCCCTGCTTGTGTTCCCTCTCTTGCTGGCTGTCTCTCTCTGTCAAATAAATAAATAAAATCTTAAAAAAATAAAAAATAAAGGCTAAGTAGAGATTACAATAATGTGCTAAGAGAATGAAAAGAAAGGACAATTTTTTCTGAATGGTTGAAGCAGAGAAGGCTTCATGGAAGAGAGAGTATTGAAATAAGACTTTACAGAATGACTATGATGTCGGTGGGGACAAGTTTGGACCATGAACGTCCTGACTGGGACAGCCCAGGAACAAAGGCACGCGGTGTGTGTATGTGAAGCTCTGTGTATGGACAATTCCATGTGACTGGATTCCAGGGGTCGATATAAAGTGGGAACAAAAGTAACTTAGAGTCATGTTATTAAAGACCTTCAGTATCGTAGGAAATTTAATTTTTCTTCTCTGAGGTAATGGAAGTGTTGGGGGGGAGAAAATAACAAACATATCACTCTAATCAATTCCTTTAAAACAGAACCATAAATATCAGAATTACCCATTTCTCTAAAGAGCTGCCGAGCACGGGGTCCTCCAAAATCCACTTAAAGTTTTGTCATGGAAAATGTGTATGTTTCTTTTTTGTTTCATTTCCTCAGATGTAGGGTAATAGGCCAGGCTAATAGAATGTATTTTTGGCTGACCTGCTTGTCTCAGAGGGTATTTGCACCTTTTTAGCATTTTCCTTGTTTCTAGCAAATCCTGATAGAAAGTTTTGTTGTGTACCTAGGGAAGTGTCACTGTGTGATGGATGGCTTTTGTCCAGGGACTTACTGAATGCCTTATTTTTTTGAAATTTGGCTCTGAATCTGAAAATGACCTGAGACCGATCCGACGTGCGAATGAATGGGAATATAAGTTAGGAATTTATCATTTTGGTTACTTCTGGCAGAGTGGCTTACAATCAATTCCTGATTTCTCTTAATTCTAGAGCCGTACGGCCCAGAGCAGAATAAACCTTGAAATTAATAGTCACAATCAAAAGCTCCTAAACTGGAATAAGAGTGTGACCAAAGGCAATATATATATTTAATGATGATGATAATAAGGGCGACTACCAAAGGAAAAACTCAGCTAATCTGAATTCAACTACTGCCCTATCTTCTTGGGTCACCAGGGAAGTATCATTATTTAGTCCCTTCAGCTCATTAGGTCACTGTCTATTTAAGTTTAATTCCAAAAATTCACTCTTTCTCAAATTATCTAAAGGATAACTGCAGGAACCAAAATAAATCTTCCTTTGTGATCAGTCACATATACAAGAGTCCTGTGGTTACCGAGAATCCCACTTCCTGCTGCATCTTTATACTCTAACAATCACCAGGACTGACTGTCAGGATCCCAAATTCCTCCCACTTTAGCTACTTTGCCTCAACCAATTCTTGGAGGCCCCAGGGAAAGGGCAGTACTCTGCCCTTGGATAGTCTCTCAACAAAACACTGGTGTTTGCTTAAGAAACAAGCCAGGAGCATCCTGAGTGTTCTCTTTGCTCAGGACTACAGACAGAGAATGTGCTCTCCTGAGCAATGGGACCAAGAAAAGGACCCTGTGGTATTAATGAGATCTCAGAATCCCTCTCAGCCTATGAAAATGGAGGCCTCCTCTTGTTCGTTCTCTGTTGAAACTAGAGATTACTCTCTTCGTGGAATATTGTGTTTCAGACAGACTCAAGGAGCCAACTAAGAAAAGTATAATTCCCAAATGCAGAACCTGGAAAGCAATCTTTTGTCCTCAGTAAGTAGCTCTGTGTATGAAGTAGATCAAATGCTGACCTTATTCACAGAATGTTTGTATTTATTTTTCCTATTAGCTATTTCCTGCCTGTGGGCCACAATTAGATGGGAATTCATTGCTTAGATAAAAATTAGGTCAAGTGTTATCCTAAGAAAAAGATCTATAAATTATACTTACAGCACTTAAAACCAAATTAACATAGTTGCATGCTCATTAAAAAAAAATACTAACATTTTCCTAGGCAGAGATAGTACTCAATTGGTAATAAAAATAATCATGCTGAATCAACTAATAATATGAGTTTATGGTTGGGTGGGGGGTTTTTGGTTTTTGTTGTTGTTGTTGTTTTGGGATTACCAAAGCCTGAGGCCCTATCTTTTAGCCTTTTACCAGGGTTAATGCCTCTCAGTACTGATTATGATTCTCTCCCTCTTAAGACATGAGATTCAATCATCCTGCTTCAGCCAAACCTTGCGGACACAGAATAAGGGCTCTGTAGTCACAAGATCTAGGATTAAGTCCTGAGTTCACCATTTATTCACTGCAATCTTGGTCAGGTCACTGCGATCATTCAACAGACAAGTATTGAATGTTTCTTCCATGCCAGCTCCCGTTCTAGGCATTTGGGAGGCCAAGATTAAGAGATACAGCCTGATCTCAACAAATTTACTATAGAGCAGAGAAAAAGATATGCAGTATGAGAGTTGAAATAATGGAGGTTATGGAAGTTGGTATGGAAGGCATACAATGAGTTTAGGAAAGGACTGGGAAGACCTTTAGAAGGGACTGCACAGTAATACCAATGAATTCTCCGAGTGTGCGTGTAATGAGTCACCCACTCATTACAGAGATTCTCTTTGGTCAGGGTCCCAGTGCCCATGAGGCTTGGGGAGGCCACATGCTGCTCATACCCTAAGAAGGCTGAAATATAAACATCATAAAACCAATTCGTTCATCTACAGGTACATATATAACTTCCCAGGGGATTGGATAATCACAACTGAAGCCTTATTTTCTCATCTGTCAACAGGGCCAAATGATAATATCAATACATTCCTTAGATACTTTATAAGTGTGTGACTAAGTTTGGAGATACAAGTCTAGGTATCAGCGTATCTACCCTTCATCAAGTGTTGAAACCAGAGTTCCAAGTGCTTTGCATGCATTCTTTTATGGAGTCCTTCCTCTGCATTAAGATGTAAATATTACTGTGACGATTTTATCAAGGAGCAAAGTGAGATTCAGAGAACCTAAATAACTCATTCAAGATCACACAGCTAATAAACCTCACAGCCAATTTTTGAAGCTGGCTTATTCTAAAACCTGTGGTGTTAGACTCCAAGTTTACAATTTCCTATGAAATAATAAAATAAAATCTGCAAGAAGTTTAGTAAATGCAAACACCTTCACAAGAATGACTTAATAAGATGCAGGAAGAAACAAGAGGTAGCTAATGAAAATAGTTTCTGGTTTTAGAGTTACTGGCTTTTTTTTTTTTTTTTTTTACCACCTACACATACTTTTTTGCCTACTGAAATATATAGCACTTGGTACACAACCATGAGGGAACTGTCTCAAGCCTACTCTATATCAGTGAATGATTCTTACAACCAGTGCATGTATTACATATGCATTACAAATATGGTAATTTATAGCTTTTCCTTCCTGTTCTATATATATCAGTAAGTCTTTGCCATGCCTTGTGTATTTCAAGTGTATTTCAGGAATTCTATATTATACTAGTGGTATGTACTAAATGATATTTAAATTTGATACTATGATGGATTTTATGTGGACAGAAGTCCAGAGGCCTTGAGAGAAGATAGCAATCCAGGATTTTTTGGTGTTTGTTTTGTTTGTGTTTGTTTGTTTTTTTTTAATAGCAACAGTAAACACACTTCAAGAACCCCGTGTGCAAAGTTCAGTCTTAGGGAACAGGGCTATAATTTAGACCGTCAGCCAAGGAGCCTGCTTGTCCCACGAATGCTGATTGAGCTCTCTCCTTGGTTATGGATGGTGCCTCATTAACCATATCTTTGTACCCTTGCCCAGAACCAATATGTTCACCATCATTAATAACATGGACTCTAATACATAAGGACAACAGATGTTAATTCCCAATGCACAAGAAATTCTCCAGAGAGAACCTTTTAAATGTTGCTTGTATTATTAGACACAGGATTTTAGGGCTAGGAGGCTCCAACATCCATAAGGCACCATTAGGTTTTCTATAAAAATTCTCAACCATGGGTTCAGAATAGTATCTTAAGTGCACCATTGTTCCAAGGTTATGATGTAAGGATTGCTTGACAATTATAAGATTAATTGCTGGCATATTACATAAACTGTCCCACTTTTGTTGGGCAAGGCAGGCAACATTATAAAGTAGATTTATAGTTTTAGACCACTTTCAGAATGTCGTTACCCTGAGCATGTGGTCCACAGACAGAATGCCATTGCAGGGCTGTGCCTTTCCTCCCCAAACATCGTACACACTCTTGTTATGCTGGTGACTGGAAGTTATTTCCTCAATAAATCAGAAACGAATTTTCAAAATGTAAACATTTTGGTTTGTGTAGGCATTTAAGAATAAAGTTGGTGGACACACTCCCATCTCACATTGAATCTCTTGAGCTTTAAGAGACTTAGGCAGATGCCATGGCTCTGATTTCTTAAGAGAAAGGTCCAATAAGAGGTTGAAAAATGGTCACCCAATGCTCCTGTTCAGAAGATGAAAAGCAGCATGTGTTAGGATCTGCAAATCTCCATCTCATTTAGACTACACGCAGGTCCTGTTAAACAAACACGTGCAAATAATAACAGCAACTCCCAGTCTTCCTCCGGCTAGGACAGTGAATACATAAACCTCAATTTGAAACGTGTATGTTAGCCATGTGTTCTAATGAAATATATATTGAGTTGAAAAGAAGAAACAGAGAAGCTAAGCAAACACTTTACCCAGGGACTTCCTATCATTGCACTATTCTAGACAAAGGGGTTATCTGCTGTTAGAGGAATAAGCATATTGAAAGAGCACAGAAGCTCTGTGCTCTAGGCTCTTTGTTCTACTTACATCAGCTATGAAAATCCAGTTTACACAAGTTCTTCTTCTTGGTCGTTTTCTTTACCTTTTCTTTAAACCCATAATTAGTCATACTCTCCAGTATACAAATAGTAAGTGCGAGATGTAACATCATCATTTCTGGCAAGCTAGAAATCAGATGCATATTTTGAGCAGAGCCCAAAACTGGCCCCACACCACAAAAGCTAATTTTGATTATATCAGATTTAGTTAACATTTGAAATAAATAGTATGTACGTATAAACAGATAGTTGTAAATATAAGTGAATGTGTATGTATATATATACTTTACATAAACTTTATACATACATATACATAGTACTTGACACATACTAATATATATACTGGTATATAATATATACTAATATGTAATAGAGTATATAATGTATTATATAGACAAATATGTAAATAAATATATATTATAATATGTAATATATATAATTATTATATATTTATATTATGTATAAATTAGTATACATATTAAATATATATTTATATATGAATATATATAAATAAATCTTGCTGAAGTATTATACCAGGAGTTATTTATATGTTGGTGGAGGTGAAGGCGAGAGGTATCTACAGATCAATCAGATATAGTGGAGTCACAGCCAGGTCAGCTGGAAAGCACTAGAACTGGGAGAATGTGAGGAAAGAGGAAATGCTTCTCTGCTGTCCTTTTCAGGGTCACTAGCACAGACGGAGTCATGATACTTATCACAGTGGTGCTTACTGTTCCAGAGCTGTATCTCACTCCCTTTCAAGCCCAAGATAGAAGGAGAGTGGTCACTCCTTTGGCTGTTGAGAAGTCCCACGGTGTCCAGGCCAACACTCCTGCTGTGTTATCACACACCACAAGGTCATGATGCACCCAGCAGGGTTGAGAACAAGGAAGAAAGGAAATTAAAAAGGCTCCACTTTGTTTGATATGTCTGAACAACTGAGGGACTTGTAGGGACCAAGACTGTCTCTGTGTGGGGCGCCTGGGTGGTGCAGTCGTTAAGCGTCTGCCTTCGGCTCAGGGCTTGATCCCAGCATTCTGGGATCGAGCCCCACATCAGGCTTCTCCGCTGGGAGCCAGCTTCTTCCTCTCCCACTCCCCCTGCTTGTGTTCCCTCTCTCGCTGGCTGTCTCTCTCTGTCAAATAAATAGATAAAATCTTTAAAAAAAAAAAAAAAAAAAAAGAATATCTCTGTGTGCTTTCCATTACCAGTTAATGAGAGCAAGCTGGGATACTCATGAGCCTAGCAGTGACCCAGGAGACCCCAGTGCAATTGGAACGACTGTGTTACAGTGGACAGAAAAATGGTCTCACCTTTGGAAGACATGGATTCCACCCTAGCACTAGTCCTTACCAGCTGTGTCCCTGAGCAAGGCATTTCAGCTCCCAGAACCCCAATTTTCCACCATTAAATGGGGACTCTCAATAAGCCATGAAAGGGTTTCATGAACTCTAAAGTTTGATAATTACAGCATCATTTACTAACCAATAGTGTAGGTAGAGAATTTAGGAAGTTGAAATGTTTATTGTATATATTAGGCATCTTGGGCTGCTACAAAATACCATACACTGGGTGACTTAAACAGCAGACATGTATTTCTCACAGTTCTGGTGGCTGGGAAGTCCAAGATCAAGGTGTCCACGGGTTTGGTTCCTGGTGAGAGCTCTTCTTGGCATGCAGATGGCCACCTTCTTGATGTGTCCTTGTGTATCTTGTGTGATGTGTCTTGTGTATCCACATGTTGGATAGAAAGAGATCTCTGGCCTTTCCTCTCTTTATAAGGCACTAAGCCCATCATAAGAGTCCAACCGTCATGATCTCTTCTAAACCCGATTACCTCCTAGTACCCTCCTCAAATACCATTACACTGGGGGTTAGGGCTTCAGCATATGCATTTTGGAGGGAAACAAACATTCAGTCCATAACACTACATTGTGAGATAACCATTGTTTTATTAACCCAAAAGAATAAAGGTAATGACAGGAGATTATAAAATGTCTGGAATGAGTTCCTCTCATTTGAAGGCCAAGAGACCCAAGCAGGATCTGACCACAGAAGGACAGTCCAGTAGGGTATCCTTAGGAAATAAGGGTGTCTTTTAAATGATGCTTAGAAAGACAGGTTTGAATAATCACTGTTTCATCTTATAATATAAAATGATCATCGATGTGGGTGTTTACCATCTTCACAAAATGTATTTGTGATGTTTCCCCAGCTTTTAAAATAATGAGATATCTTCGATGTGATGCTAAAATAAACACAAAGCTCGTTGACTGCACAGAATTGCAGGGACACCCAGGTGCTGAGTGGCAGTTCAGGGAAGGCTGCTTCAGTAGCAATTCATGATGTATAAGATTCACTTGTAGCAAACGTAGGGCAAGTAAGTGGGGAGCAGAGAAGATAGCATTGAGCTTCATGCATGATGCTAAGTTGTCATGAATTTAGTACCATGTGAAATATTTTCTGTTGGTGGTGATGTCCAAGATTCTTACTTGCCTGCCCTTGACATAGAGTAGTAATGTAGACGGTAGGCTCAATGCCTGAACTCTTTGGGTGTCTGTCTAATCCCTGAGTGTCCATCACAAGTAAGGAAGATAGGATGTAGGTACATCAATTCACTTGTTTCTCAAATTTTTGCTGCATGTCTGAGAGGGGTCACCTGAAGGGTTCATCCACATACAGACTCCTAAGTCCCATCCTCGAAGTATGTGATTCAGTTGGTCTGGATGGAACCTGAGAATTTGTCCCACATGTTTCCTAGGTGATTTCAATGGTGCTGGTTCAAAAGGATGATGTTCTTTCAAACTCCATGTAATTAAGAAAGGAATTACACCCCAACACTGAGTCTTCACTTCTAAGAAATAGTTTCTTCAGCTAATTTGTCCTTTTGAAAAAATCGGATGAAAACTCAAGAGATAAACATGAGGCCTCCACAGACTAGCACATAGGACTTGGTTTCCATTGAGGTTTCCTCGGGAACTTAAAGGATTTCAGATGGGATTTCTATAGCCCAGCATTTTATAATCAATTGCCTTCTTTGTTCTTGATTTTCTGCTTTGTGTCATTGATTGAATATTCTTCATCTCTGTCTGCACAACTGAATTTGGTGTGTTAGTGCTGGTGTGTTAGTGTTGCCTAGAGGTAGGCAAGGGCAGGAAGTAGAGGGAGAACAGGTAGAAGGTCAGGTGAACAATGCGACCCAGTTTCCCCAGGTACGGGTCCCAACTTTTAAAACTGAAAATTCCCCCATTCCAGCAAAATCCTCAGCCTGGGCAAACCAGAAGAGTTGGTCACTCACCATACCATAAGGACAGCTTGCCAATGACCTTGGGGGAAGGGTGGGGAGAGAGAACGATAATGACTACTGATCATATCATTCATACTCACACTGGCTGCTTCACATTGGCAAAATCCCTTGGCAGTGATGGTATCATGAGAGCAGAAAAATGTCTTTCAGTACTGATGAGTTGATTTGACAAATACCAATAAAGTCATGCCTGCTGCCTTCCACCTAGATTCCAGTGTGAGGCTAGGGTTGAAATACCGTATAGCTGCTTCATGAGTCCACAAATGTGCGATAACTCCTCCTCCCCAAGCTCTTTTCATCTTTAGTTCCCTGGTCTTTTCACTGTTTCTACTGGGCACCTTTGTACACTCTTCCCCTACGTACTGTACTAGTTGCTCGGTAGTCAGAAGCTGTCCTAAGCGGTCATTATGGAAGCTTCCTCATTCTCTGCCTATCAGTGCTATTCAAATATTATAGTTTGCAAAGCTATAAAATTAAAGGTTTTAACTTCTTGATTTTCCAGAACAGTCCCACTTTCAGAAGGCTTGTTACATTGTCCCAACAAGTATCCTTGCTCTCATTGGGTTTGGGGGATTAACGTTTGGCTTGCAAAGTTTGATGTTATATATTCCTCCAGCTGTAAAGCCTTATAATTCTGCCCCTCCCCCCAATGCAAATGACTGGAAAATGAAGTTCAGTGGGAGAACTTGAACTTTGGTCTTCTCTTCTCTAAGAAAGGCACTCCCTTCCAACAGGAACAGCTGAAGGGGGCTCTGAGTTGCTGTCTTCTGACTCCAAGAGGGATACAGGAAGGAGAAACACAGCTCTTTCAATTATGTCTTACACCATCTGTGAATAAGCATGGTACCCAGCAAATCTCAGCCTAAGCAACAGTTTTGGGGAAGAACCATTATGATAAACAATATCGAAGAGTTTATACTTTCACTGCGCCTAAGTAATTCAAGCGGATGGCGGTGTTTGTGATTGCAGACTTAAAGCTTCTCACTTCCTCTCATCCAGAACAAATGGTACATCAAGCGAGCAGATTTCATATATTATAGGACCCAAGCTTTTCCTGGTAAAGGAAAGAAGTTAGACAAATATTTTGGTTGTATTTTAAACTTCCCTGTCAGGCTGTCTAACCTCTTCTCTCTGTCCACCCCTCCACCCACATCCTGGCTGAAGGATTGGTTCCTTACATGAGGTGCCTGGGTGGCTCAGTTGGTTAAGCATCTGACTTGATTTCGGCTCAGGTCATGATCTCAGGATTGTGAGACTGAGCCCCACGTTGGGCTCTGTACTCAATGGGGAGTCTGCTTGAGAGTCTCTCTCTCCCTCTTTCTCTGCCCCTCCTCCCATTGCACATGCACATACACACACTCTCTCTCTCAAATAAATAAATAAATCTTAAAAAAAAAAAAAAAAGGACCGGTTCTTTACATCCCTGAAATCCTCTCATTGCTTCCTCTCTCCCCAAAAGAGAGTGGAAAAGTTTCAAGAATTCTCTCCCCTACAGCCCAGCACTGCTATTCTTTATGTCAGAAAGAATTGGTGCCTAAAAAGCTCAGCCTGCACAATCCTCTTTCCTCCCACACACATGCCAGTTTTTGCAGGTTGAGTTGGGGTAATTGAGAAGGCGTATTCAGAATGTTCCATTTATGTTCCCAAAGGTGAAGGAGCCTCCGCAGGTCGCCTAACTACCCTCTGCAAATAAAACATTATGCAAGTTGCCTTGCTGAAAAGAGACTCAGGGCTTCTGTGACAGAAAAGAAACACCAACAATAGACGGGAGGTGTTTTCTGCAGAGTTGTGTGCTAGGGAGTTAAGGGGTCCGTAGATGCCAAACTAGTCTTTCTGTGTTTTACTGCTGTTGAACTAAAATAAAGCTTTCAAATGAAACACATGGTCCCTTATGGGTTAGTGGGCTAGAGGCCCACTTTGCAAAATGCTTTCATTTCTCCTCCTTTCCCTCCCCCCAGTCGCCTGTTGTGTTCACTAAGCCTTGAGTTTAGCTAATGGTGAGGAACTGGTGGTAGAGAGAGAAGTGAGAGAGAGAGAGAGAGAGAGAGCAGTGAAAAAGAGAAAGAGAGGTACAGAGACAGAGAGAAGAAAAGACACAGAGAGAGATAGAAAGAGGGAGAGAGAGAGAGAACTGGATACAAATGTCCTCTCTTCTGGGGACAACGCATGACCTCTATGGGGACAGCTCTCCTAAGCAGAGTAGTCATGTTGTAAATCTGAAAGCAGCACAGAACCTGACTTATGTAAGTAACAGTCTGGATAATCACAGAATTTAAGGGGGTGGCAAGTAATCTAGTTTAGCCACCAGCTTTTACAGATGAAATGAGAGGAGAATCCAGGAGAAATTTCATGGCTTCTCTGGGCTCACATAGTTAATTACCAACAGTGTAATTTTTAAGACTGCTAAGCTGCTTCAGGCACTGGTGAAAACAAGCAAACAACTATGCCCCCAGCAAAGTGGGTTTTGCAGCATGTTTGGGCAAGGGTCCCTTTTGACCACTAGCCCGGTCATTTGTACTGCTGGTGCCCTTGTCTATTCAGTTCCGAGGTCAGGACCCAAATCCAGGTCATGTGACCCCTGTGCAGCTCTCTGACTAGAATCGCAGGCTATACCTCTTGTATCTGCTGGGGTCTTCATTGCCTGCTGCTTCAAGGGGCCAGAGGAGAGCCACACCTCACTGGGTTCATTGCAAACTGCAAATCACAGTACCTAAGTGGTCAGATTCTTTAAAAAAAAAAAAAAGATTTTATTTATTTATTTGAGAGAGAGAGCCCAAGTGCAGAGGAGAGGGAGAAGCAGGCTTGATCCCAGGACCCTGGGATCATGACCTGAGCTGAAGGCAGACCCTTAACAGACTGAGCCACCCAGGTGCCCATGGTCGGATTCTTATAAGGATTAAATGTAAAGTCCTTTAGCAGACACTTGATGAGCTCTTCCTGTTTGCCACGGTCTCTCAAGTGCTTGACGTCTATGAATTCATTTCCCCTCATAGTAACAATAATGATTCCAGTTCATTTACTGACCCACTTCACAGGTGAGGAGATTGAAGTCTAGATAGGACAACTGACTGGCCCCAGATGCTAAGTAATTCAGCGTTCAACAAATTACTTTAAATGGAGGAGTTAGAATTTTGACTCTAGGATCTTGACTGGAGAGACCCAGCCCATTATCACAGCCCTATTCCAACACTTGGCATATAGCAGCTCTTCGTGAAATACAAATTCATTTCCATTATCAATAGTAAGAATTTTGGAGTCATAGTGACCTAGATTGCAAGATAGGGAGAGATAGATCTATAGGTTGGGGTGTGTTTTTTTCCTCCTTTTTGTTTCCTACTCAATGTAAGTCAATTTTTGGAGGAAGGAAGGAAGGGGAAGAAGAGTCCACCATTCATATGGGTAAAGCTATGGAACAGTCTGGGACAAGTATGGGACAAGACCTCTTTGTTTCCAGAGGAACATTGCCACACATCCACACCAATTAATGTCTCATCTCAACTCACATATTTGGTGGGAATCAGAGGTTCAAGTGCGGACCAGTGCATGGGTGGACCCCTCTAACACCATAGTTCTACATTCCTTAAGGAATGATAACTGTCTTTTTTTTTTTTTTGGCTTGTCTTTCATGATCCTATCTGAACCTATACTCTAAAGATGGATTCTCTATGAAAAGACACTTCTGAAGATGTCAAATTCAATAGAGAAGTGGAGGAGAGGACATGAGAAGCAAGGAGAGGGTGAGAGACATGCTACAGTCTATCAAGATGTGTAGATCAATATCAAGATGTATATATCAAGAGCTTCCATCATTTTTGGCAAAATAGCACCAAGGATGGATAGTGGGTATACTGAATGGAAACACAGAATGGGAAAGGAAGGAACAAAAGAGTGAGGGAAAGGAACAGAAAAGAAAGTTGTCACATGCCTCTTAATACCCTGAAAAAGCAAATGGCGTGTCCTTGTCTTTTCCCAGAGGACCATTCAGGGAGCTAGAAATAGTTTATGAGAACTTATGGACCATGTAAGATATGCCTAGGATCCAGACCCTGGGCACGCATTCTATTCATTTAGAACAGAGAAATTAGTCTGCTGGCAGTCCCTTCACCAAAAGCCAGGAACCTCAATTCTATACATAGATCCACTCCATAGAACCTCTTATAGGTACGAGTAGTCTACTACTTGCCCACTGGTGAGTGCCAGGTCTTGGTAACTTGTCCTCATTAATTCTCTTTTTAATTAACAGGGAGGATCCAGCATACTCCCCTCTTCATCCAAGCCTCTTTTCATTGCCATCCACATCCTCCTCCTAATCTGTATCCACCTCTGGGCCATGATTATGCTTCAGGTGTAATTCGGAGCCGTGAAAGAGACTCACGGGGCATTGATAGCTTCCCAGCATGGAGCTGACAGTACTTCCCCAGGGCATGCTGAATGAAGAACAGATTCAGTATGACATTCAAGTCCCTCTAGCAACAATCTCCACCCAATAGCGCAGCCCCATTCCTCACCCCTGCATTATGTACCTAATAATCCAGTTCTACCTTATGTTCCCTGGATCTCCACTGAATAGTCCAGCCCCATCTTAACCCTTTGTACCTCTCCCTGATGGTCCAGCCCTATCCCCAATACACCTCTACCTTCTTGTTTAGCCTTCTTCCCACTCTTGTACCACAGTGATGGTCCTACTGCAATTCTACATAATGGCCCAGCCCTAACTCCCACCCCTTAAACTCTACCTGAGTTTCAGCCCTATGCCCCACATTCCAACTAAACTGGGCTCTTCACTGTGGAGCAAACACATCCTCCTCTCCGCGAACCATGGTGTCCTTGTTAATGTTTACTCTGCCTAAATGCCCTTCATACTCCATATCCTTGAAATTTTACTACCTGTGTGAAATCCTTGGGAATCAGAATTTCTCATCTTCCCTGTCCACGGCTCTTTTCATTTGCGTTGCTTAGAGTACTTAGCACATTCTATTTTTAGTTATATGCATTCATAAATATATTGCCCCAAAACAGAAGATTGTAAAGGCAAGGAACTTGGGGTACAATGCCTCAGATCCTTTTAACAAATAGTCTCTGAGCTCCTCTTCTGTATCAGGCATGGTCCAAAGTGCTAGAGTAGAAGGTGACTAAGACATGGCTTTATAAGACCTTATTTTGTAGCCTGATAATTTGTATGCCCCTACAGTGCCTGGCAAAGTGCCACTAATAGGTCCTCAGTACATTCTGTAGAATAGAATGAAAGGGGGAAAAAAATTAGTTGGCTGAATGATCACTATAGCTGAATAGGGACACAGTAACAAACAAACAACAGCAACAACAACAACAAATCACTCCAATACTTCCCATGTACCAACATCTTTAATTGGCTCAGAGAAAACATGCACATTTTCTTCAATATGTCGGAGACATTGGCAGCCATGTAGGTGTAATAACGCATTGCTCTGTCAATTCAGAGATTCTTTGATGTGCTCATTTCAGGGAAATGTGTCTCTTGGTTGGAATGCTTTTATTTATTTTTTATCCCTTTTTTTTCAGACAGTTGCTATACAACCTGAAATTCAATTCATCTAAATGGAAGATTCATTAATGTATGATTACATGTTTCATCAAGGGGATTTTATCAAGCCCCTTTTTGGAGAGGAATTTGGTAGAATGATTTTTATTAGAACATGTCAGCCTCTGAAAAGTTCAAAATTATAATTATCCAGAAAACACTGGAGTCTGATTCCTTGGGAATTTTATTTGATGGCAGCAGGTATCTCCACAATGGCACACGTACACGCACCCATGTGCATTCTCTTCTGTCTCTTCCTTTGCGTGTGGAAGAACATTAAGTCTCCCCTCTGAGTACCTCAAATCTCCATAACCCATAACATATATAGTATATAATCCTCATAACACATACAGGCCCCTAGCACACACTTTCATTTCCATCTAGCAGTAATGAACGACACACACGTTCCATGACAGGAATCCTTGGACGGGCATGAGTTGGAAAGCTGACTTTTATCAGCTTCTAAAGGTCTCTATCCAAGTGATGATTTTTAAAAAACCAACTCTTTCTAAAAAGCAAGGGATAACATCAGTGCATGAGGAAAATTAGTTAGTTCTCAGACCCAGGAAATAAGATTACCATCTAGGGAATAACACTATATTTATCATCTATACTGAATGAACTTAGGCTCTGTGACTTAGAAGAAGTCACAAAGTCTCAGGAGACTGTCAGTAAATGTGTGATTGAAACATAGAAAGACCCAAATCCGGTCAACCCAGGGAGGAATCAAAGGTATGTGATGGTAACTATGAAAGTTGAAACCTAAGAAGGAAGAAAGGCTTTCCAACAGAATGGCCTGCTAGATCCAAAGAGGGGGACAAATAAAAACAATTTGTCAGTACTTATCCAAAACTATGAGCTATTGGACATTGGTACATGAGTTTGGAAATCAGACATCTGATTCACTGGGTATTTGCGTGTCTCAGACCTCTTCCCCAAATGCCTCAATGATCTTCACTGGGTCAAATGTTCTAATTATCTAACAAATGGCTTTTTACAGTTTGTTTATTCTAATCAAGACCAAAAGAAATCCTCACATTGCACTTGGTTTGTAAGTTTTTTAAGTCTCTTTTAATCGACATCATCCATCCCCTCTTTTATATTACCACTTGCTGTGGAAGTAATCAGGTCATTTAATCTGTAGAATTCCCCACAATCTAGATGTAACTCATTTCATCCCTGTGGTGTCATTTAACATGTTTCTCTATTCCTCATATTTCCTGTAAACCGCCTTGACTAGATCCAGCTTCCGTTCTTTGCCAAAAATACATCATGGATGTCATAATGTTGGTTGTTCTTCTTTTAGTGAGGTTAAGATTGATTAATGGGCTTGGATATTGTCAGCCCAATCCATCCATTCTGAAGTTCTTCATCAATCTTGTACCTAAATATTTTAACACCCATTGGTGATTGTTGCTTAGATTTCTATTTCATAAGAGGTTGAAATGGTTTTTTTTATAATTCTCTCATTCCTTCTGCCTTTATTAGCTGGAATTCTTCTATAAAGAAGAATGTTCCCAGGGTACCTGGGTGACTCAGTAGGTCAAACATCCGACTCTTGATTTCGGCTCAGGTCATGATCTCAGGGTTGTGAGATCGGGTCCCAGGTCAGTCTTCACGCTGGGCATGGAGTCTGCTTAAGTTTCTGTCTCTCCCTCTCCTTCTGCCCCTCCCCCTGCTCTCTAAAAAAAAAAAGAAAAAAAAGGAAGAAAAAGAAAGGAAAAATGTTCCTTCATCAAACATTTGGTTACCCTGAAATACAGTGTGTATGTGAAAGGCAGGATATATGATTGATTATTTTTCCTTCTATTTACACATTTTAGAAATAATGAGTTGATGACCAGAGAGTACTTGTTCCATTAGGAGCACATGGGTTTTGAAATAACAAATGTGCTCAATCCCTTGTAGTCATTATTCCTTTTGATGCTCTGATTATTACATCTTTGTCAAGTCGGAGCCCCTTTGAGTTAGCTCCTACACCTTTTGAAATGGCGTCAGTAGCTCCTGATAGCATCCTTCCTTTCTGGCATGATATGTTTCTAGCTCATCTTGTGCACTTACCACCCTAGACCTGGAAGCAGCCACCTCTCGGAGGAGCCCTCATTCCTTTCTCATGGGAAGTGATAATTAAAAACCACAATCTGGAGGCTAGAGGTGCTTGCTGGTATTGCCTCTTCCTTGTCTCTCGGCATCATCATTACACAGAGCTAGGAAATTCATAAGGGTATTGTGGGTACATCAAAAGAAAACTTTTATCTGCTCAAGGTGCATACTGTACTATTTATTCATGAAATATGACGGGGTAGATTGGATTTGTTTTAAAATATGCTGAGTTTTTTAAAAAGTACAGGGATGAAAAAAGAAGCTTGGAAAATATTAAAAGTGGGTGATGGGTAAGTGGGAGTTTTTTTTATATTATGATTTCCACTTTTATTGGATGTTTGAAAATCTCCATAATAAAAAGTTTAAGAAAAGGGTGATGTCTCTCTCTCTCTCTCTCTCTCTCTCTCACACACACACACACCTGCCATTTCACTTCTTCTTTCTGACTCCGTGTACATAAAGCAATCTTTTCATTACTCAGTTCTCCTGGTATCCTCACACAAGCCAGAAAGTAGGGGAAACAGGATGTATTCTAGTCCCTAGAAAGGGGAATCCTGAAATATACATTAAAAAATTATGAGCCTGGTTTGTTTCAATACCGTGGCTTTTGTAGTTCAGCACCTTTCCCCACGTGACCAAGATGCCCCTAAAGCTCTTCATCATTCTTGTTCTTCACTATCATCCTTAGCCATGCTGGACTCCTCCCGAGGGCAGGCGGAGACCAGATCTTTGTGTTCAGTGCCTGGCACTCCGCCAGTTGTGCAGCTCATCTAAATCCATTTTTCTGTTTAATTCTAAATCTACTTCTTAGAGTAAGACCAGTTTAGATCAGAGATGAAAACAATTATAAACATGTATAAACTGTGCCACGGTTCTGGGCACCTGGGCACCAGATAGGCAAACATCAATAAAACACAGTGCCTGCTCTCAAGGAAATTCCATTTGAGTGGGAAAGACATGTACACAAGTGCATACAGAGTCTTTAAGTAGAAAAAGAATCTCAATGTTAAGTACAAGTGCTGCATTAGACATTCATGGAAAGGTCTTTTGAAACACCAAGAAGGACCAATTAATTCTGAGGGAGCGCAGACAGGAAGCCCAGAGAAGAGATCCTATGTGAAATGGGCCTTTAAAGATGAGTGGAAATTCCACAGACACAAAGGGACTGGAATGGAGGGAAGAGGAGTTGGTATTCAGGGAGAGGGTAGAAGGGGGGAGGAGTCCAAAGGGGGAGGAGTATGAAGGGACAGAGAAGGGACATAAGGGAAAGAACCTGGTCTTCGCTTTGGAACGGTAACATCGTAAGCCTATGACTCTCGGCCCCACAGGCCAAATCCAGCCGGCATCAGGTGTCAGAAAGAACGTGTCCATGGTGTTTGCAGATTGTCTGTGGCTCTTTCTGTACCATCCTGGCTGAGTTGAGTGGTGTGTGCAAAGCCTGAAATGTGTACTCTCTGATCCTTTACAGAAAGAGTTTGCCTACCTCTGCTCTAGAACAGCATTTCTCCAACTTTAAAGTGCATAGAAGTCACCTTGGAATCTCATTGAAATGCAGATTCTCATTCAATAGGTCTGAATAAGCCTAAAATTCTGAATTCCTAAGAAACTCCAGGTGATGCCAGTGTTGCTAGACAGCGCAGCTTGCTCTGAGTAGCAAACAGCTAGAGAAACTCTGGATTCTCGGGGTCCGTTCTTCCAGAATGACATGAAAGAGTTGCATCTGAGAAAGTATCTGCAGCTGAGAATATGGCCAGAGCTGAACTCATTCTGGACACAACCTGATTTACTGAAGTTCATGGAGTTGCAAAGCCTTGTTTTAGTAACCACAGTTTAAGCTTTTTCTTTTTTTTAAAGATTTTATTTATTTGTCAGAGAGCATGAGAGAGAACACAAGCAGGGGGAGCGACAGGCAGAGGGAGAGGGAGAGGTAGGCTCTCTGCTGAGCAGGGAATCCAATGTGGGGCTCGATCCCAGAACCCTGGGATCATGACGTGAGCTGAAGGCAGCCACTTAACTGACTGAGCCACCCAGGCATCCCTCAGTCTAAGCTTTTAGAAGACCAGTTTTATAAGTGCCAAATGGCCACTAATCATGTCTCTCTCCTTCCTCAAAACAAGGCTTATACCAGTCACCATATGTTATGCATCCATTCCAAAGTGTCTGCATTTCTCTTCCTTTAAGCTGAGGATCTCCCCACCCCATGCCCTTCATCGCTCCTGAGCCACCAGTCATGTACCTCCCTCCCTTAACTGCAATAATTTGATGATCAAACACATTTCCAAAAGTAATGTCAACTATCCAACCAAAGGACCCCCTGCAAAATAAAAAGAGCAAATCCTGTTGGGACTGTACTTTGAACCATAACAAATGTAAAATATTGCTGATTTCCACCTACCTCATTCCAAAATCCTTATCATGTTATAGTAAAGTAAAAACAGTCACTTGAGTGACTTCAAATATGTTTTGCTTATTTCGGCTTGCTGTTATGAGGGTTGGAGCTGGGAATAATCCCTTCCCTCCCCTTTATTTTTTTAAATTTAATTTAATTTTTGTTTTGAGAGAGTGTGTGTGCATGTGTGGGGGGCAGGGGAAGAGCAGAGGGCGAGGGAGAGAGTGAATCTTAAGCAGGCTCCACACCCAGCACGGAGCCCAACACAGGGCTTGATCTCACAACCCTAAGATCATGACCTGAGCCAAAATCAAGAGTCAGACTCTTAACTGACTAAGCCACCCAGCCCCCCCCCACCTTTATTTTTAAGTAGAGAATTAGAACTAACTCAGATTTGGCAAATAGTGAATCTGAAAGAATATTTAAAATCCTCTGGCATTCAAATGTATTTATTCCTGGCAAAGAACTTCCTATTTCTGCACCTCCCCAACTTACCCCCCCAAAAAAACACTTATGTAAAGGACCAAACTTGAAGGGCACTTTGGAAATCAATCACTCTCAAAAGAATAACATTTAGATGAACTAACTCCAAATGACTCAGAAAACATATGGATTGAATTCCCACAGAAACTTTGTATATGGACTTTATATTTAATGTGTTTAATAGAGGACATGTTGCAATTTATCTGAAAAAAAAGGTCATCTCTCCCTCATCATGACTCCATAGGGTTCTCGGTTCTTCCAGAGCCCTGGCCCAGCAGCCAAGGGTGAGTGGCCCCACGCAACTACTAACTCAGTTGTGTCTGGCAAATCACTGAAATGCTCTGCCTCGGTACCTGCATCATGGCCGCTGAGGCCCACTCCAGTGCCAAGAGCAGAATTGGGGGGATTTGCCCAAGATCACCCAGAACCAGGAGTGAAGCTCAGCCTTCTGATCTCCCATCAAGGGCTTTCTTCAACATTCTGTTCTGTGCTGCTTCTATGAATAAAACTCATCCACGTATTACCCTGTTCTTGCCCGATCAGTAACGGAGGCTTCGCAGTCCAATCTGACCTACAAGTATAACCCCCAGTGCTGTTCGGTTGCTATCCTGCTTTTGGGGGCCGACACTGGAAATTAATCACTGTTGTGGGGATTTGTGTAGGCTCCCATGCAGCAGTGGAGATTTTTAGTTCAAATCAACAGAGAAATTACTAGATAAGCATGGCCTGCATTGTCCTATGTTTCAAGCTTTTCCGAGAGGGACTGTAGAGACCAAATGGACCCACACAATGACACACACCTTAAGGGTTGCTTGTGAAGTGCCTTCGCTCTGTTTGTAAGTGTGCAAGGGGGGAGACCAGGGGCCCTGTGGGTAATAATCAGGAGTGGCTGCTCCATGGGTGTGTTTTGGCCAAACATTATAATAAAGCTAGGGATATTAAAAACATGAATGGGAAGCCTGAAACAATTTACACCCATCTGATGAAGGCTTACAGTCTGTTTTCTCAAACATTTCTCAAACATGGTCACAAAATGAGGAGAGCAAAGGGATGTGAGCGGATGGGGCGAGCTCATCACCTCCGCAAGCACGATTGCTCTAGGCGGCCTGTGACAATCAGCGGAAGATGCCCTGTGTGTGGCATGGGGCTTATTGAGAGGGACAAAGGCTGATTTCCCCCACACTTTCAGCAGAGCCCCCTGTACAAGTAACGCATCTTCCAATGCGGCTTCCAAAATGCCTGGCACTGTTCTAAACTAAAGACACATGAAGTTTGTAACCTTCCTAATCATCCTAACGGTGTTTTATTTACAGTAGTAGCTATACTCGCACCCCTATGGTCATTATGATTCCCAATTTACAGATCAGGAAACTGAGATGAGAAGCAGGTAAGAGACTTATCCAAACCGGTAACACAGCTAGGAGACTTCAGAGTTAGAATTCTGCCCTAATGAGAAAATAATCCTCTAAGCTTCAGCTTCTCCCTGCCTTTGGGGACAAACACACATCACTGACTTTCAGGGGTGCACCCGCGAGCCCGGGCATGCACATACTTAATCGGTACCGTCTGACTAAAGAGGCCCTCCCCGGACTCAGAAATAGTGATCTCAAAATTCGTCTCAAGAAAGAATGCCCCTTCCTTGGGCAAGGCTCACAAGGAAGCCTCCAGTGTCAAGATCAAAAGCCTACCCCAGGCCGCAGTGAAATGACTTGTATGTATTTACGTTGTGTGGTTGTCGTGCCTGTGATGTGTCATGTTTTGGGTATGTGAGGCTGTTTCCTTCTGAAGCTCAGTATAGGAAATCAAAGGCTTGGATGTCAATTTGGGGTGAAGGTAGACTAGTTTGCAAGCTCAGGCATTGCCTGGAAGAAAATACCAGTAAACAACGCATGATGGAATAATGCACACTATCCAGTCCTAATCAACCGAGAGGAGAGAGCACCTCCAGGTTACCGAACCATCCAGCACACGGCCGAACCGGAGTGCAGAGAGTCCTAATGGCTGGCCCTTTCCTCCTCAGCTTTGCCCCACACCCCATCATCCTATTTCGGGGCACAGAACTCTGGCTGGTTCCTGGGTGTCCCCTGGGGCTTCACACTTGTGTGGCTTTGCATTGGCTCTCACTTCTTCTTGGAACCAGCTTCTTGCTGGTCTACCCGGCAAACTATTCCCCATTCATCAGATGACTTACATCACCACCCTGTGCCGCTTTCCCTACCTCCCCCCAAACCTCCCTTCCTCAGTCAGCCATCCCACTGCCTGTACGTTCCCCTTCCGCAGAGCAGCTTGGGTTTAGTGCCAAGAACTCAGGCTTCGGAGGCAGACAGAGTTTTCTCCCACCCAGACCCATTCATTATCCAGCATTAGCTGACTCTTCCTCAAATGGGAATGCTCAGAGTACCTATCGTAGAGTGGGGAAAGATCATATGATATACTCGTGGAAACCTTTAGAAATTCCCTCTATGTGTTTCTGACTCATATCATGTTGAACTGTAGTGGTGTCTGAAGCCAATCATACTTTCCCACCTGTGATTCCAGAGCCCTTAGCAGAGTGTCTGTGGAGGAGCCTTCAATGAATATTTATTAAATGAAAGGGTGAATAAGTATGAAAGCAGTAGAGATCTCAGGATCTTATCTAATGTTTTGTCATGTGTAGATATAAATCAAAATGTGACGATCCCCACAAAATCATAGGTACTTGAAATATCTGTGTTAAGACCATAATAAGCTCCTGTAGATTTATTGATCCCAATGCATGGATGGATGAACTTTGTTATGGATGAACTTTTGAAAGAACCCTGCTGCTCACCAGGGGCTTGCCGATGTAATTCAACCCCTATATTAGAAAAATAGAGAGAAATTGAAATGGAAATTAAGTATTTCCAAGGTCATAGAACCAATGGGCAGTAGAGCCAGAAGAAGAAAGTAAATCTCTCGAGTCCCTGGTACCTGTCTTGAGTGTAGGAAAGCCTAGCTCACCCATGGAAGAGTTGGAAAGAAACACCACGCTGTGTATGACCAGAGGCTGAGTGGTGAGCCAGCATCTCCAAGTGCAGCTGGAGTTCAGCCTGCTAATGTCGTTGCCCTGGGGATTATTGAGTTGGCCTCAGAGAATTGAATCACTGCTGAAATATTTAGAGCACCTGTGTGCTGTTCAGCATCATCAAGTTGTCTTGTCCCCCTCTTAGCTTCCCCGGGTCCTGAAAGTGTTATATATTATACTTTGGAACTCTTGTCTAAAACAGGAGGAGGTGAATAAAAAGGGATGAGACAGATTCAGACGCACTGTTTTCAGTGGCCTTATCTGGAATTTATGGCTCCATGCAATCAATCTTTCATCCACTTAAAATTTCACCTCTGCCTCTTCTTGTATCAACAGCATTGAGATGACACGTGTAGCAGCAGGGGTTGTTAATAGTCTAGAGATGCAGTGCGGTGGCTCACAGTTTCAATATTTTAATACGTTCTTGCTTGCAGTCATGTTTTTCAAGCAGGTTAACTTTGCTCATGTGTAGAGCAGATTACAGAGGCATGGCTGAAAGCAGTGAAGATTCTAGGAGGCCGTAGCAATCATCCAAGCAAGAAACTTGGACTATGAGTTTGAAACAAAGCAGAGACAGGAGGCAGATGGAGAGAGGAGAGACCTAGGAGGCGGTTAAGCTCTCTGAGGAGAGAGCCTGGGTCTGTCTTGCTCAGTTGAATGTGGAAATTGAGAAAGAAGATAAAGTAGAGAACAATGTCATTGTCCAAGGCCACTCGACCAATTCAAATGTAACTCCATGCAGCGAAGTCTTGAGAATCAGCCAACTGGGAAGCTCTCAGAGACTCCTGGGCTCTTTTTTACATCCTCCTCCCACTTTTCCCAGGTGCCCAGAATCCTCTGGAATCTTCCAGAATCCTCCAGAAGCTTCAAGGCTCCTGTTTTAATTATCTCCTTCCTCTTGGTTTCCTTCAAACTAATCTTTGACCCTTCCCTCAGGACCTTTGTGCCCCAGTCAGACTTACTCAGGTCTAAGTCAACAACACACAATAATATCAAGAGCCAACATTTACTAAGTACCAAGTATTTTACATTTATTATCTTTATTTGGTCCTCACAAGAATTCTCTGAAGCTCATAATATTATCATCCCCATTTTTCAGGTGGAAAAACCAGACCGCACAGAGGCAAAGTGTCAGGATTTGAATGCAGGCAGTTTGACTCCTGAACCCCACACCAAGATCACACTTCTTTCACGAATAGGTGGTGAACTTGGTCCACTGTGGCAGTTCTTCTATTCTTACGTGGGTATTTTTCTCCAGCTTACAGTAGTCAGAAGACTGTCAGTCACATATTTATTGATTTGAATGGATCAATAATGGAAAGATATTCATTGAGGCCACGTTATTCCCCAATACCATGCTAATCTGGGGTGCAAAGAGCTAAAATTTATTGAATGTGTACCGTGTACCGGACTTGCTACACACTTTTACATGCATTCACTTATTTAAACTTGACAACAACACTTTGAGTAGGTACGATTATCATCAACTCCAGTTTATAGATGAGGAAATAGACCCCCAGAGTTGACACAACCACTCAGGGACAGAAATGGGATTCAAATTCTGAGACCGTCTCTCTAAAGATCACACTTTTAGCTACTATGCTCTGCAGCAAGACAGGTGGGCTCATGGTTAAGTTGAGGAAATGTATGCATGATCAAGAGCCAAAAACAATTGATCCCCAAATAATATGTGATGTGGGTTTTCATGGCCTAAGTGAATGGAGAGTGTGTCTCTGAGAAGAGGAGCAGAGATTAAGCAAGATTTGATGAATGAGCAAAAAGAAAAGGTCAAGACTTTCCAGGTATGGAGGTCAAGGTGAAGGTCAGGGTGAGAAAATGGGATGGGTAAAAGCAACATCGATTTATCAATTAGCAGCAGCAGAGATTTCATGTTGCGGGGGGTGGTGAGTGAGTTGTGATTCAAAAGGAAATTTGCAGTCTTCTTTATCAGGCTAGGAAATATGGTCTTTTTTCCTGTAGTTATTAAAGAAGAGAAAAGAAAGAAAAAGGCAGAGTGAAGGCTTTGATCTAGGGGGAACACTGAGCCTCAATTTCTCCATCTGTAAAACAGGACTGTTAATACCACCTTGTCAGTAGCATGAGCCAACGTAGCGTAGCGTAATGTGCCAGGCACCGTGCCCACAAGAGTGTGCATTTGCATTGAACGGTAGTTATTTTTCCCCACTGCGAGTCACAGGATGAACCGGGCAATAAGGAGCTGCATGAGAGGGCAGAGCCTGTAGGGACAGAAGGGACACTAAGACTGTCACCGATGAAGTCACTGAACATCAGCAAAGAAGGCAATGATATGTGCCAGGTGACGCTTCAGTTTCCAGCCTAGGAAGTGGGGAAGGCAGGAGTGAGAGAGAGCCAGCTCATGTGGGGAGCACGGTCACAACGTTTGGTTCCAGACAAGCTGTTCCCGCAGTGACAGTCAGTCACTGAGAGCAGTCAGAGAGAGGGAACAGGAGCTCTTTACAGTCCTAAACTGTGGCCCTGAGTTCAGAGTCACCTGTGTAGACGTCATGTATGTCCCTGCTGCACTCCCCAGATGCTCTTTTCCCAGAGATGCCCATGGCTTTTGTATCACTTAGGGCTCAGCTCAAATGTCACCCTCTATGAGGAGCCATTCCTGACCTCTCCAAGAGAGGGCAGTGGCCCCCACGCTTTCTAGCCCATCGTCTTGCTTTCCTTCCTTCCTAACCCTCACCAGTGGCTGCAGTTGTAAGAAATGTCTGTTCATTTGTTCACAGTCTGCCTGCCCAGGGGAGCAGAGGCTTGGTCCTCTTCCCCACTGGGTCCAGCAAGCAGCAGAGGGTCTGGGAACAGGAGTCAGTAGCTTTAGCAAATGGTCTCGAGCACTGTTAAACTCAATAAACAGAAATGCATTTGAATAAATGAAACTATAATGTTGAATTTAGGCAGAGAATGAGGAGGGAAAAGAACAGAAGCTACAATGCAGCCCCTTGGAAACATCCAAGGTGCAGGAAGCAAGATGGAGATAGAGAGCAAAAATGAGAACAGAGAGATAGGAAATGAGGCAAGATACAGAAATGTCCTGAAGTCCAAGGGCAGAAGGTGTGTCAGAAAGAAAGCAGGGTGGGGGAAGGGGGAAGAAAAAGGAAAGAAGGAAGGAAAGAAAGAAGGAAGAGTGGAAGGGGGAAGGAAAAGAAAGAATTCAACATGGCCAAGTACTATAGAGGCCTGAGGGAGACTGAAATATAAGAAGGAGGAATTTGCTGGGGGCAGGGGCTCCTCTGGTCCGTGAGCTCCAGTCCAAGAGCAGGATGATGGAGGGAGGCAGGTACTGCTCCCTGCCAAGCCCTGGTAATCTTGCAACGGGAAATGGGGTTGAGAAGTAAGAGAGTAGTTTAAGGGGAGAAGAATGTAAGAGAAAGTAGGTCCTCCATAGGAGAGAATTAGGCATGAAGAGGGGGAGAATGAAATTGCTCAAGAAAAGGACATGATAAGGAGAGGACATCTGTCCCCAACAGGAGGGAGATGGACTGATCAGATCCACGACATTGGCGACCAAAATCCACAGAATGACTTTGTGATGACTTGTGGCCACATTACCATAGAGTCATAACCTCAACCCTATGAAGAGAAATAGAAGAACACATGAAAACAGATACTAATGCCTTTGCCATATGGAAAGATGTTTTCATCTGCTTAAAATCAACTTAGGCGCAAAATAGAGATTCCAAAGCAAACTGAGAAAATTAGAGAAAGATGACAATAGTGAAAATAGAAGGAGGAGGGAGTATGAGGGCTCTTGTGACCGTGTCAGCCAGCTCCCTGGTGGAAGCAAGACCCTTGCCCTTCTGCAGCATCCAACCCTGGAACATGAGGGGCTCCCGGTCTCTTGCCTTCCTGGCGAGGATTCCTCAGAGGTTCGGTAGAATAAGAATGCACTGTGAGGCACTTGGAAGTATGTTATAAATGAATCGGAGCTGGTATAGTAATGCTTGAAAGTGATTTCATTATCCCGGTTGTAACAAGACAGCTTTGTGTACAGCCATTGAGAGGTGATTCATGGTCTCCAGCAACCTCACACAAAGGCCTTTGAAAGCACCTGTTTGGAGGAGGTGTTGGGCCAGCAGGAGGCTTAATGACTCTAGAGAGATGCTGCTACCAGCAGCAGGGTCCTCACAGGTTCCCCAAGTGATAAATCAGAGTTATGGAGATGGAGCTTGGCAGGGTGACCCCTGCCCCAGCTCCTGCCTCAGGGACAGCCAGCTTGCAGCACGCATTCTCGGATATATTGAAACAAGAACATCAAGTTAAAAAAAAAAAAAAAGTATAAGGTCTTTTTAAAAAGATCACACAACAGAGAAAAAGAAATGCCCCAAAGTCCAGGCCCCAAGGGAGTTGAGTTCCCCGAGTTGCATGCTCTCTGGAGATGGCCTGGTCCCACTGAGCCCTCCTCCCATCCAGGGGTCCAAGCTGGGGCAGGTTGGTGACGCTGGGGCCCTAGGGCTGACGGACTCCTATTTTCTCCTCCTTTTTCTTCCTCCTGCGTATCACCATTCTCTTTTCGCCTGTACTGTCCTTTAGGTTCATCAGCTACCGTCTGATTAAGAGTCCAGTACATACATGCGTTCATCTCTGCACACACATGCCCACGGACACACATTCTCACAGCTGATCATAAGGGCAGGACCTATTCCAAACTTTTTTATCTTCCAGTATCTGGCACAGCGCTCTGCGCAGTAAATCTTCATGGATTTTCTTTCCATTTTCATTTCTTTTTTACATTAGTAAATTAGCACAAACTTGCATTAAAGGGATCATATACACCCAGAGATGAGCACCGTGATTTATTCCAGAAAATCACAGCGTTAGATTATTGAATTCTTAGAATGTCTTACACCTCAACATAGCACCAATATGCCATTCATTCATTCCTATTCACTCACTCATTCATTCATTCACTCACCACTGAACCCCTGTCATTTCCAGGCACTGTGCACACTGCACACACACATACACACAGATCCCTGCTCTCCAGTAACTCGGTTTTATAAAAGAAATACTAATCATAAATAAATAATTATCGGATGGCTTAACATAGTCTAATAAGAGTGCCAGATAAAGGAGCCACTGAAGTTGTCCTGATAATCAAGCAGTGATCACAGAAGAGTAGGGTTCTTTTTTTTTTTAAGATTTATTTATTTATTTGAGAGAAATAGAGAGAGAGAGAAAGAGAGCAGGGGGGAGGGGCAAAGGGAGAGAGAGTCCCAAGCAGACCCCAAGCTAAGTGCAGAGCCTGACTCGGGGCTCAGTCATGATCCTGAAATCACGACCTGACCTGAAACCAAGAGTCAGTCACAACCGCTGACCCACCCAGGCACCCCAGGAATAGGGTTCTGAAGGATGAATAGGAGTTTCCTTACTGTGGAAAGCCCTTGTTAGACCTGGTGATTCTAACATCATCCTCTTGCGACTCATTTGGAGATTCTAAGGGCATGGCCAAGGTTTGCTCAGATCTACAGACTGGAGCGAGGTTACCACACATTCCAGTGGCATGCAGGAAGGGTTTCTAGAATCTGCCTGAGTTCAGCCCGGACAGCGCCATGGTGAAGAGACACCACATCTGGCTCCAGGTTCCTCGGGTGCCTCTTGAGAAAGTTTTGTTGGAAGGGTTATCCACAAGCATCTGTCCAATTCCCTCAAAGGCTCTCAGGATGCTGAAGGATTTATTAATTTGGGCATTTCATGTAGACATTTATCACCTGACCCATTTAAAGGGAAGTGCCTGCATGTCTTTGATCAGAGAATTCCTATTATCTGGAAATTGCTGGACAGGGGATGTTGGAGACTTTGCCTGTTTATTTCACTTTGAAGTTTTAAATTGTAGTCTGGCTTCAGAAATGGCAAAGCTACATTTTCTTTCTGTCTCTCTGTGCCACTCCCTTCAAAGGGTTCATTTTATGAATCATTTCACCAGAAGGTTGTTTGAACATGCCCCTCACAATGACACAGCCACTCTTGTGGCTTTATTCTGAGAGAAGATACCATTCTTTATCTATACCCTTACGACATGGAAAATGAGTGAGGCTCTCATCTGATGACAGGGACACAGGGAATAGGGTCTAAGAACACAATTGACCATTTAAAACCCTGTCCAAGGAAGCTTAATGAAATGAAAAAGAGTTCTCTGATTCTACTATGACCTTACAATATTGGATCATTGTTGCATTGTGATGAAGCAAACCACAGCAACATATATCTTCACATTAAAATTTATGTCCTATTGCTAAAAAAGCAGCTTAAAAAACACATTCAAATGACAAAGACTTACACATTCCTGAAAATGAAGAAAAATGTTTGCAAGTTAAAAGGGCACTCTCAACGCTTACCAATTCCCCTATTAAACACAAGTATCTCAATAATAATTTCTATTATTATAAATGTCCTCACTGAATGCTTGCGGGCACTAACCACTTTAAATACTTTTTTCTTCATGTTAAATGTTCAAAACAACTCTTGGGAGGTAGTATTATTATGCCCATTTTACAGATGAGTAACTGAGAGAAGTAGGCAGATTAAGGAACTTCCCCAAGGCCATGCAGAACTTAAGCTCTCGAATGCTACATCTGCTATTCCCACATCATTCCCCTACCTATTCTGGGGAAGCAAAGGAGAAGGAGAATTAGAAGTAGAAAAGGTGGCTAGCCAGGCTTCCTAAATGAACTGAAATCCTAGCTTTAAAGTTAAGGGATTCATTGAGACCAAATATCATAGACAATATAGGGCTCCAGTTACCAGGATGGATTCCAGACAACATGGACCCAAGTAGAGAGCCCACAGACAGAAGCTGGTGAACAGTTCTTGATGGTGCTTGGTGCAGAGGGAGGAGGTGGGGTGGTGGGGTGAGCGGAGCCTTGCTCAGTCATTATTCATATCTGGAGCTTGCTCTGCTGGCATGAGTCAGCATTCTGAGGCAGGTGGGAACTTAAGGAATGCAGATCCTAAAGCTAAATGCTTTGGCTGTCATTTAAAAAAAAAAAAAAAGTAGAGGAAGGGATGAGGGAATGTAGATCATGAGGCAAAAAGTTTGGTTCCAAGCATGGCATCCCGAAGGAAGTCCATTGGGTGCAGACCAGCGTGCAATGCCATGTGACAAGACGGCTCCTTCTCCTTCACCTTCACCTTCTCCTTCTCTTTTTAGGAGCTGGAGACTTTCCCCGTCAGCCACGTGCAATCCCACTCGGTCGGCCAGCACCAGGGTGCCCCCTTCTCCTCTAGCTTGCCAACCCTCCCGAGTTTGGGGAATCAAGACCTTTCCTGATGCCCCCCACCCCCACTCAACACCACCTGTCCCCCTCCTCTTAGATTCCCTGCTCCTTTGACCACACACCAACAGGCGAAAGGAAGGGACTTTCATGCCAGGATCCTCAGTGCCTGAAGACAGTAGAGGGGTTGGCTAACATTATCATAAGCTTAATAAATCACTGCTTTCGGGGCGCCTGGGTGGCTCAGTCAGTTAAGCATCAGACTCTTGATTTCAGCTCAGGTCATGATCTCAGGGTATGAGATCCAGCCCCACATCAGACTCCGTGCTCAGTGGAGGGTCTCCTTTTCTCTCCGTCTCCCTCTGGCCCTCCCCCTGCTCTCTCTCTCAAATAAATAAATATATCTTTATAAAAAAAAAGTCATAAGTCACTGCTTTCTGCTGAGTCCTCTGAACTGTGGAATGCAGCTCACTTGCTCTTCTGTTCTTCCCCCACTCCCCGAATATTCCTAGCCAACACAAAACTGCCAGCCAAGCTAAACACTCATAGTCTTCCTCCTCTAATCCATCACCGACCCCTGCCATCCAGCAGTGCCCATCCATGGAATATCACCATTCAACTACAGAAGCAGTAACCCTCCAGCACTGAGAGCATGATGGTCTCACTTAGCTTGCATTCATTTGCCACGTGGATCAACAAACACTTTTTGAGTCCAGTATGTGCCAGACATGATTCTAGGTGCTGGGGACACAAAGATGGGTACAATATTATTCCCAATCTTAAGCATATCATTTATTAGAAAAGCTTTGCATGGAAATCCAAATTTCAGTAAGCTATATCTAGACTAGCATTTTATAATTAATCATGAATTTTAGAAACCTAAGGTCGTTAAAAAGGAGTCTTGTTTAACTCTTTCTAAAGGCCATGCATTGAGTAATATATTTTTGGTAAATAAAGTATGTTTTTAATTAGATTTGCCCTCTAAGAAATAAACCCTTCTGCTAATTAGAAAATGCACCCATCCAGAATGATTTTGTATTAGCTTTGCCGCAGTAACAAACAACTCCAAAATCTCCGTGGCTTGCAACATTTGTTCCTCACTCGTGTTATGTGTGGGCTCTCTTGCCAGCTATGGCTCTGTTCTATGTGTCTTTTGATTTCAGAACTCATGCCGGAGGGCTCTCTCTGGTGCATACTAGTCTAGTGAGAAGAAAACAGTAAGAGAATGGGTGGGAACATGTAACACCTCTTAAAGCTTCTGCCTCATGAGATGTATGTTGTCCTCAATCATATTTTGTTGTCCAAAGCAGGTCATATCAAGGTCAGTGGGGTGGGAATACTCTTCCCACAGACAAAAGGTGGAGGAGGAAGGCAAATAGTTATTGAATTCCGGTGCCTTCAGAAAGTCCATGTTGCTGGCTCTATCTATGTTTACATCTTTATCTATCACAATGACATTTAATGATCAAATGCATAATAGCTAAGGCATGTTGGAGAATTACAAATGTCGAGATATGATGCTTGGGAATATATGCTAATCTGACACCAGGGTTCCAACACTCTTCCGCCTTGCACATTGGAGGCCTGGAAAGAAATGGAAGTGGTTTTGTCAGCCTTCCCTCAAATTTCTGGGACATCTGGGAGCAGATGGCAGCAAGTAAGATTTACTGATGAGCCAAGCAGTCTTCCTTTAGCCAGAGTGTCAGTGTTATCCAGTGCCATTTTGATGCATTTAAAGTTTTTTTTTCACCAATTCATTCTTTTAATAAATCAGATAACTGAAAGATAGACTTGAAATATGATTATAGCCAAAATCTTCCGTGGTTCAATGTCTCTCTCTCTCTCTCTCTCTCTCTCTTTTTAAAGATTTTATTTATTTAAGAGAGCATGAGAGAGAGAGAGATCATGAGCAGGGGGAAGGGCAGAGTGAGAAGCAAACACCCTCCACCCCCCCACCCCCACCCCCCACGCCCACTGAGTAGGGAACCGGATGTGGGATGATCCCAGGACACTGGGATCCTGACCCGAGCCAAAGGCAGGTGCTCAATGGACTGAGTCACCCAGGTGCCCCACAATTTCTCTTTTTTAATTTTTTATCCCCAGACTGGCAGAGCTTGACTGGAGTTGAGCTTTGGAGGGTGAATCTTACAAACACGTGGCCCCATCTGTGAGGCTCCCTCTTGCCGGTTTCTCTGCCTTCACTGCAACCACCTGGTGCAAGACCCCTTCGGATCACCTGCGATCCTGCCCCATTCCCCTGAAGGCCCTCCCACTTTCGCCCTGCTCCCCTACCATTCTCAGTAGCACAGCCAGAGTGACCCTTTGAAATCAGAAGTCAGACCGTATGCCTCCTCTTCCCCAAACCTGCAGTGGCTCCCCTTTCATTCAGAGCAATCCCTGCAATCATTTACAAGGTCCTGCCTGGTCTGGGCTCCGATACCCCCATTTCCTTCTCCCTCCTTCCCCACTCACTCTTCTCCAGCCTCATTGGCCTCTTTTTCCCTAGAACCAAATATGTTCCCATCTTAGGGCCTTAGCTCCAGGCATTCTCTTCCTTTCGCCTGAAATGATCTTCCCTGGACATCTGCTTGGTTAATTTCCTCATTTACTCAAGTATCACCTTCCCAGGGAGGCAAAGGCTGGTGACCACGAAAACTGCCTCAACACTTGGGGTCCTCCTGACCCTGTTCTGCTTGTTTTTTGTTTGATTTTTGTTTAACAAATTTAACCCTCATAATAATTTGCCTGTTCTACTTACTGTTCAATAGCTGTCTTCCCCTCTTTCATAAGCTTATGAGTCTAAGTGCCTTTGTCTGTTCTGGTCACTGATACATCCCAGCTACCAACAATGATGCTCGGCACAAAGTGGACGTTCAGCAAGCTCTTGAATGACAAAGTGAATCCCTATCTTCCTTCCCGGAAGTAGAACACGTAAGGACTTTTGTAGATCACTAGTTCACTCCCTTCATCATTTTACTTGCTTTTTATTTATTTTTTTTAAAGATTTTATTTATTTATTCGACAGAGATAGAGACAGCCAGCGAGAGAGGGAACACAAGCAGGGGGAGTGGGAGAGGAAGAAGCAGGCTCATAGCGGAGGAGCCTGATGTGGGGCTCGATCCCACAACGCTGGGATCACGCCCTGAGCCGAAGGCAGACGCTTAACCGCTGTGCCACCCAGGCACCCCTACTTGCTTTTTAAACAAAAAATTGTAAAAAATCATCTTGCACTTTAAATATGCAAGTATAAGCCTTCATTCATCATGTTTGAGTAAGGAGCAATTTCCAAAGTGATACCAATTTCCCCTGGAAAAAGCAAAAATCAGCATTTCCAACATCATCGTGTGACACTTGGGTGATCAATGTGAGAAACTAGGCGCTGCTCCTTCCATTTTACAGATCATGTTATTGAGCTCAAGTGAGTGGCAATGATGTTCCTTGTCATTTAATCCATACCTTCACCCGAATCTTTTTAAGTGCCCGTCTTCCCCCTGGGTTCCTCAAATGTGAGCTGAATGCCAAAGATGAGGGAGACCACCCCCATGCTTTGACTTTATTACAAAAATTATGCTGTCCTTACATGGCTTGAGAAATGGGTGGATTTTATCATGAGGAAAGAAAGAACTGAAATTTCAGGATGCTACCTAAGTCAGAGCCTTCTGATGGACAAACCTAACCATTGGCTACTCCAGATACCTCCTACTTTTCATGCCGTTACACATTTTTCAGAGTCTGTGTAAACATGCAACCCATCCTCGACTGGCTTATAAAAACTGAACCAAAAAGAACCTGGTTTTACTAAGCCTTTCAGGGTTTGGCACCTAACAATAGTTAAGCCCAAAATCAAACTGGGCGTGAATTCCATCCGCCTCCTGGCTGTGTAACCCTCAGCAGGCCACCTACTCCCCAAGTCTCATCTGTAAAATGGGCATAACAATAGACCTGCTTTATAGGGTGTTGGGAGGATCGAATGAGATAATACCCACAGGGCTTCTGTTAGCTCTTCCACCGTCACACCCAAGTAGAATTCAGAGTCTACATGAGAGACATTTTCCCTATAAAGCTACTAGCTTATTAAATGAGTATGCTAACAGTTCATATTGAATATATGAATGCTGTAGTGCTCCCCACGAACCCTCAATCTGTCCAAATAAAGTCCTGAAAAATGGAGCTCCTCTTGCATTGTTAGCCTAATGATGGGAGCGGGCAAGCAGTTTTGCTCAGTTTGCACCATCTTGTCAAAGTGAGTGGTCTTTGCCAAAGGAGCACATTAGAGAAAATTGTTTTCATGGTAAAAACTGAAAAGCCCGGGACAGTGTCCAGCTCATTTATGATTTAATATATTTAATTCAGGCTTCACCTTATGCAAATAATAGACTACACATGCATAACTTCTCTTGCCTGGATCATGGCTCTTCAAACCTGGATCGAATTAGGAGAGAAATGCTCTGGGTCTGTCAGAGGGAAGCAGTGAGACATACACATCCATATGGATTTATAGTTACATGGGAGGTTTGGGGACTTGGTTGCAAAATCCTCATGTGTAGGACCCACTTTGGTTGTCAAAATAATATGATCTATTACAATGTTCCATCTTCTTTGACTATATCTTGAGTTCGTGGTAAAGCAGAGCAGAAGCAATGGCAGTTACTGTTTCAGATATATTTTTCCTTTTCATGGAGACAGGATAGTGTGAGTAATCAAAGCTGTCCTTCTACTTGTTCAAACAGATATGAGGGGCTGAAACATCGTCATGATCTCTGTCCTCAAGGAATCCACAATGGGGGGGGGGGCGGAGACAAGGAAACCACCAGTGATGAGTAGGACAAATTGTACGAGTCATATGAATGACAAGAGCAAAGGAGACTAGGTTTCATTAGAAGGTTATTTAGGGCTGGGGTGATAGGCACTGAGGAAGAGACAGGCTTTGGAATCAGGCTTTGAGGCAATGCTAGGATTTCTTAAGGCAAAGAAGGAGGATAGAAGCTTCCAGAGGGTTAAGAGGGAGAGAAAAAGTATTGGGTCTTGACAGTATAGAGTGTCCAGGCAACACACTTAGGCCAGTAATGTGGCTAAAAATGGGATTGGAAAGGAAGGAAAATCCCATTATTCCAGCCTTTCCTATATGCTGGGCACTTTATAAACACGATTCTCCGCGTCCTCCCATAAGCCCCATTGGACAGGTGAGAAAACCAGGAGCTCAAAAAGGAACACAAGTCATGTGCAAAGTTGGAGCCCAACTCAGGGCTGTCCGATTCCAGCACCGGCACTCTTTGCATCGATACCCAAATGCTATGCATCAGAGTCAAGGGGAGCAGCAAACTTTCAATAAACATTCATTCGTCAACAGTAGACAATTGCTGCTTAAGATTCTCCTGCTCTCCCTACCTCTCCAGATTTTCCATAGAAATTGCTACCTTAATCATAACAACAGATCGGCTGGAAAATTAGTGAAACAGCAAGGTACATCGTAAACTAGCTAGCTAATCCGTAGACGGGTTCTAGGCATATTTATGCTAGCCCTGTGACCGCTTCATTGTTAGATGTATGACTGTAAGAACCTGTATTTGGGGACCACCATCCGTCCTCCTGGTGGCGGGCTGTGCCCCTGAGCCTCTGCAGCCGCACCATGAAAACACCGGTAACTTGCATCCAACCTGTTAGCTTTCATCTTTCCCTCTTCTTCCACTATTACTGCAGATCCCACTTCTCCCTCGAGGGGACAAACAGCCAAAGTCCTTCTCACTCTAGGCTAAAGCCCTTCGCTAAGTCAGGAGTCCCATGGGCCTCCAAATTCAGCAAAGCAGCCCTGCCCTTGGAGGGAGAGAAGATTCAAGAACCCCATTTCTATTTACGTGAGGCCAGCTGCACCCTCTGCAGAGCAGGGTCAAGGGCGGAGGCTCCACAGGTGGGAGATACCGTGTGCTGTCATTAGCTTCCTTTAATGGCAATTTGCACAGGAGCACATCTTCCATTCCTGACCTGTGGGATTTTTTCCTTGAAACCCCCTACTTCACTTTTTAAACTTTATCGCCATCTCGCGGCTGCTTTTAATATTGCATGTGAGTGATTCGGCACAGGTTAACCCGCCTTGTGATCATTCATTTCCTCGTTTATTCAACAAGTAGTTTTTGAACCCCTATCTCAGGCTCTCGCACCGAAAAACAAGCTGATAAAGAGGAAGAAAGCCTAAGAGTATTATTGTAATTGTGATTTAATACGTTTTAAACCTCAATAGTCAGGTTTGCTTTGCCAGGTTGCATTTGAACTTGCGCGGCATCTAGCTGACGTCTCAGCCCAGCCACGCTGTCGCCCCTATGACAGGTAGGCACGTCCTGCTCTTTGACAAGTCACTCAAGAGCTGTGAGACTTCTGAGAAACGGAATGGAATATCTCCCTTATATACATAAAATTACAGAATAACAAGTGCCCAGCATAGGAAAAAATCCAAAAAGGGAAAGTTAAAATTGTCTTCAATTCCATCACAGAAAGGTAACTATCTCAACATTTTGATGTATATCTTCCATGGTTTTATGTCTACATGTCACAAAAGTGGTATCATTAGAGGCATGTTCTTTTTAAACTTCCTTTTAGAAAAATGTGAAAGCCTCTTGTCCGCTGCTAGATTCCCAGAGCCTAGAACAGTATTTGGCCCAGAAGGATCTTCCTCTAAAAGTAGTTGTTAAATACCTCTTGCACTGTTGGTGGGAATGCAAGCTGGTGCAGCCACTCTGGAAGACAGTATGGAGGTTCCTCAAAAAGCTAAAAATAGAGCTGCCCTATGATCCAGCAATTGCACTGCTGGGTATTTACCCAAAGGGTAAAAAAAAAACAGAATCAAAAGGGCACATGCACCCCGATGTTTATAGCAGCATTATCCACAATAGCCAAACTATGGAAAGAGCCCAGATGTCCATCAACCGATGAATGGATAAAGAAGATGTGGTATGTGTACACACACACACACACACACACACACACACACACACACACACACAGGAATATTACTCAGCCATCAAAAAGAATGAAATGTTGTCATTTGCAACAATGTGGATAGAGGTAGAGGGCATTATGCTAAGTGAAATAAGTCAGAGAAAGACAAATACCATATGATTTCATTCAGGTGGAATTTAAGAAACAAAACAGATGAACGTATGAAAAGGAGAAAGAGAGAGAGAGAGAAGCAAGCCATAAAAGACTCTTAATGATAAAGAACAACTGAGGGTTGATGGAGGGGGATGGGCATTAAGGAGGGCACTTGCTGTGATGAGCACTGGGTGTTGTATGCCAGTGATGAATCACTAAATTCTACCCCTGAAACCACTATTACACTATATGTTAACTAACTAGAATTTAAATAAAAATTTGAAAAAGAAAAAAAAACAAAAAAATAAATTGATTTTAAAATTAAAGTAGTTGTTAAATGAATGTGAGTAAACAATGTGCATAATTGTTTTTAATACCTGTATAAAATTTCACTCTGGGGATATCCTCTATCTGTTTAACTAACCTACTCTCATCTAATACTATGATTCTTTCTATTTTATTATTAACAAAACTGTAAAAAGTGAAGGCAGTGGAGTTGTATGAGTTTTACCATTTAGCGGCATGGTAGAGGGGTCCCTCAGTCCTGGTAATTATAAGCCAGCAGCAACAATGGTGGGGACCGCTTGCCAAATAAAATACAAGCTCTGATCCAGAAGATTGCTGTTTGCGCAAATTTTACCCATCAGAATAAGACCAAGGTGACATCCTCTGCCTCAGAACTGTAATCTGGGATCCTCGAGTCTGTCTGCAAATTAGAATTACCTGGGGAAATTTTAGACCTAGGGACGCCTGGGTCCCAGCCCCCAGAGAGTCTGACTTAATTGGTCTCTGGTGGGTCTCACTCACATGTATTTTTCAGAGCTCCCAGGTAATTCTACATGCAGCCAGGATAGAGAAACTCTCGTTTTCATGGACTTACCACGGGTTTCGTGTCAGGGAGATCCTCCCAGGAGGGAAAACAGCCCCAGTAAAGAAGCCCTTCTCCAGTGTGTGTGGTCAAGGTGAACGCAATGCCATGGGTATCCTAGCTGCTCAGATACCAGGCAGCAAGTTCTGCTAACTGGAACCCCTCAGAGCTATTTTTGGGAATTAACAATACAAGTAATGCAAGCACAGGGACTATGTATTAGACAACTTGCCAATATCATAATGACTGTACATACAGCAATCATAACCCTTGTGCACATAAAGCCACGGACTGCGTCTCTGTATTGTAATACAGTAAAGCCATTAGCAGCCATTATCCTTATAACCGGACATAGATATTAAAACAGGCTTCCACTGCCAGGTAGAGGAAATTAACTTTGGAACTACATATACGCTTTGTAATTGGTTTAGCACCATTTGGGAGATTTATGAGGGAGCTTCTCCCGGATTCTTTAGAATCGGAGACCCTGTATTCCTTTGAGAATTCCTTAGCCTGATTACTGTTTGCTCTCCTTTCACACGTTCCAGACTTTTGAGCGGCACTCTCTGAACTGAGCATGCCCAGATCACTTACCCTGCAACCCGCCACCCCCCAGGGTGCAATTAAATGCTTCACATGGGACCAAAATGCCAGACAGTCCCATGGGCTGGAAAGGAGTGAAGGGCATTGGATGTCGTCCCTGCTCCCCAGGAGATTCTAGTTAAAAATAAAAATAAACAACAGAGAAACGTTCTCTCGTGCCAAAAACAGCTCTAACCATATTTCTTTAGGGAATAAAACGTCTCATTTTTAAAACTCCAGTGAACTGACAGTTCCTTATATGCTTCTCTTCCCACGCAATTGGTTTTGATCTGTGCAGTTCTTTCTCATCTTTCAAGTATCGCTGCTGCAATTTTTGGAGGACTGGGGGGGGGGGTCTCTCTGGGGAACGGGAAAGGTCAGTTTTGTGTCTCTCTCCGATGTGTTAAGGGTAGAATTCAAAGTAAAGGAACCAAAAGTTCTATTGATGCCTTCTTGATGTTGAAGTTGAAGTTCCCAGCACGCCTGCCTGAGAGCTTGCCGTGACAATGAGTCCAATCTAAATACCCGGGTCAGCAGCAGGTGTGGAAACACTGGCTTCGGATACAAGATCTCAAATCAGGTGCTCACATACATGCTTCTTCAGGAGACCTTTCTGAAAAGCACGCCTAATTGAAATGAATAATAAAAGGATCATCACCAGCCTTGGTTTCTGTGTCCCTTTGTTACATAAGGGACATGGAAAATAGTTCACAACCTCTCCTGCTAGAATATTTCCATTGGCATTAAACGTGCCCAATTCCTCCCAGGCAGGAAAATAAAGCCTCCTTCAATCCCACACCGTCTTACGATTGCCAGGGGGCTCTCACCCTAACACACACACATATACACATGCGTGCACACACACACATCACCTCATTGTTAGTGTCCACTTCCCCCCTTACACTTATACCCTCTCGCTGACTTTGGCCTCTATCACATCGCTGAAATCTCTCCAGCCAAAAAGACAAAACATGTCTTTGTTCCAAAATGTAATGGGCACTTTGTAGTCTTTACTTTACTTGACTTCTCAGGCAGCATTTAGCACTGTGGATCTCTGTCTCGTTGACACACCATTTTCCTTGACTTCAGCCCACCTCATTCTCTTGGGATTTTTTTCCTACTTCTTTGGCTATTCCTGGGGTCCTTTTTTGCCTCCTTGTCTTCCTTGGCTCCCCTAAACCTTGTGGTTACATGCTGTCCTGCTCTTTCCCCTTTCCTCTACTCTCCATAGCTTCTCTGCCGGGGGACCCACCCACTCCCACCCCTCCAAATTCCAGCTGTCAGCTCATGATTCTTGAAACAACTCCAAACCCAGTCATTCTCCAGAACCCTGAAACAATGTGTCCAACAGACCCCACAATTGCAGCATGTCCTGAGCTCAGCTCTAGCACTCACTCTCCACCACTTCTATGTTCTCACGTCTGTGACACATGGGACATATATTCTATGTGTCTCCATGAGGCAACACCCAGAGCCCATTGGCCAAGCCAGAAACCTGGCCATCACTCTTGATGACTGAGCCACCGTATCCATTGGATCTACTTCCTACATGTCTCAAACACATCACCTCTTTCCAGCTTGGCTACTGTCTCAGTCCATACCGGCTGCTAGGACAGAATACCCACTGTGTGGCTTATAAACAACAGAAATGTATTTCTCAGAGTTCCGGAGGCTGGGAAGTCCAAGGTCACAGTGCCGGCAGATTCCGGGTCTGATGAGAGCCTGCTTCCTGGTTCATGCTCTAACCGCTCATGACAAAAAGATGAGGGGGCTCTCTGGGGACTGTGTGATAAGGGCACAAATCCCATTCACAGACACCCCACCCTCATGAACCTCCCAAAGACCTCCACCTCTAAACGTCATTGAGTTGAAGATTAGTTTTCAACATCTGAGTCTGGCTCAGGGATCGGAGAGAGGACACAAACACTCAATCGATAGCAGCTACTGTGGCTTTACTCGGGCAGCCTGCAACGTCCTTCATGGGGATCCCCTCAGCCACCCCCTGACACGGCACACTGTTTCCATTCTTGCTGACCCCCTCTCCAGCTCCAGCCAGAACACTCTCTCTATACGGCAATCCATCCTTGTTACCAGGACCTCCCATCACTTTCAGCATACGCCCCCTGGGCGTGGGCTCTGGAAGGTTCTCTCTGCTCTCCCCCACCACTCGCCTTTCCACCTTCTATGTCCACCAGCTATCCTGCACAGCACTCCAGCACAGGACTGGGGTACTTGCCTTACTATGTCTGACCCCAAGCCCTTTGCATAGGCTGCTCCCTGGGCCTGAAACACACCTCCCACCCAGCCCACCCCACTGTCTTGCCTCGTCCTCGTCTACATATCCTCACATACAGCCTCCCCAGAAAAACCTCCTGGAGCCCCTTGATGCTGCGATAGTGGCCTCTTGATGCCCCTTGTCTGCTCCCAGAGCACCTGTGTGTACTTCTAACCCATCACCTATTATACTGCGCTGAAACAGCCCGTGTATCTGTTATCTTCTTGCTCTAAGAAGACTGTAAATTCCCTAACGGTAGAGTCTGAATCTGAATTCATCACATGCTCACAATATGCATCAATTGCCTGGCAAACAGTTCAGTGATTAATAGATATCAAATGAATAAATGCAGCATGATTTTACTTTTCTAGTACAGGGCTGGTATGGGGAATAGTAATGGAAACAATCATTTTAAGGCATTGAAGTCATAAAAGCACCCCCAAAAGAAAGATAGCAAGCCCTTTACCTATTACCCTAGTTAATATAATCTTTAGTTGTATCTGTATGCCGTAAACTGTTAAAAATAGTCCAACTAATACGGTTCTTTTAATTTGTCCAAGGGAATGAAACTATAATGAAAAGGTGTGTCTATATGTAGATACCTGCAAGGGTTGGTAAAATTCTGATGCTCACGTAATTCAGTAGCCCCGGGTGGAAGGAGAGTAGCTCACGTTTCCTTATTCTGGGATCAACATGCGTTTCCTGCGCCCTCTTCTGGATGAACGGAGAATAGCTTAAATGTGGGGGAAAAAAATTCTGTAAGGAATGATGATTTCGGTACCAACCCCACAAGGGTGTTCTGGGTTCAGATCAACTCAGACTTTCCAGAAGAGTAACAGTAGTTGAAAACCCAGGGAGGCAAGTGTGTGATGTCACCACTGGATTAGAAACTGTTCTGCAGCGTCATGCAAGCCCATTCTGTAGGAGGTCCGCTCCCTGTGATGGGCCCTTGTGTCCTTTCAACTGAGAACTTAACAGCTATCCTGGTGGCAGCGCCCTCTCCCCTGAACACACAGTCCGGCCCCCTTCTAGACCAAACCAGGGGACCAGCTCTGCCCAGCGACTCTGTAAGGCCTGGTTGCCAGATTTAGGGGATATTTGGCAAATACTTTCTTTTCTCTGGAAACCCTATCTGTGACATACCCAGCCACACCAACTCTGGTCTGATGCTGTCTTGCTTAAGATTCTCCTTCTTCAAGTTCTTTAGTCTCTTAAATTGCTTGAATTATTTTTTGGAGACATATTTTTTATCATTTTTTATTTGTATTAAGCCTGTCCCCATTCTTCGTTTTTACTTCATTGTTTTACTTTCTATTAATTATTTTTGACTACTGCCTTTTCCCTCATCAATTTTTTTGAGCTGATAATATTGTCCAGTGATTTACTTTTATTTTAGCCCTACTTTTACTCCCACTCACCTTTTTCCTGAGAGGCTTTCAAGCTCTCAATTTCTTGGTTGATTAAATTATTTGCACTTTTATATCACCTTCTCTTATTTTAATATTTTACTGATCCTTTTCTATTAAAGTCCAGTTTCAGTGTTTGACTCTTGGCTGTGAATTATTCTTTGCTTCATTTTTACTTTATCTGCTGTCCACTAATTATTCCTGACTCTGTGTGTGTGTGTGTGTGTGTGTTTCATTTTAATTTGACATTTTACTTGATATTTAAGCCTTTTTGGCTCCTTTTTTAATTATTCAGACAAATATTATCTTCTGACTTTATTTTTAAATTGTTATTTTTTTCCCTCTTATTTTACAAAGAGCAATTCAAGAGACGTGCTGATAAAAGTAATTGGAAGGAGAGCATGTGACACTCCTTCATCCTCAGGGCGCTCCCTGGGTAGAGTGTCAGGGCAGCAGGGGCCCCTGTCTCCTTCACTTCGTTTCTTCGTGAGCAAAGAAATAAAGAACATTGAGTCGGGAAGTGAGATAAGGAATGGGATCTTAGTTCTCCACTTTTCAGTAAATGAATTTCTATTGGAAAGGATCCTCAGGCCTTTAGGAAAAAGCCATCTTAAGTCCTACTGTAGGACTGGCTAGGCTGTGGATGCTGTTTTCTGCTTATAATAGTCATTTTGCAATAGTATCTTTCCATCCTACCAAAAACATTATTACAGTCAACTTCAAAGGGACAACTTCTCTTTGGCCTTGATGGTAGGTGAAGTTCAGGACGCCTAAGAACAAGAGATTTCTCTTATAGCCTCTCCAAAAGATGGTAATATGTTAGAAAAAAAGAAAAGCAGTGCAAAGGGGGAAAAAAGGAGGGATGGAAGGAGGGGGGAAAACGAAAATGAAATTTCAGGAGTTTTTCTATCAACTTCCTTTTTGCACAACCTAAGAGTATAGACAATCTGGACCTTAGAAAGACTCAAGTCTCCAGAAATGCACCTCTGGTGTGGCTGTTTGCACACAGTGGTTTTCAACAAAGTGGTGGGGAGGGGGATGCATTTTGTCCTCCAGGGGACATTTGGCAATGCCTGGAGGCATTGTTTGTTGTCACAACGGGGGGGGGGGTGCCACTGACATTTAGGGGGTAGAAAGCAAGGATGCTCCTAAGAGCCGTATAATACACAGGACAACCCCCAGATACAACGTGCCCCTGCACTCAACCCCCAGCTCCTGGTCACGTGCCTTAATCACTCTGTGCCTCGGTTTCCTTATATGTAAAGTGGGGCTATCTTAAAGGGTTGCTGTGAGGATCAAACGAGTTAGGACAAGGAAAGCAGTCGGCACGGTGCCAGACACAACTGCCTGGCAAAGGTGGGTATATTTAAAGAAGAGCCATGCCATGAACCCACAGCCAAGAAGCAAATGTTCTGGTCGCTAATATTACCCTTAGATAGCATTGTTACGAATGAATCAACCAGATGGTCAGCCTGACCAGAGGTGACCTCTCTCCAAGGTTAAGTGAAAACTTAAACAAATTTCACTTCCTTACAAGGGCAATGGGACTGGACTCCGTCCTACTTCACATTAATTCTGTTTCCTCTTTGCTATTTAAGAACGAGTACACCAAGTACAGTTCTCCAAGCTTCCCTGCTGGTTGATTCTCAGCTCCTTCTTTGCCCCAGGGGAGTTCTTGGCCTTCCCCCGTAGAACTCTGTACGTAATTATGATGAAATAACAGTGAAATGGGATTTTAATTATTTTATTAAAGATAAGAAATATGGTTATACCCTTGAAGTCATATAAAACAAAATAGTATTAAATCACTGGCGATGGTTATATTTTTCCACCAGCTGAGTTTTAAAATATGTGAAAAGCCTGGGGTAAATTAAGAGAGATTTCGGCCTATTAACATTCCTAAACAGTTCTAAGTAGGTCAAGAATCCAGTCATAATACCTATGGATTTTTGGTTCCTCCTTGTTTCCTGATAGTACCGCATGTTTTATAATTTAACATCTTTTTAAGGAGGTAACAGCCTGTAAACTTAAAATAAAATCCTGTCTTTAACCCTCAAAAATATTTTTTTTAATGGAGACTTTGCTTATTACTTTAACAGAAGACCTACCTCCATCTTAAGATTTAGGGGATAATCGAGCTATTCTTTTTCACCTACCAGTACATACTACAGAATCTAGAACAGAGAAGACATTTCTTTTATGTTTGTTAAATGCATAGAACACACATATGAATTCACAAATGGACTATAAAAGCTATTCGAATTTTATTTTTTGCTTTGGGTTGTTAGTTTGTCTGTTTAACTAGCTTCTTTTTATGGAAACTACTCCCAACCATGGTTTCCCTGGCATGAGAATCACATTTAACATTATGCCTTTCCGTCTTTATTTCCTGACATCTCTTTGACCTGGGGAAGGATAAATAGTTCATTATCTGGAGGGCAAACCAATTATATACCCGGAGGTCACTGACCAGGTCTCAGTCTAGCATCATCAGCATTCCATCCAACCAGCCCAGTGTAGTAACCTAGAGAGGACACGGTCTGGCTACTGAGAGAGACGTGGCTCGCAGTCCATGGTCTGCTGCTTCCTGAGCCCTGGAGCCTCAATCTTCTTGTGTATGAAAGGAAACAATTGGGATTTTGCTGAGATGATAGAGGTTGATGACTGGCATATAGTGTGCCCTCTGTACATAGGCTATGGATTAGGCCCTGATCCCAATCATTTCCTTAGAAATAATAGTGAAGTCATAGGAAAGCCAACTGGATGAAAGGAAGCTCTCCTGCCCGTTAGCCAATTCTGTGGTTCTCAGTCCTTGGCTAAATGTTGACCTCACCTACTGAACTTCTGAAAAATTCTGATGTTTGGTACCCATCCTTAGGGATCCTGATTTAAATGGGAACAAGGTATCTATATGGTCCTAGAGTTGCCCCAGGGGATTCTAGGGACCATCCAGGGCTGAGAGCTACTGACCTGACAGGTGTGCCCAATCGTGTCCCTGTACTCTGGTAGGTCATGTGTTTGTTTATAAACAATCACTGAAACACATTTTCGTTTGAATGTATGTTCTTGTCCTTAAACTCTATCTAATTTGGTGTGTTGGGTATCTTTTAAGGAAGATTCGATGCTGATTCTAGAGTCTCCCTCCCAAAGCACAATGTCTAGTCAGCACTCATATATTCATTAAAATAATGAATTTATTACGTAATAATTTATGTAATAAATTATTACATAATTTATTGAACATCATCTATGTACCAGGAACTGTGTATTCTTCTGGGATCCAGAAATGAGCCTGACACAATCTTTGCTTCAAGTTGCTCCCAGTCCAATGGAGGAATGGTGACAGTTTAAGGTGACATGTGTTCCCATATGAGTATGCACTGAAGAAAGGTCGCTAACCCAGCCTCGGGAGAGAGAGAGCCTGAGAGCACATCCAGAGTAGGGGATGATAAGTATAGATAGGAATTACCTGCCCAGAGAAGAGCAGTCCAAAGATAGAATGTTGGAGGCATGAGTGGGGATGAGAGTTTGCCAGTTTCATATAATAACCATGAATTAATATTGTTTCATCTTCAAGGTTTTAGGGTAAGTCTGTAGGTACTTACCATACATTGAAGATTTTATTCAGATAATAGGGATTTAGACTAGTCCTACCTGGCAACTTCTCATTAATTAAATTCCCCAGGAAATATGTGTGATACTACCCTGACATAGTATGTTAAATAAGTTGAATAAATAACTGCTAACATCATTTCTGTTTTTTTTTTTTAGTTCTACAACACAGATAAAATTAATTTGCAAGTTCCCTTTTTCTCTTCCTTTTCCTAATCTTTCCTTATCTAATAGGCTAATTAAGGCAGGTTTTGTGTGCCTGTCATTGTCTGTATATGAGATAGACAGAAGAGTGGAAATGTCAGTGGTGTTCTGAGTAAAATAATTCCCAGAGAGTTGGCCTGTTGACAGTTCTGGTTTTAACCACTTAGTCAGATTGATTTAAAAATATATTACTCCTTATGTTCAGTGGTTTTCAACCATAGATTATTGAATTTTGAGCGGGACATCAAAGCATTGCAGAATTGACATTCGACTTAAAATATACATGAATGCGGTGTCTCGGTGTTCTCATCTCCCATTATCATATAGTTAAACTACGCGGGGGGTCAACTTTTTCACCTTCCAAAAACCTCATGTTTAAAGATGCTTTCTGATCTTTAAATGGAAAGTGCTAGTGATGAGAAACTAAAATATTTCCTTCCCTCAGATAATCTGTATGTCATAGCTTTGAGTTCAGCTCAGGGTATCTAATTTGTCAGTATTCTTTCCTTTCAAATCTAAACTTTATAAAAGGGAGAATTTATTGGCTCAAGGAATAGTAATAGGTGAGAAGGTATGCAGACCCTCCACTAATGTTATTAAGACTCTAGCTGCGTCTCTTCATCTCTCGGGTATGTTGCCTTCATTCTCTGGTAGGTTCTATCTCCGCAGAGGGGAAGCTGGTCTCTGACAGGCCCAAAGCCCCCAGTGAATACAGCTCATGGTCTCTGAAAGGGAAGCTGTCGGGGAACCAACCTTTCAAGTCCCCAAAAGAACTCTGATCGGCCCTTGTTGGGCCATGTGCCCACTCTGGACTAATCGCTCTGTCTGGGGAGATGAGCTTTTCTGATTGACTCCACCACTGATACCCACCAGAACCACAAGGAGAGGGGAAGAACAGTCCCCATGGTATAGAAACTGGGGGGCAGACAAATTAAGAGATGAGCATTACTAGTTACCGTGTTATTATAGCGCTTCTCTTGTACCTCCCTAAAAACTGTAGTATTTCCACTAAGCAAAGAAATGAAGATCCAATAGAAAAATTAACTACATTATATAGCTGGCCGTTCTTCTCTTTTGAAAATTCTTTCAACTACTGGCACATTTCCCTTCTGTGAGCAATAGACTCTCTCTGCAACATCACAAAACTCTCTTTGGTTATTCAGCTGCATGAGAAAATTCTTAGTAGCTCACACAACTAGTGTCTCAGAAAAAGAATTACAGTTTAATAAAATAAAAATACATTAACTAAACCTGTTTATCTTGAGTTTGTTATTTCTGCAGACAAGATGGGGGCTGAGGAAGATGGAGATAGGTGGGAAATTATAAGCTTTTCATTTTTGTGCTTTTCACCATATAAGACTTCCGTGAAAAGTTGTTAGTGTGTTTGTATTCCTATATAGTGATTACGGGCTGATAGGCACTGGTTTCCTGGCACTCAGATAGAATCTAACAGGATAGAACTACCTTGGAAATGTCACTTTTGTCTAAAGATGGTCCTCAGTTCTGAAGGCCCAGAAATTGTTTTTCCCTAATTCATTCAAGGGTTATTGATATCTCCAAGTCTAGCCAATACCAAATTCACAGAAGAAATCTGAGAATCTTCTTGAAACCTCCCTTCATGTATATTTCCATTGTGACCAGGCCCTCCTAATTCCGTCTTCTTAATACACCCGCCCATTCTCAACCCGTGTTCCCCTCTGCCTCTACCGTACACAGACTCCTATTGTCTCTAATCTAGACTGTGGTTCTACTCTTCTGATATCCTGACTCAATCCTCCCTCTTCTTTAATCAATTCTTTATATTGAGGTGAATATCCACATTCAAAATGTAAATCTTGAAATGGACTCCTGATCCTGGAACACTGGGACAGAATAAGTAGGTCTGCAATTAATATTTGAAGTGGTACTATTGGAAATGGTAGTTGGAAGGGAGGGGAGAGTCAGTGATTTCTCTCCTTCAGAGGAAGTTTCTAGGAGAAGCCAAACTTTAACCTCCATGTTGCTGGGCGAACATGACGTATTAGCAAGATCTATTACTAGGATCCACATAATGGCTAGTGATGTCAAGCTATGCCAATTTGAGGCATCCCTACCCACTTTTTGGGTAAATTGGATCCATAAGCCAGCTGGTCAGGGAATCTTCTCAGGGCTTAATAAAGAAAATTCTCAAGTTCTCTATTCTCCATTCATTTTTTTTTTAAGTTTCCTGCTTACTCTATCCCTTCTGCTGATATATTCATTCTTTAGAAATGGTAATGAGGGGCACCTGGGTGGCTCAGTCAGTTGGGTGTCTGACTCTTGGTTTCAGCTCAAGTCGTGATCTCAGCGTTGCGAGTTTGAACCCCACGTTCGGCTCCGTGCTGGGTGTGGAGCCTTCTTGGGATTCTCTCTCTCTCTCTCTCTCTCTGCCCCTCCCCTCCGCTCATGTGCACGCGCTGTCTAAATAAATAAATAAATAAAATGGTAAGAAACCAGTGGGCTCCAGCTGGACACTATTCTTCCAGATTTAGGCCTAAGAGATCACTTTAAGGAGATTAGATAATAGATTAGATAGATAGATAGATTGATGATAGATAGAGAGATAAATAGAGAGAGAGATAGAGATAATGATCTTTAAAATATACATCCTTATGCTTCCATTCTTCATATCTGGATTTCAACTAGTTTCGCTTGTTGACCCCCTAACACATCTATGTCCTACTGCCTAAAATAGTATCTGAACTCTACTATGTATAAATCAAATATTTATATTTAATAAATCAATATTTATTGATGGCATAATGGGGAAAGAAGTACTAAGCACCGCAGATCACTACATGAGGGAGTATGTTGACTAGGACCACATAGAACCATTCAGAAATTTGGCACTGGGGGGAAAGGACCCAACACTCCAAGTACCTACTAAAATCAGAGTTGTCCCATCTTGCTAGTAGCTCCCAAACATAAGCCTTTCCATACCGCCACTTCCAGAGCAGTTTCCGTTGAGTGATTTCCCTGAACACTAAGTGGGCGTCTCCGGCTGGTTGGACCAAGGTCAGACTGATAGGGGGTGACACAAAGGGGCCACATGTTCCTAGGGGACAACAGGTATGAAGAGAATATGAAATGCCACCTCCTAACTGGATGCCTGCCTGGGGACCCCGCAGAGTCAGTGTCCTGAGATGAGTTTCTCCCTTACAGTGGTAGCGTCTTTCTAGACTGACTAGAAAGATGGGAAAACGCTACTTGCATTCTGTCCAGTCATGCCACAAACTTGCTCAGAAAGCCAGTTCCTCTGTCCTGAGCCCAGTTTGAAGGACTTTGCCTGATCTGCAGCCTCAATGAGTTTTTAGGCACATGACATTTCAACCAGCCATCATCATCTTTAAGAGAATCTTTTAACACTAATGTGAATCCAGTTTCCTCTGGGGTTTATTTAGATAGTAAGAAGTTGTACTTATGAGGTTGCATAACATAAAGAAACCTAATTTGGGGCCGTGCAAGGATGGCAGCTGCAGTAAAAACTGGAGTTTGTAAAGAGAGGGAAAATGATCAATTAGCTTTGTGCCGCCATAATGGTCCAGCATCTCAGATCCACCTCCCCATTTCATCTTTCCCACACTGCTGCAGGGAAAAAACCAGCATAAAATCATGTAATCAATGAAATCTTGAATAGTGATGGGTCTTTAGAAATGTCACAGTAGGACATTTCTAGAGAGGAGGAGAAGGGATGATGGCACAAGGGAAGTGGCAAGAGAGGAGGATGTAGCCGTCCTTAGGCAATAGAAACCGAGAGGCAACATGGGGGCCCGGACTGTCATGCAGGTAACATCCTCATCAGCCCCTAGTACCTGACTGGATGTCAGTGAAACACATGGTTAGGGAGATTTTTAAAAAATTATTTTTCCTTAAAGACTCCATCTTTTTCAACCATTGTATACCACATGGTTTTCCATATCCACATACCATTTTGGCTTCTTTCTTGATATGGATGCAATCTGATGACCCTGCTACCATAATTTAATTGCAACCTATTCTTCCCCACAGGGTAATGATCCTGAAGTAATAACAATGTCACTCTTTACATCATGGTGTCAACTTAAACTGCAATTAGGCCACAGTTCCAGGCTATTAGGAGCTATTATCATAATAGCTATGGCTTCCTTTATTTGCAGATGCTGAGTTGTGAGATATAGAATTCTATGCAAGAGTAATTAGTTTTAAATTTATTTTTGCAATTATAATAATTGAACATGGAAGTGAATTTAAAAATATGAAGGGCATGGCATTGAGCCTGATGCAATGTCTTCATAATAGGCAGATTAAAGATATGATTATTACCAGTAGCTGAAAACAAACCTTGCTCCTCTGTAACAGTCCCACTGCAGATACAATGACCCATACATCCGTTCCAAGTTCAATGACTGTTCAGTACATTTACTATGTGGAGTCTTCATGAGAGTCACTTTGAAAATGGACCGATTCCCGAAGCAAGAGGAGGGCATCCCAGTTGTCCTGCTGGGGCTTGGAATCTTCAGCATTCCCACAGACGTCACCAAGGTATACTCACAGTCCCCCGGGGGGCACACTCAGTAGCATCTACACTTACCACTCATACCTGCTCATGGCCAGGCCTCCCAGATTCCCCAACTTTTAACAAAACACACAACCATTCATGATCACGCCAAGCGCCTCAACCTAAGATCCCAGTTGCACTCGGTCTCCAGCCGGCGCTGCTCTGGCGAGCTGTCCAGCCCTTCTATTGGTCATGGCACGGAGTCCTGCGGAGTGAGGCTGCTCCATCTCGCTTGGCCCAGCTCCTTGTTATGTGCCCATCTGCTCTTCAATTCTGCGTAGATTCCAGCGCAGGCCAGCCTTTGTACCAAACACGGAGGGGCCCTGGCAGGTCAAGTGCAGGGGGAGGGGCAGGTTCTCCTTTGCACGTCTTCCTAGACACGCTCTGTAATGCCCGAGAGAGGGTCAGGAGAACCGTGCTGAACAAAACGCTTGCAATACTAAGCCATCTGCTAGAGGGCAACATACGTTAAATAATAATGTGGCTGTTTTTCTGAGGGAATGACACAGAGTTTTTTAGTTCAAAACCAAGGTCCAGTTTCTTTGTTAAAAAAAAAAAAAATTCCAGTGTCCAAAGTCATTGTAGCTGAAAAACAATAGCCTTTGAATTCTTGCTATTTTTCAAGGGATGTATGTGGACACTTTATTACTGCTTTTGTCCCCTTCCCAGATTCACAAAACAGCCTACCATGATTCAGGGCAGCTAACCTTCTCCGCCACCAACAGTAAAACCCTCTCTTGAAAGCTCTATTAACTTGACTACCTGAAGACCAACAGATGAGAGAGGAAGGTCGAAGGAAAATACAGGATTGAGGACAAGGAGACATTTTGTGATTGTATGTCTCCCACAGCTTTTAACCTGCAGAGTTGACAGGGCAGGCTTTTAGGGGACCTCATGTCAAAACTAAGCAGAGGGTCCATTATTTCAGTATTTATAGTGCACAGCTTGTGTTATCCAAAGAGAGAATCAGTGGTTTGGTTTTGAAAAGGTTTTGTCAGCCACTAACGTTTGCACATGTCTATAAATTCAGTCTATGCCCCCTGTAAGAAAAAAGACGTGCGAGGTGCAAACACATCTTCCTCTCCCTCCACTCCACTCCCCTGCCTTATCTAATAAGTAGCTGATGTTTTGTCCTTGTGTATTAAGAAGTGACAATTTTTTAAAGCTGGCATTTAGAGCTATCAAAAATACATTCCAAGGATATATCCATCCTACTTAAAAGGCTTTCTGTCTGTCCCCTCCATCCCCAGGAAGCATAGTTTATTTATTTTTTATTTTTTTTCCTCCAGGAAGCATAGTTTAACTTATCAGATTAGATACTGAGTTTCCTACAGAAAAACCCAATGTAGACATATGACCAGAACATGAAAATCAAATGGCTCCATCTCATCAGGGCACCGAAGATGATTTTGCAGTCTCAGTGGAAAGAGATCGCGCAGAATACAGAACAGGGCAGGATCCAGGGGTTCATCAGGTGACTTGTCTATGAAGCTAGGCTGCCAGGCAAATTGACTGTGAACTCTCACTGTGTCCCAGAGGCACTTACAATGTTAAAAACTGCATGCAAATTTTAGCGCTCAAAGTCCCAAGACCCTCTTGCAGCAAATCCAAGAGCCGTATGCCAGTCAGGCACCAGGCAGCTTAGAACTTGGTAAGATTGATCAAACGCGATCAGATTCCGCCGGAGACCGTATCGCCCCAGGAAATGTCTGAATGCTTAACATGGCTCTCACATCATGTCAGGTGCTCCCAGTGGTCTCCAGATCCACTCCGGGTGCCCTCGGGTGCAAGGGAACTCCTAAGAGCGGAATTCTTTTCTTTTTTCCTCCAGGAAGAAAAGGTGGTAATACCCCAGGTATCCCTTAATAACATTTCCCTCTTAGCAAACGGGTAGTGTTCACAGGGGTGATATGTTTGCACCCTACACATTTTGACACTCTTAGGGTGTTATTCCTGCGAATATCAGGAACTTCCCAGTAAACTCTGAAGACAACCTGCTTCTGCTGAACGGTCTGAGACATCTTGTTAACGTCCTTCCTCGACTTCTGCTAGTTCCCCTACCTCCGGGGCTGTTCCTCTCGCCTCTTTCACTAACACCTTTGCTCTGCTCGGTGCTTAAACTTTGGGAATTTTAAGGACACCATGCTTGGTCTTTCTCGCCCCCAGAAGACTCTGCATGTCTTCCCTGGTGACTATGCCAACTACCATATTTGTGCTGGAGACATCTGTGTCCCCAGTCTGAGTTCCAGATTCCTGTCCCAATCACCTGTCTGATTTCTCCACCTGTAGGTCCCACAAGCACCTTCAATGTAACAACTCCCAATGTGAGTTCACCATCGTTACCACCAAAAGGTGTTCTTACTCCCCCATCTCAATTAGGGCGGCCATCCACTCAGTTGCTCTGTAAGCTGGTTCCAACCAGGACACAGAAACCTCACCATGACTGAAATTAGGAAGCTTAATATAAGAAGAATTAAACTATGCTGGGGGCTAACTATAAAGCTATAAAGAGAACTCTAAAGGGCAGGCTCGGGCTGAGGGAGAGCACCCAAAGAAGGACAAATTTGGAAATGGGTCCTGCACCCCAGGGCTGGCATTCAGATCTCACTGAGAAGGTACAGTTGCAGGCCCCCGGATGATGGAGGGGTTGGCTGGGTGTCCAGGCACGAGCTCACTGACAGAATGGCGAGCCCTGACCCTCTGGAGTTCAGATGAGCCCGGGCTGGTGGGTGGGCCACAGAGGGAGTCGGGACCCCACTGTGCCGTGGCCCGATGGCAGTATGGCACCAGGCCACACCAGAGCTGCTAAACATGCAGCAAGAGCCCCAAAAAGCACAACGCAGCACAGCAAACAGGAAGGGAAGCTCCCTTCTTCCTATCTGCCCCCCCAGGGCCCCCTACTGACATGGGAAGGAGGAATGCTTGAAGACTCCAGTTGATTCTGGCTGAGCAGATCCAGAATTGTGAATCTGGGGCTAAGCAGTAATGAATCATGGCTGGCACCGCGGCCTACACTAAGCTCCTCACATTTAGTGACCAGATCTTGCTAAACCCTTAGCGGGTCATCTGCCGCATAGAGTTCATCCTCTCTCACCCCTACCACCTCTGCCTTGGGGACCGTGGCCACGGTGTTGTGATTGGTCTTCCTGCCTCCAGTCCCGTCACCACACACTACCAAGTATCTCCCTAAAGGAACAAAATTATCTTTATTATGCCCTTGCTTAAAAGCCTCTGGTGTCTAATTGGCTGATGCAAGGCGTTAATAACAGAAAAAAAATGTGTGTGTGGGTGGGGGCGGGAGGGCTTATGTGGGATTCTCTGTACTGTGTGCTCATTTTTCTATGAGCCTAAAATTGCTCTAAAGAAAAAAAAAATTAAATCTTTTGAACTTTTAAAGAGAAAAACTCCTCTGTGGCTCCACTTTGCCAACCTCCTTCTCTTGGGACCTGGTTATTCCCGACCTTCATGTCCACGTGGCCTCTTTTCATTTCTCACCAGACTGAGTTTCTCCCACCAAGCCCTGAATTTCCAGCCCTGTCCTCCCAAACAAGGCATTTCCTTTGTGTGGAATACCCTTTGCTGCTTTCGTCCACGGGGCAATTTCTACCCATCCTGCAAGTCGCTTCTCAGATGCCAACTTTCAGCAAAACCTTTCCGGATAATCAAACAAGCCAGTTGTTTCTTTCTCTCTGCTCTCCTTTTATTTCTCAACACGCAATATTTTAAATTACCCGTGTACGTGTCAGGCTCTGCCATCTCTGTATAAACCTGTGTAACAAATGTATTGCCACATCTCCACACTTGGGAGAGCGATGGAATTTAGGGAGTCGGGATACCTGTCTCATGAGGGGGTAGGGAGAATAGATCAAAGTAAACGGGCTAGGTAGGCATTCCTAGAGACACACCCTTAATGGAAGAGTAGTGTTGACAATCAGTACATTTACAAGTATTAACCCAAAAGGATTAATAACTAATAAGCCTCAGGAGAATTGGCTACTCCTGGGCCTGGGCTCGTGAGTAGAATGAATTGTCAAAGTGATAAACAGCTACTGTTTTTTTGCTTTCAACATATCAGCATTGGAAGCTGTTGTAGCCCATCACCCATGGTAACTCAGAAATCCGGGTGGCTTCTAGTCAAAGGGTACTATTACCTTTCACAGCAAATGAGCAGCAAAGTAAGCCGAAGTCACATCTGTGATTATTATTAGGCTTCTGTTTAATAATAATAAGTTAGTGTGCCAGGCTTCTAGCTCAGCACTGCACACGGGTCCTCTTGTTTACAATTCACATTGACTTAGTCAATTCCTGCTTCCATGACTGGGGACAGTTCTTCAAGTAGTACACCAGTTTACTCTTTTTAGACCAGCCTCTCCATTGGTAGGAGTGTTGTGGAATGAATTTGTCTCAAGGGGACTGGCAGCGTAGACTGGGGTTTTTGTTAGCCAGTCAATATAACCAGGTGTCATTGAGCGGGACAAGTTGGAGCCTAACTCCAGACCTACAGCTTTTCAGGTTGACCCTAAGGAGGGACTTGGACCATATCAGAATCACCCAGGTTTATTTTGAGTTTCCTACCTTTGGTCAGCTCCAAGGAGAGAGCCACAAATGCAAACCAAGGCATGGACGTTGCCCCTTGGTTTCCACAGTGGCCCTCACTCTCTGAGCTGAGCTCAGGAACTCAGAACTCGGGAATTATTCAGAGGTGACTGGCAATCCAGGCACCTCTATTCTGATGGTACCACTAAAAAGAGAATCGAATTTGTTCTTGGTGATAAGCAAAAAATAACTATACAAACACCATCCTACCTCCTAACATGAAGCTTTAGCACCACCCATCATGGCAGGAATCAAGTTCAATGACAAGAACAGCTTATACACTTAAAGCCTTCACCTTGTGCTCTCCCCCTGGGCAAACAAGCATTGCACAGCAGATCACCTTTATAAATCGGTCCCTACAAGAAGCCACAAAGTGGTTTCCCCCAGACAGGACTCATCCGCAGTCTTAGATAGAGAGCTGGCCATTTGGCCCGCATGCAAATCATCTGTAACCCTTTCCTCCTCATCAAGAAACTGTCAGGGGAAACTCTAGGAAAACACTGGTCTGACATTTTAAAATTCCCATTACTCCTGCACAGCACAGAATTTTCAGGCTCTAGCCTCTGTAATCACACAGACCTATCCGTACCTCAGGTTGCAAACACGGTTTGTCTTATACATGATTACATCTCCGCTTAGTGGAAGGTGAGCCCAAATTTTGACAGTGCATTTAGAATGATGTCTGTTGACATTGCTGCTGCCATTGTATGTAAAATCAGCCTTGCTTTGTGAGAGCTGTCACCGCTCTCTGTCATCGTGCTATTTGCATATAGAGGTTGTCTGGTTGTATTTTTCAATAGTCATTCATTTGATGTGATGTCACTGTGAGCATAAAACAGGTGTTATGTCATAAATGAACGTGCTCTCTAAGTCTGGACTCCTAGTGTAAAATCACTGACCAGTGCCAAAAACCATTAGGACATGTCAGCATGTCATTAAATCTAAAGATAGAAGCAGAAAGAACAATCTTAACCAGAGCCATCTAAGTGGGCCAGGTTTTGGTTTCCAAAGACCGTTAGAATTTAATTTGCACCCAGGGGCGCCTGGGGGGCACAGCGGTTAAGCGTCTGCCTTCAGCTCAGGGCGTGATCCCGGCGTTATGGGATCGAGCCCCACATCAGGCTCCTCCGCTATGAGCCTGCTTCTTCCTCTCCCACTCCCCCTGCTTGTGTTCCCTCTTTCACTGGCTCTCTCTATCTCTGTCGAATAAATAAATAAAATCTTTAAAAAAAAAAAAAAAGAACACATCTAATAAAAGACCTAGGTTCTCTAATAATAAATATACACTGAGGGAAATATAAGCTTCTTTAAAAAAAAAAAAAAAAAAGAATTTAATTTGCACCCAGGATGGAAACGACCATTCTTCCACATCACTTGAAATTTAACTTTTATTCTCCCCTCCCTCTGCCGCTCCCCTTGCTTGTGCTCTCTTGCTCTATCTCTCAAATAAATAAATAAATAATCTTTAAAAGGGGGGGGCATCTGGGTGGCTCAGCCAGTTAAGCATCTGCCTTCAGCTCAGGTCATGATCCCGGGGTCCTGGGATCGAGCCCTGCATCACGCTCCCTGCTCAGCCGGGGGCCTGCTTCTCCCCCTCCCTCTGCCACTCCCTGTGCTTGTGCTCTCTCGCGCTCTCTCGCTCTCTCTCTCAAATAAATAAATAAACACTCGTAAAAAAAAAAAAAAGAAATTTAACTTTTACCTTTTAGTCATCAGCCAGGAGGAAAAAAAGGAAAGAAAAGAAAAGAAAAAAGAAAAAAAAGAATTCCAAAATGTCTTTGATTCTAAAATGCCATTGTTTTGTAGGGGCTCCACCCTGACTTGTAAGGCAAAAACGAAACGCAACCACTGTGGGTGTGCACATTGCTAAGATAATCTTTACAATCTAGAAACAGCATTTTAGACTCGAGGAAATAAGATAAATATTTTACCAGGGTGCCTTACAGAACTTAGAGTTAACTTTCTCACACACGAAGTGGAGGCTCATTTTTCCACCGTGATGCTTCCCGTGGCTTCTAGCTGTCCTGTCTGGCGTCCCTCACTGCCATCACTGAGAAATTCGGAAGTCCCGTTAAACCATCAGTTTTTGTGCGCAGCAACAATGCCCTTAAATGTGTACTGTGCTTGAAGTCAGTTTTATCTCTGCGGGACTCAGATCTCTCCAAGGAGAGACCCCCAAGTCTTTTGCCTGTTTTAGTTTTAATCCTGTTCTGTGCCTGACGTTGTCAAAGCACTGGGGGACATGGTCACATAGACCTGGATACCATTCACAGTTCACTTTTCACGTTGACAAAATCACTCCCTGACCTCAGCCCCAGTTGGCTTTCCCATGTTCAAAACATCATACTAGGTAATAGTTACCTCGAAGGAGAATTGTTTAAAAAGGAGAGACAGAGAAATGAACATGGGAATAATTTGCCTGAAACACAGTATTCACTCAAGAAGTGTTGACATTATGATCGTTACTCGTATTGTTAACAGATAAATATCTGCTCAGATGTTGGCTGAAATTCTCCAAATGAACTTAAATGCATGGTAAACAAATGAAGAGGAAGTAAGAGAAAACAAAACTTGTTTCTGTCCTGTTTCCAAATTACATGACAATGAATGTATTGAAGCATAAAGCTTTTTATATTCATAAACCAGTAAAAAAAAAATCCCAATAAGTTGTATTAAGTTCAAAAATCCACATTACGGAGGGTGACCTTGAGTATTTCACGCCATTTGCACATATGAAATTTCAGCTCTTCCCTTCTTCCCCTATTTGAGTCACTGATAGGTTAACAGAGGAGAAGAAGAGCTTTTCCAAGCCTGTCACCTGAAATAAACTGCCAAGGAGTCTGCATTTGCCAAGATGATAATGTGTATTTTTCATTATCTCTTCATTAATGGTAATCCATGCATTATCAAGCTTTTGCTCTTCCTGTTTCTATTTTTCCCTGCCTGGCACTTTAAGGAGGGGCTGAATGTAATGACGAAGTAAATTTGTATCTGCATTATAATTAACAAGTTGCAGGGGCGCCTGGGTGGCACAGTTGGTTAAGTGTCTGACTCTTGATCCAGCTCAGGTCTTGATCTCAGAGTTGTAAGTTCAAGCCCTGCATTGGGCATGTGCCCAGAGTGAAGCCTACTTAAAATAATAATAATAATAATAATAATAATAATTAACAAGTTGCAGAATTACAGTGAAAGAAAAGGCCTGTTGTTATACAAGTGTCCCTGAGAATAGGTCCAGGCCAAGGGGAAGTAGGAGCAAAATAAATGGAGGAAGAAAGTAGCTACAAGATGATGTGCCTTCCTGTGTCAAGTTAACTGTTTTGGAGGGAGGAAGGAAGACTTTATACGTTGAAGTCTAAGGGACCTGAAAATAGTATCCCTAATACTAATGGCTACCATTTTTTAGTCATTAGCTGTGTTTTCAAAAGCTGTGCAAAACATTTCATTCACCCTTAAAGCCTTTGTGTTTGATGCTGAGTTTGGCACTCTGAATTTGGTGCTACTGATGCCATTTTAGAGACAAGGCTTAGAGAAATGAAAGACCTAAGGTCCAGAGCCAGGAGGAGAGAGACAAATAAGGTGCCTAGCCTGCAAAATTTAAGGAAGCACTCATTCTCAGCTTTGTGCAAGTGCAGACCTGGCACCGGCCAGTGAGTGCCTCCTTAAATTTTGTACCCCAGATCCCTCCTTGCTTTACCCTACTCTCCACCCTGCCGGGATCCCACAACCAAAAAGAAAAAAACATGGTCAGGGCACCCGGGTGGCTCCATTAAGTGTCAGACTCTTGATTTCAGCTCAGGTCATGATCTCAGGGTCTTGGGATCGAGCCCCGTGTTGGGCTCCATGCTCAGAAGGGAACCTGCTTGAGATTCTCTCTCTCCCTCGCCCTCTGCCCCTCCTCCCCTAAAATAAATAAAAATAAATCTTGGAGGGGCGCCTGGGTGGCCCAGCGGTTAAGCGTCTGCCTTCGGCTCAGGGTATGATCCCGGCGTTCTGGGATCGAGCCCCACATCAGGCTCTTCCGCTATGAGCCTGCTTCTTCCTCTCCCACTCCCCCTGCTTGCGTTACCTCTCTCGCTGGCTGTCTCTATCTCTGTTGAATAAATAAATAAAATCTTTCTTTAAAAAAAAAATAAAATAAAATAAATAAATAAATCTTGGAGAAAAAATAAAAGAAAATGGTCAAGGAAGACTTTAGATCTGATCCAAAGTTCGTGTTTTCGACCACTCTATTAGGTACCATATCAGGTAACCATGCTCAACATTCTAGAAAATAAATTCAATAAATAAAGGCCCAGGGCTAGGAATACAGGGCACACAGAGATTAGAAAGGCAGTCCCTGTCTTCAAGACTACAGTGCTGGTGTACTAGGAGTTGCTGGCATCCCAAGCAATCTAACAGAGAAGGAGGGGAGGAAGGCCCAAGCATTGCTCTGCATTGCAGTATCGTCTGGCTCTAGCGTCAGCAGGCATCGTGGGAGGGGCACTGAATCTTACACTCTCAGAGTCTCATCTCCACACCTGCAAAACGGGAATGCTTTCACCTGGGCTGTCTACCTCACAAAGTCACAATGATGATGATGTCAAAAGGAGAGGGTACACTTTTTGGGACTGTCAAGCAGAGAACAAATAGAAGGAATGCTGACTGTAACGTACAGAACCATGAATTTGGAGTTGGAATCCCTGCATTCTACTTCTGGCTTTGCCTTTTATCCTTAGTAGAACCTTACAGAGGACTCTTCTTGCAAGATCTTGCTTCCTCATTCATTAAATGAGGAAATCTGATTCAAAATCCTCAAAGCATTTCATAATTACGTGACGGAAGTATTCAGGGAAGTGTTGAGTAAACGTTTGTAACGTTATTTGTAATCTCATCTTATTGTGCATGGATTAGTACACATTCAATGATGTCGACTCTAAGAGACTACTATGCAAACATATCAATGATGCATATAGGGCAATAAATAAAAATAATAAAAGATACATTTTAGGTAAGCATAAGGAACAACATCATAGCAGTCTATTTATTCAAGAAATACTTGTGGAGCACCATGATATGAGGAGTTGAATCTATAGCTCCAGAATCGAAGCCGCTTGCGCTGTCTACTTTGTTACAATCTTTCCCAAGCTACCAAGCGATAGAGTGGAGTCACAGAAAAACCGGGGGGCTGTGGAGATGACTGACCAAGGTTCAAATTCTGACTCTGCCACTAACTAGCTCTGTGGCAGCTGCTGGGTTTATGTCCACCTCTCTGAGCCCCGATATCCCAGCGTGTAAATAGAGCTAATGCTACTTCAGAGGGTCCCATGAGGGTTCGTGGAGCTTATAAATATCCTTACACATAGCAGGTGCTCAATAAACTAGTTACGTATCAGAACTCTAGTCAGTGATCAGAGTTAGCAACCACCTCCTGGGGAACACTGCGGGCAGGCAAATTTATAGGTTCTGTTCTTCTCTGCCTCAGCCACATCCTCTTGAAGGCTCTCACGGGCAGCATGACCCTCCCATCTAAACAACCTTGCGTAGGGGCCTTATTGTAAAAGGAGAGGGTGTCTATACAACCTTCTCACATACGAATTCCCAGATGCACAGCTGGGTGTGTCTCCTGGCATGTCAGCCCTCCCCCCAAACCCAACAAATTTGCACTCTGCCTCCTTGACTTACAGGTGGTAAGAACAGCACAGTAGGAAGACTTTCATACTTGGAATCCAGAGACTAGCATCTGAATCATATCGTCTCTTTGAGCTTTTGTTTCTTCGTCTGTAAAATGGGAATAATAACACGTGCTGCACTTGGCAAAGTTTTGATTCACTGAGTAAGATAATGTTTTTAAAACACTTAGAAGACCACGGTGTTATACAAGCATAAGGATCCACTGCAGGATACAGGGCTCTGGCCCAGGGAACATGAAGCATGAGCATGTGAGTTAGCCTCAGCTAACTCCCAGATGAATAAAGCAAGAGTTCACACCCTAACATCAGTAACCTGGAAATTATCTGCAGCTCCGCTGAAGTGTACTCTATACTTCGAGAGCAAAAAAGTATTCAGACAGCACCGCCTTGGAAGTCAGGTCCACGGTAATTAAAAGCGAGGGCACCTCCTCCTACAGCCCTCCCCTGGTCCCAGGACTCCGCATTGAATGTTGGAGTAAATTAATAGAACTTTATTCATCTTTAAAATATTTACTGAATATTGCCTACTAGCAGCACACAGTGGGAGATTACAAAGATAGGATCAGAAACTGAGCCTTTTTTCATACATCTATTACCCCTGCTATCCTTATGTGATGTGATAAAAAGAATGTTTAAAGAGAATTCCAGCAGCTCAAAATTTAATGCAAAGGAGACTAAGGATATTCTAAAATTAGAAAAGATTTGGCGGGTCTAAGTTATGATGGACAGGTCCTTATCAAAGGCCACGGACGTGAATCTACTCCAAAATTGGCTCTATTTCCATAATAAATAGTAGAAAAGGTGTATGACTAAGGTTTTGCCTTGAAAAATTAATCCATTTAAGCTATTTCATCCTATATTTAGCAACATTTAGGATGAAATACCATTATGCGGTAACTCATAAACACAAAAAAGAATGTATTACTTAAAATAGCTTTGCAACAAGTATTATGAAAGCACAGTGAGACATCCGGGACATTGGATCTGGCTTCTGCAGGATGATCCAGGATAGAATCGCATTTAGGAAATCATATGAAGACCTGCATTTTCCTAATATCATTCTCGTGACACCGAAAGTATTCCCATGGAAGCGTCTATTATGTCATTAAACTGGCCAATTTTTTTTCTCTCTTCAGTCGCTAACCGATCTCTTAGAAGCTCATGTTTCACAGGCCTTACAGTTCTCCATCATCATATTCCCTCAGTTCCTGAAACCATAACATTCCTTGCAAGATCTGCCGTTTCTCTTTACAGTCCATTTACACTGTCTCAGCAGAGAACTGAAGATGTGTAGTGGGAAGAGGAGATACGGTGATGACTTGCTTTTGTAAGTGGACGGTTTATAGTGACGTATTTAGCTTATAACGATAATTTGCTTCTCTAAACAACTTTATAAGTGTGGGATAACGAGCAGTCTCTGCTGGTGATAATAAAGTTCTAAAGTAAATTCTCTACATCACTTTTTTTTTTTAAGATTTTATTTATTTATTTGACAGAGATAGAGACAGCCAGCGAGAGAGGGAACACAAGCAGGGGGAGTGGGAGAGGAAGAAGCAGGCTCCTAGCAGAGGAGCCTGATGTGGGGCTCGATCCCGTAACGCCGGGATCACGCCCTGAGCCGAAGGCAAGCGCTTAACCGCTGTGCCACCCAGGCGCCCCTCTCTACATCACTTTAATTTATCCATTCAATCCTGAATGATACGATCACCAAATATAAATTGTTTTTTTATTTTTTGGCAGTCTGTAGATTATATAAATAATTTGCCCTTCAAGCTAAATTGACCTATATTATAGATGGTTGAGACTATGTATTCTAGATAATGTACATAGATGTAGATAAGCACATATATACACACACACATATTTTATATGGATATGGATATAGCCAGGTACAGATATGGATGGATGAATAGACAGATAGATAGAGATAAAGGTATGGGGACAGGTGTTGTATAGGTATGAGGTATGAAGGTGCGGGTACAAGGATAGAGATAGAGATAAATGTGTGTGTGAATGTATACACACATAACCAACACGTGTAGATCCACAGCTCTGTTGAGGTTATTTAATCCATATACAATAAAATATACAATCCATATACAAATAAAAATACAAGTTTTATTTTGTGTTTCAATAAGCAACCACACCAAACTCTTCAATCTGCCATTAACACTGATTTGCCAAGCTTCTGACACAATGCACTAATTTCCATGAATTTTTAATGAGATATAAAGTAAGATGAAAATTCTTAAATTATAGTAAGTAATCATATTTTGCAGTTGCTTATGCTCATTTAGGCCCATCTTAAAAATGCAGAAGTGCTTTTTCCTATGATTTGTATCACAAGTTGATGAACATAATGGAAATGGACGTTTTCAAGTCATTTCTTTTTGCATTACCATTCAATCTGTACCATTTCCGATAGGAAGCGTGTGTGAGCAGCTCATTATGCTAGCATGGATTGTTTCTCTGGTTTTGGTCCTCTTTCAGATCCATCGCCTAAATTGCCTGTTAATCTTGGCATATATATGCTTTCCTGGCGCTAGCTGCTGTTACAGATTCACAGCAGCTGCCCTTTGTATTTTATATACAGTCAGATACCTCGTAGGGCATTTGTGATGCAGACTGCAAGCACAACTAGCTCCCCATAACCCTGTCACCTTTTACTGAGGGCTCAACTGACCTGTTGATACAGCACAGTTAAGTTGTGATACCAGCCATAGGTTGAAAGTGAAAATTTCTCTACTGTCTTTTTTCTCTAAATTATAAATACATTTGAGTGAACACAACAACAGCCAATTAACTAATCAACAAGTACCGAGAGGCTATTAGTTGCTCAAGACTATGGGGAGGCCGGCCCAGAAGGTGTATACAAGGTTGTAAGTCCCCTAGAAGACTATAAATGTAAACAAAATGAAATTAATGCCAGTACTCTGTCGTATGCTGTGTGGGATGAGCAGTCCCCCAAGTCAGCAGTTCTTAGTGTTTTGGACCCTGTAGATTATCTCATTAAAGCTATGAACTCTGTCAAATGCCATACTTACACAAAAAGTTGAATAAAATGTCAAGGACTTCATGTATCTCTAGGTTAGGAACCTCTGTTCTGAGAGAAAAATTCCCACATCCTATAGTCATTCTGAACATTACATCAGATGATGTACATAAAACTAGCACGCAGAATGGAATTTAGCGGGTATTGGTACATTTCCCACATTCCCCTTAATTTTTGGAATTCATGTTTTATTTCAAAAGTCCTAGATTTGGCTGATGACTGTTCCCAGTAGAACATCACATAAGGATAGCATCTTACCTTGCAATTGCATTGATATTATAGAAAGCCCAGAATTGACCTCCAAAGATAAACAAAAATAACCTGGGGACTCCTCTTTCTCTCCTACCCCCCCAAAAAGGGTCTCCCATTCTCTGCTATCCAAAGCAGAAATATATAATCCAGTTCTAGGGGCCTCTCCTTCATATGTCTTCAAACCCATCCTAATGAACCATGTATCTTTTATTTCTTCACTAATCTCTTTGAAAAAATAGTCGATGTTCCTTCCTCCACTTTCTTCCCTTCAACTCACATGGCATCCCCCTGTAGTATTGCTTCTGACCCTAGCTCACTACTGGAATGTCCTTGGTTAGGTCCCCACGAACTCCTAAATGCTACCTCTCAGACATACTGTTAGAATTTTCTGCAGCTACTTAGCCCCATTGGCCTAACTTCTTCCTCTTCTAGAATTATGGTTGTCCTTGATGTCCTTCACTCCTACCACTCTCTCTCCTGGGTCTTCTCCACCATTTTGGGGTATTTGTTTGTTTGTTTGGTTTGGTTTGGGGTTTTTTTGTCTGTTGTCTTCCTGTCTCATCTCTTATTGCTATTTCCCAAGATACTGTCTTAGATCTTCTTTTCTCATTACATACCCTCCCCGACAGATTTCATCCATTCCCAGTGCTTCAGTGCTGCCCAATAAACTGACGACTTCCAAATCTGTGCCCTGACCCTCACTTGAATTCCACATCCATATCTGTAGTTGTATATACCACAAAATATACACCATAAAATATCCATATTTTGATATACCTCAAAATCTGTGTCCCCCCAAATCCAAGTCCTTGCCCATCCATCCTGTTCCCTATCCTGATTTGCAACATCAAGACTCACCCTTGACTCATATTCTTTATCTCCGTAGAAGGTTGTCCAGCAAGTTGCAAAGAGTCTTCCTTTGGAGCATTTCTGGCATTGGCTGCTTCTCCATCACAACCTGCTTTGGGCCCTCATTCCTCTTATTGGGATTTGTAGAGAGGCCTTCCCTCTCTGTTTACAAATCCACATCGCAATGTTCAGCAGGCATCGGGCTCAAACAGAGCTGATCATGAGCTCACAGTGCTTAGAGACAAAACACCAAGCTCTTTTGTGTGGCATTCACAGCTCCTCACACTCTGGTCCCAGAGCTTTCTAGCCAACCCCTTTCATGACTCCATGACTTTGTTTTGCTGCTCTTTCTGACAAATCTTGCAAGCCTCGTTAAGTCTAGTCATTGCTTAAGATAAAGCTTAGATGCCACCTTCCCTGTGAGGATTTATTTTACTTTTCCCACCCCAAGGACAATAATCACAATTTTGCTAATACTGCCGGCATAGTTCACATCACATATGGTCATTATGCACAGTTGTTCAGCTTGTTCAATGAGCAAGGACACCTGGCCAAGAGAACAAGGGTCTAAAATCCAGCCCACTGACAGAGGGAGCATCTGTCTTTCTAATTCACATAAAGGTGCAATGTAGGCAAGTGGTGACCCATTGTCAAACAGAACTTCAGTTTCAAGCTCTTAAATGCATCTGACGGTCTAGACTCTGAGCTTTTTACAGCCAGGTCTCCTTGGCCTTTTTAGCCTCAAGGCCAAGTACAGTTTCTTGCACTAACTTGCAAAAATTATCAAATTAGAAAGATCAATGATAGCAACAACAACAATAAGCCAATCAACACGTTTAATCCCCTATTATGTTGTAGGAACAATTCTGAATGTTTTTCCATCGATAATATCACTTAGTTATCACCATGTGCCTATGAAGAAGCTACTATTATTATTTCTGTTACTCAGATCATAGAAGTGGGGCTCAAAGAAGCTCAGTTATTTGCTTCAAGTCACATGGCCAGGATTTGAATCCAGTCCTGTCTAAATTCTGTGTCCTTAAACATGACAGCCAGCACAATAGGTACGGGCAGGTGCACACCGAAAAGACCCTCACATGTCCGCAATGTTAAAACCAGGGGCTCAGGACTGTCGGAGAATGTCAAGTGTTTTTGTAAAAAACAGTCTGATGAAGAGCAAACCCAGAGGTATCCTGCAAGCCCACCTACAGAAGAGAGATGTAACCTTTCTGCACAGGGAAAGGCAAGTTCAACCCCCGCTGTCTCCTGGGCGTCTGAAAGGAACCATCGTCCCCAGGAGGTCAGCACCCCAGAATTAGGATGGCTAGCCTCCCGCTGCTGCGTGCAGGTAATCTCCTGCTCTGCCTCCTGCCTCCAGCACCAATCTTTCTTTTACCTGCAATAAACCTCAGCTGGCTTGTCGGCTCTCACGCAAGTCCCGGTCACATCCAGGCACGGCATAAGCTCTGGAGTCCCTGTGTCAGGCTCAGACAAGGGTGAACAATAGAGCCATCCATCATGGCCGGGATGATGGTGCCCGTCCCCATGCCCCACTGTGTCACCCGGGGTTCATTAACACATTGAACAGGAGAAGGACAGACACCTGCTGATGAATGAGTGATCCTCTTCAAATGACCGTGGGAGAAGGGCGAGATCTCTTTCCAGAGCAGTTTTCACCACGTGTGTTAAAAAACCATGCTTGGTCCCTCCTGGAAGTCTGCTGAGCAGAGCACGCACAATGCCTGGTTCGTCCAGCTTCCATCCTGCTACCTCCCACCAAAACTGCTTGAAATTAACCCCCAGGATTCTAGAAAAACTGGGACGTGGCAGGGATTTGTTTTCCTTATTTCTTCAGAATCCCGGTTAAATCTCCACCTTTCCCTCAAAGCGTGAAGGATTGCTTCCCCCTCAGGGCGGTGGAGTGGTTGTGTCTGTCCCACTCATTGGAAAAGTTGCATTCCACCCATTTGTGCATTCAAGTCACAAACTCTGAGGTTGTGCTCTGTGCCAGGCACTGTGGCAGGGACCAGGAGAGACAAAGCCCTTCCACATCCTCAAAGGAGAGCCCAGCAAAACGGGCAAGGCAGATGGAGGGGAGGACCACCTCACTAGAGGCTGATGGTTTCTGTAGCACAGAGAGGTCGAGGTACTAGAAGAGAGCAGCACTGATGTGTGTACCCATCCCGAGGCAGGACCAAGGAACACTGTGCAGAGGAAGGGCACAGGAGTCTTGAAGAAGAAGAGGGAGAAGTCAGGGAGTTTCAGGCAAAAGCTCCTTAAATCACAATGTCTGAGTGTGGATGCAACACCGTGGTATTTTTTTAAAGACCCCCAGGAGACTCCAATGTGTAGCAAAGTCTGAGAAGCACCACTCTGGAGGAATGCCCTAAGCAAAACAGAGCTGCTGCATTGGGAAAGGATGCCCCTCGTATTCATTTATACCCCCACACTCCCCCATGGTCTCATCCCCGCCCCTCCCCGGTGGGCAGCTGGCAGCCTAAGAATGGATGACCAGCACTTGGGGACAAAAGGCTGGCTCCCTTGCCTACAGGTTGGACCAACTCTGTGAGCCAGTTCGTGCTTTAAGCTTCCCTATGGGGTCAGCCTCAAGCTAGACTCCAACTGAGACAACAACCTTGCTTTGAGTCTCCTCCCTGCCCTAACCTGCCCTTCCTCACCCTGTCTCCTGAGAGCATCACCAAGTAAAGTCACTTGTAACCTGAATCTCTGTCCCGGCTCTGCTCCAGGGCCCTGACTCCAGATTCCCCAGTCCTCTGAACTATTCGCTATAGACACTCCATTTGGATCGAATGATGGTGATTGTAGTAAAATGTCCTAGCCAGAGGGTGTATGGACTCTAGAATATTATCTGCAATCATTCATTGTCCCTTAATTGGAAGAGTGTGGAGGACAGTGGCTAAGCCCAAGGAGGTTGAAGACCCACAGTGGCTCTCAGACTTGAAACACACAAATCCAAAGAACAAATGACTCATTGTTCCTGAGTCACACCACAGAAACAGCTGCCAATCTTACCTCTTTTGAGGACTATTTATTCACGGCGAAAGCTCACCACTTCTTCACTGCGTTTTCTTAGTTTGGAAAAACACTTCCAGGATCCCCAGATGATATTCTTGAATGGTGTCTCACTGATCAGTCCCCACTGAGACTGCTCCTTCATTCTGGCTTGTCAGAAGTAATCATTTTGATTTCATGTAAATGCCTGCATGGTACTTCCTGGCTAAATAATCGTCGTTTTAAATGTTGATGCAAATGACAATGTCTTTTGAGTCACCAGCAGAGTACTGTCTCCCTTTAATTTTTTTGGCACTTTTTTTAAAAGACTTTATTTGTCTATTTGAGAGAGAGAGCACACATGCGAGAGAGAAGGAGAGAGAGAGAGAGAGCAGGAGCAGGGGGAGGGGCAGAGGGACAGGGAGACTCCCCAGTGAGCAGGGAGCCTGACAAGGGGCTTGATCCCAGAACTCTGGGGTCATGACCTGAGCCAAAGACAGAGCTTAACTGACTGAGACACCCAGACGCCCCTGCACTTTTTTAAAAAAAAGATTGTATTTTTCAGTAAGCTCTACACCCAGCATGGGGCTCAAACTCACAACCCCGAGATCAAGAATTGCACACTCGACCGACTGAGCCAGTCAGGCACTACAATTTTTTGCCCTGTTCTTTAATAAAATATTTTATCTCTAAAATACTGCAAGTAAAAGACTTTTTAATCTGTTGGTGAAACCTGCAAACACACCCTTCGGACAGAGTTTTTTGTGTGTCTGGAGAACCTCTTTGGGGACTACAGGAAAAGAAAGAGGAGTTGCTGACAATCAGTCCTCCAATAATTACTCAAGTATCTGATAACCAGGATCTTCGCCTGCGTTGTTCTAACAACATTGTGTATCAGCATCGCCAGCCACATTCATCCTCCAGCCTTGTCTTGTCCCTTAGACGATCACCCTAAGTGATGAGTCACTACCCAGGAGGGCACAGGGGACCAGTTCCGGTTGAAAGGGGTGGAAGCAAATACCACTTCAAAGCCAGTTCTAGGTACCAGAAAGGTTTTATCAGTACCATCATTCTAGAAGTTTGAGCTGAATCTGGAGTCCAGAAAGAACATGTGCAAAGGACAACAATACAGGCCATTATATTAGTTAAGATAAAAGCAAAGCTGCTATAACAAGGAAGCCCCCAAATACAGTAGCTTAAACAAGATAGAAATTTGGTTCTTCTCGAACCTAACAGCCTAGAAAGGAGTGGTCCAGGGCTGGCGAGCTGGCATGCAGGATTGCTGTAGCCACTGTCCCTTCTCAGAGAGTGGGAAGGGTGGAAAGGAAGTTGGGGCAAGCACCTTCCTCCTTAAAGAAGACAACCCAAAAGTCACATGCGTTGCTTCGGCTCATCTCATTTTAGCCTCAGCTTAGTCTCATGGTCAAACCTAACTGCATGGAAGGCTGGCAAATTTAGTTTGGAGCACTGTGGCTATATGCTGGGCTAAACTCAGGAGGTTTTCTTACTGAAAGAAAAGAGTCAGCGGTCTCTACAATGGCAAGTTACTATAAATGTCCAGGGACCCCAAATAAATCCAGCAGAGGACTGGGAGTGGAGTCAAAAAAGTATATACCGCAGGGCTATTCACATTATAAACACTGAGTACATATGTAAAGGCTGGGTTGATAGGTGAATGAGTAAATGGATGAATGAAAAGAAAATATTTGTGCCAGTATCCAGAAACTCCAGTTAAATAGGTGTGATATTCATAAAGCAGAATTCACATTAACAGATTCATATGAGCACACAAGACCTAGGGATGTGCCCCCTGGCCCGCGCTTGTATACATCCTGCTAAGTACAGGCAAGCAGAGTTTGGCAGGTGTGGGCTGAGAAACAGAGGAAAAGACCCAACACTCATTTCATTGATGGTCTCAGAATCTCACAGCTGGGAAATTCGGCCAGCTGGGACCGGGGCCACTATGCTGGCATTCCGACATCACTCAGACAATAGAAGTCTTCTGCTCTCTACGGAATCTCTGTCTCTGTAGATCAGTGGTTCTCAGAGTATGGTCCCCAGACCAGCTGTATCAGCATTATCTGGAAACTTTTAGAAAAGCAAATTCTCGGGACCCGCCCCAGTCCCATTGAATCAGAAATTCTTAGGGGGGCCCTCCAGATGATTCTGGTGCATGTTCAAGTCTGAGGACCACAAATCTAGACACTACTGCCTTCAGTTACCTGCTGCCTCTTCCTGAGCCATTTCACTGAGTGTCTTCTGAGAAAGATCGTGTAGCCCCAAATGCAGCTTGGTTTGGCCTGGATCTCACCAGAGATTATAGATCCTGTTCTGGAATCCTAGTCTAGGTGGGACTTTCAAAAAAACTCTTTTATTCATCTGTTTGTCTCTATGGTAGTAAATATGCAAATCATCCAAGATAGCAACTGTAGCCAGCACTATTCCCAAATATCTCTGAGGATGGAAATCCTAAGTGTTCCTTGTTAGATACTTCAGTGTTCAATCAATATATAAGACAAGGCATTTTTCCTTTTTGTTTTTAAATAGCCAAACTTCTTCCGGTTATAATGCAAGCCCATTTATTCTTAAATGATCTTTCCAAGAGATCGCCAGCCTTTGGCCATTCTAGTTATCATCTGTATACTCAAAGACATTTTTTACATCATTGCTTATTCTCTCTTCTGAGCTAAACAATTTCAATTTCTTCAACAATAAAAACAATCTTTTTTTTTTTTATTCCAAATGATCTTGATGGTTCCTGCTATGGAACCACCTGCATTTTGTGTCTGCATTTTGAAATATTTTTTGTGTCTCCCCAAATTCATATGTTGAAATCCTAACTCCCAAAGATAATGGCAACAGGCGGTGCTTAAATCACTAAGGTGAAATCCTAATGAATGGGATTAGTGTCTTAGAAAAGAGATCCCACAGAACTCCCCAGCCCCTTTGAGTGTGTAAAGATACAACAAGAAATCTATGACCTGGAAGGGGGCCCTCACCCGGCAATGCTGGTACCCTGATCTCAGACTTCGTACCGCCAGAATCGTGAGAAATAAATTTCCGTTCTGTGTAAACTGTTCTGTGGTACTTTATGATAGCAACCCTGAAGGACTTAGGCAGTTCCTAAATACTTTTTTTAATATTATCTTATAATAACCCTAATAGAGGAAGCCCTAAGACATTTTATCCCATTTTTATATATGAAGAAACTGAGATTCGCTAGGGTTGAACTACCTGCCTGGGGTTTGAGAGCGTGGACATGGCTGGGCCCACCCTGGCTCTAATTTATCTATCTATGGGGCTGGCATTTAATGTATTCCAAATCTTGGTTAAGTAAAGGTTTCACATTTTTCTTAAGGTTGGAAATTCTATTGTAAATTATAAGTTTGAAATGTCCTACAAATAAGGGGCTCCTGGGCAGCTCGGTCAGTTAAGCATCACACTCTCGATTTCAGCTCAGGTCATGATCTCAGGGTCTTGGGATCAAGCCCCACATCAGGCTCCATGCTCAGCCCAGAGTCTGCTTGAGATTCTGTCTCTGCCTCTGCCTCTCCGACTCGTGCTCTCTCTCTCTCTCTCTCTCAAATAAACAAATAAATCTTTTTTAAAAAGAGAAATGTCCTAAAAATAATATTATAGGAATTAAAATGTTCATGGGAAAGGACATTTTATTTAAGAAAAGTAGATATTCTAAAGGGATATTTCAAAATGCAGTGATCAAATCATCATAATTTGAGAATCCCAATGCCATGAAAACTAGGAGAAAAGAGGAGACAAATGTATCAAAGACACCAGTTAGAACTGATGACTGTAATGGGCCTTCTTCAACATGATTCACTTTATCTTCATGGGAATGAGCACCAAAAGCATCCAGTTGCCTTCTTTCTCAAATTACTTCATGGACAATTTCCATTATGTCCCCAGCACTAGAGGAAGACTTTACCCATCATGTACTTGTGGAATAAATAAGCAGTTGGTTCTTCATCTTCGAAGAGGACTAGAGAAATCAGAGCCAGGTGGAGTTCAACAACTGTCTATCCCTAGATACCTGCTAGTCCACGCTTTGTTTCCAGATGAACTGCAGACCGTGAAGTTATGTAACATGTTCAAGGTCCTACATATGGAGAGTAGTAGAATTGGAACTAAAAGTCAGCTTCCCCACATAGGTTATGCATTTGTCAAATTCATCAAACGGACACTTTAGATTCGTGCATTTCACTGTATGTAAGTTATACATTTAAAAAACCTTGTGTTTCCAACTCTTTTTTTTTTTTTTTTTTTTTTTTTTGTCATTTCTCTTCTGTTATAGTTCCCTCCTAAAGGATGAATCAGGAAAAAAATAGCTGATACAGTTCTGGCGACAAACAGCCTACCCAAGGTCAGACTTTGAATTTCCATGGAACACATTATAAAATCTCAGTACACAATCAGGGCTTGACGTCCCTATGCCAACTTTGTTTATTTTGCCAAAGAAGGAAATGAAAAGATTAAAAACCTTACTATTTAGAGTCGCCTTCATTTCAGAAGACAAAGAACATGTTGACATTTTAATAGGAAGGGTATAATCTCAGAATAAAGACAGTATCCCTCCCCCCCCCCCCCCCCCCCGGCAAAAGACCGTTTTTGTTACAGGCCTATGAAGATTCTCAAAGGACCAGCACAGACCAGCATCTGGAACTCTCAGGCCAGGTCAGAAAGAGCCAACAAATGAGGCTCGGTGCCAGAATATTAGCTTCCTGACTGTGGGTAGGGATAGGTTTCCTCCTTCTGACCTGGGCTCACACCTTAATGTCTTTATATTCCCACCAGGCCAGACATTTTTCATTGTGGGGGGGGATATGCATGAAGCAAGTGTGAGGCCACTAGTGCCAACCCTTAGCGGCCTCCTCAATGAGAGCTCATCTATTCCTCGACGTAGGAATCACACACTCGGCAAGAGAGCTCCTACGTAAACCGCATTAGCCCACAGCTGACACACAGTTCTCTACTCAACTTGAGCACCGCTCAAGGAGCCTTACAGGGCATCTACAATTTGATTTATTATAAAAAGGCAAACTCTGAGTTGGTGTGTGTTGCATATTGGTTCCTAGAGCTACCTTAACAAAATACCACAAAGTAGGTAGCTTGAAACAGCAGAAATTTATTCTCTTGCAGTTCTGGAAGCGCAGGGTCCAAAACTGAGGTGTCAGCAGGGCAGTGCTTCCTCTGAAGTCTTTGGGGAGGAGTCCTTCCTTGCCTCCTCTAGCTTCCAGTAGGAGTCTGCAATCCTTGCGTTTCTTGGCTTGCAGATGCATCCATCCAGTCAATGGCACCTTCACCCCAGGCCTTCTCCCCCGGGTGCCGTCACATCATCTTTCCTCCCTACATGCCTGGCTCTGGCTCTCTTCTCTTCCCAGAGGTCACCAGTCAAACAGGATTAATTCTATCTGCACAGACCCTGTTTCCAAATAAGGTCACATTCGCGGGTACCAGGGCTTAGAACTTCATGTATCTTTTGGGAGTCCACAGTTCAACCCATGGCAATGTGTTCGATTTACTCCATGGCTCTGGTGAGCCAGGGTTTTGAGGAGGATTTCAGATCTGTATCAACTCCCCCAAGACCCTGACAAAGCCTGCATTTACAGTACATCCCATGGGGTTGAAACGCTAATTAATAGCCACCTGCTGATCACCTTGTATGTGTTTGCAAGATGCACAAAACCCTGTCTCTACCTTCAATCCCCGCTCTACCCCTCACCAGTTCCGGACCCCTCTGTGCCCCAATTTCTCAGTCTATAAAAATAGGGATAACAGCCGCACCTTCCTTATAGGCTTGTTAGGATTACAGGAGAAAATAGATACTGTGTGATCCATAGCAAAGGTTTGATGGATGCTACCGATGGCTGCAATCCGATGTGTGCACAAAATATACCCATGCTTTAGAGAATACATAAGAGCAATATAACATATATCCACTGATGTTGCAATATAGAAGTTCAGTCGAAGGAAGGAGAGCATCTCGGGTATTGATTAATGCCTTATTTATGGTCTGCACGTGTTTGTGCATGATTGAGTAGATGAGGGCAACTCCATGTGTGTGCGTGTGTTTGCATCTAGTTTGATAGGGGAGCAGGAATCTGGAGGATGGATGTCTTTCCTGGGACTGGAAAAGAATTTCGGACCCAGTCTTCCTCATTTTATTTCCATCTAGCCACGTGGTTCCTGCAAAGCCTCAAGGACAAACTGTTCTGCGTTCACGGTGGCCGCCAGCCTGTGTGTCTTGTGTGAAATGAGACACGCTCCAGAAAAATCTCTTAGACCTGTGCATGGAGCGGGGAGGTCACCCCCATGGCTGAGCAATGGATTCTTAGTCTGCCCAAGAAGAGATTATCCTTGGAACATAATCTTTTTACAACCTGCTCAAACTCCCCTGTTCACTGAGGCCTTTGATCAAGGCCACTGCCTGGTGCTTTCAGATTGAGCACCAGAGAAAATGAGATCAAGTGACAATTTTGGTGCCCCTTAAAGAACCATGCCTATTTGCAGCAAAGAAGGACTATTGAGTTAACACCAAAACAAGACAAAAACCCATCTAAACCCCTTCTGTGCCTTGAGGATTTTTGCACTTCAAAACAGCTTCAAAGAATTTTCCATAGCCAGGCTCCCTTTATTCAGAATGAAAGTAACCTATCTGGAGCTACTCTAGCCACCTCTCCACTTATATTTACATTGGTATAATACTAATTGTAATATTAATTGATTAATCTAGCCCAAGGCGCTCAAGTGTCTGCACACAAAATTGGAATGTAATTGCAACAATAAAGAGATCAAATGAGGTTAATTAAAACATAAAAGACGACAAATGCTAAGTCAGGAAGCCCTTTGTATGCACTGAAAAGTGTGCCACTTATTTATAAGGCATTGTTTGCAGATTCCTGAGGAAGGAGTTCAAGGCAGAATAAATGTGGTGATTTGTTTACACACAGATATCAAATGGAAGTAGTCACGCCAGGACTGATCGCAGGACAGTTGCCCATCCAAGCATATATTTCATGGGACATTGTCGAAGTGAGTCTTTATAGGAGACATCGCATTGAACTGGCATTAATGCCATTTCCACATTTCTCCTAAAGCTGCAAACTTGAAGGAATAGCCTCTGCGGGAAACATGGCAGGAGGAGGACAAGGCAGGGAAAAGGAAGCAAGTCAAGACTGAACTCCTGTGAAGTTTAGGCACGTAATTTGCATCCGTAACATTGAAAAGGAGGAAAACGGACGGGGCAGGTCCTGGCTTAGCCACACCAGAACAAATTGCTTGCACTTGCAAGGGCCACTGGGGGTCAGGGGTGACATTGTACCTCAGACCCAATTTTTGTCTAATTTCTCTTCTTATCGACTGTAAAGAAACGAGTCTAAGGACTCATCACTTCAAAGCCGTTATGTGCACAACTTTCTAAAACTTAAGATTTCTGTCCTTCATCATCTTAGTAACAATCTCCGGCCCCGATCTTTTTTTTTTTTTTTCCCCCAAATATCTTGTTCAGCCCATGCAGTCTCATAACTCCTGCAGAGCCAGAAATGAAATCAGATGGGGACTTCACTGATCTCTACAATTTCAGATCTTTTTTTTAAAGACTTTATTTATGACAGAGAGAGAGAAGGAGAGGGAGCATGAGCAGAGGGTAGGGGCAGAGGGAGAAGCAGACTCCCAGCTGAGCAGGGAGCCTGAGTCGGGGCTCCATCCCAGGGCCCCAGGATTATGACCTGAGCCGAAGGCAGGCGCTTAGCCGACTGAGCCCCCCAGGTGCCCCAACAATTTCGCATCTTTTTCTGCCCAGCTACCTGTGTGTTGGGCCAGCTACAGGAATCACAGGGAGCCTGAAGCCTGTACCCACTACCAGCATCAGCACCATATGCCACCACCATCACCCTGCTCCCATCACCAAGGAAGGTTCTTGGAGATGATGCGGTCATTCGTTTATTCAACACTCAACACATATTTATTGAATGACTTTTATAGTAGTGAACCAAAGTCCCTGGTCTCGGGGAGGTTATGTTCCAGCAGAGAGAGACAGAGAACAAACAAATTAACGAAGGAATGTGTCATATAATGTCAGACGATGGTAAGAGTCAGGAAAGAAAATAAATCAGAAAAAGGTCTTGAGAGTGGTTAGGTAGGGGTGCTGTTTCAGAGTGTGGCCAGGAGAAAGCTCCCAGACAGGGTGCTGAGCAGAGACCAGAAAATCGGCATGAACGTGCCTCACTTCAATATTCCTTAAGTAGTCTCATGAACTCAAGTCTTATGGGAATGAGATGCAAAAGGTAAAACAGAATCCTTTCTCAGTTGTTCCGGGAAAATAATAGGAAGAGCTAGTTTTTACTGAGCACCTCAAAGGTATGAATTTAATCCCCCAGAACGTTTATCCCCGGGCACCTTTGTGAGGTGGGAATTAGGATTACCCTCCTTTTGCCAATGTGGTTATTAACTCACCAAAGGTTACACAGCAAGTGGATAGTGAGGCTGGGTTTCAACTCAAGGCCCCTGTGGGTTTTTTATTTTTGTTTTTCAGAGCGGCTGGTGTACAATAAATGGCACATTTTTAGGGGTACCATTCGAGGACTTTTAACGTATGTCTATACTCATGAAACATCACCGCCATAGAGACCGTAGACCTATGCCACACTCATGCCTCCTTATAATCCTACCACCCGTTTCCCGCTCACCTCCAAGCACCCCCTGATCTGTTTTCCATCATTTCAGATGAACTTGCATTTTCTGCAATTGTATATAAGTGGCATCATACAGTGTGAACTCTTTGTCATTTGGCTCTTTTCACCCTGCATGATTATTTTCTGATTTGTCCACATCGTTGTGGGTATCAGCAGTTCGATCCCTTTTTTGCTGAGTAGTGTTGCGTTGTGTAGACGTGCCACAGCTTGCTTATCCATTCACCTGCTAGTGAACACTGGTGCTGTGTCTGGTTCGGGGCTATTGCAAATCAGCGGGTGTGAACATTCGTGCAAAATGTTTGTATCAGACCCTCACTCTTAACCATTACGTAATAAAATTCTCTTAAAAAAAAAAAAAGATAAAAAGAGAACGCATAGCAGCTGCCTTGTGTGGCAAAACCACTCTGAACCAGAACCAAGACCATTAGATGTCAAAAGCTGGGACCACTTCCTAGTCTGAGGTAATGAGCAGCCATCGAAAAATGCAGTTGTAAAGCCTTTCACTCAGGTGTCACTTGGTTTCTCCATAATCTAAGGAGAGATGGCCTTAGATAACCTGGCCCAGAAATCCCTGGCTGGCGCTCTCTCTCCGACATTTACCAACAGCAGTGTGACTGTCCACAAGTCCCTCATCCTCCCCGGGACTCTTTCCTCATCAGTCAAAATGGCAGCCAAATTCTAGGCTGACTCATTGGCTCGTACCAATTAGAGGAAAGCGGGAGGTTATCCGTGTAGTTGGACATTCTTGGGTGGCTCTGCTCCTCTTTACTGCACGCAGCAACCCCGTTATGAAGCACGTAAGAACACCGAAGCCCCAGGAGTGGGGGTGCCCAAGGTGCCCCCGCTAATCACTGGCAGAAGGGAGTCCAAATCCAGGCTTCCTGACGTCAAGGACAGAACCCTCCCTCCCTCCTACACCAAACTGCTGCTTGTTGATTCTTCAAGTTTTATCTCCAGCAAATGTCCCGAATTACATGTGTGCATTTCTTTCCTGTTTTTTTAATGAATTAGGGTGGCCATCACCTGTCGTGGAATGTTGACTCCACAGTTTGTGATCAAATCATAGATGCTAGAGTCTTCGGGACACAGAGTAACACCTCGCTAGCAAGGTAGATGCTGCACGAAGGGAAACGCTTTTGGGGGAGAGAAGCTGTAATACAAGAGGCAAATCCATGATTCATTCCCCCCCCCCACCCTGCTGTTAATTTAAGTTATAATTACCCGAACTTTAAAAATAAAACCTGAAGAGCATCGCTGTCTCTGCCTCACGACAGCAAAGCACACCCCATTGCATCAACTCAAATCACACATTTAACAACTGCTGTTTTAGGTTTCGACTAATTAAGGAACGATTCTTGGTACATGCATTCCTACCACAATTAAATAACTCACGGTGTAGGATGGAACGGTTAAGGCTTCTTAAAGCTGCTTTTCCTCTTTCGGTGTTAAAAAGATGAGTTTCTCCTAGAGACCAGAGTTGTAAGAGGCTTGTGTTTTAACTCATGAAAGCCTCAATATATTGGTTTAGAGGGACTTCTTTAAAACAACTTAAATTATAGGGTAGCAGGCTGGAAGTTTCTCTTCAGCATGGTGAAGTATTCAGTGGAGATAAAATTGCTTTATAGATGGCTGACCAGAACTCAGTCTAGAATTCATAATACATGTCAAACCTTGAGTGGAAGGAGGCGTAATTTCTCAGAGAGCTTTATTGCTCGGGAGCTTTGTGCTGCAGAGAAGTGACGAAATGCCCCTTCGCAGCCTCCCTGTGTCTTGTCCTGCGTGCGGCTCGTGCTGGCTGTGCTGTGGAAAAAAGCAAACAGGTTGGAGATTTTTATGTTGATGGTCATGTTTAATGAGTCCCTAAGTTATGCTGGTTTATACCATCTAAGTTTCTCAGCCTGTCATGAATAGATCAATTCCAATGTCTTAACCCGCCTGCCCCTCAATACGTATCATTTGGACAGAGACACTTGCTGTCTGCTCATTGCAGGTACTAAGAAAAATTGGGACAGACTGAAATGATTCTGACTACCTTCTCCCAAGACAATGGTAGATTCAAAATGTCTGTATAGATTGGCCTTAGGGATTTCAATATGGCTGAAAGAGGAGGCTGGGGGCTTGACCTTTAAGAAGTGTTTGTATGGAAAGCATAGAGTCTTCCTTGGATGTTATGTTTATTGGACTCCCTTAGCACCAATTCCATGTCAGTAATCATTTGCTACTGGTGAGGTTCATGGCCAAGGCAACTTACCCATGTCAGTTCACCTACAGAAAATCCTTGGGCCCCACTACTTTGGGATAAACTTTTGGCTGGTGAAAGGCTAAACCAGACCAGCAGCAAATGCCCCTTTAAGAAGTACCCCCAAAGTAGCAACAAATTAGTGATAGGTGCATGATAATTAACCAACTTCCTACCTCATATCTGTCACTTGCCCATTGCATGGGGTACTATGACCATTTCTTACGACATAAGAAATGTAAAGTAGATGAAGGGTCATCCCTGAATATTACAATGGGGAACAGTAGCAAGCAGAAAACCATGGCACATGAAGCCTGACAGAAAGAAAAGAAGAGAGGGGGGGCTAGTCCCCCAACAAACACACTGCTCCAAAATCTTTCCTCTGCATGAAGACCTTACCTCTGGACAACATTCCACTACTTCCCATCTCTCCACTTGAACCTGTTCTCTCACCTGAGGTGGGTGGGAGCTGAAAATCCTTCACATTTAATACCGGGATTCTGGGGAGCTGCAGGGTTGTAAGTTATGGATGGAAGACACAGCAGGTGCGAGTCACAGATGCAGCGTCATGAGAACTGAGAGCAGATAATAAGCCAGAAACAAGTACACAAGCAAAGGAAGGTATTCGCTGGCCTTGAAAATCATGCAAAGTAAACTGAACTGTTATAGGGCATTATAAAGGGTGTAGGGCTTGCAGTCAGAATGCCACAGATGGACCTGAGTTAATGAACATACATTTTCTAATACACTCAGAGTTTTGGGGTGTTTCCTTCTGGAGAAGCTCCTCACCAAGGTGTGCACAAATTTGAGCAGGCAACACCAGATTCATGAACTGCCCTACGCTGCCCACAACTAAGCTCTCCCACAAAGGGATTAAACGAGAATCACCCATGAGGGATTCTCTTCCCCTATTCATGGACACTGGATCTCCAATGCCAGATTCCATCTGTTGCTCACCCTTTAGGAAATGAAATATTCCAACACAAAATAGGAAGGAAGGAAGGAAGGAAGGAAGGAAGGAAGGAAGGAAGGAAGGAAGGAAGAAAGGAAGGAAGGAAGGAAAGGGGCAGGGAGGTTCATAAACCCCAAAACAACCCAAGGCAATTCCCATTAAACATGTTACATATTCAGTTATAATTAAGTGACTTTTATGTGCCCAGCCCTGTGCTACTTAAACACCACGGGAATATCAAGAGGTATAAATACAATCCAAGCTTACATTTCTTTTTTTTTTTTTAAAGATTTTATTTATTCGACAGAGATAGAGATAGCCAGCGAGAGAGGGAACACAAGCAGGGGGAGTGGGAGAGGAAGAAGCAGGCTCATAGCAGAGGAGCCTGATGTGGGGCTCAATCCCAGAACGCCGGGATCACGCCCTGAGCTGAAGGCAGACGCTTAACTGCTGTGCCACCCAGGCACCCCCCAAGCTTACATTTCTTGAGCATTTATTAGCCAACTGATAGCGTAAGTCTTTTCAATACACTGTCCTCTTGAAAGTAACCACAACCCTATGTTGTCATTGTAGCTAGTTCCCCCATTTACAAATGATGACATTTTAGAGGTTAAGCAACTAGTTTAAGATCACACACTGATAAATGCCAAGCCTGGTATTGCAACTCACATAATGCTATTCCAGTGCCCGGGTGCTTAGCAGCAAAGATCTGCTGAAGAAAGTAGCCTCCGAGCTAGTGGACAGAGGAGCAAACCCACACAAATTTTCCTGACCCGTCGTGAGATCAGCGAGCACATCCCAGTGCTTCATAGCATTTTCATTAAGGCATTTCAGCAAGTGTAGATGTTTCCCGACCAACCACATTCCACCTTTGCAGAATCCTGGTAATATTCAATAAAAAAGTGTACGTGCACCTAAATAAGTTAAATGGGAATTTCCCTGTGACTCAACAAGACTACTGCTAGGTGGATACTGAAAAGAATTGAAAACGAAAGTTCAAACAAAAACCTATACAGAAACGTTCATAGCAGCATTATTTACAATGGCCAAAAGGTGGCAACACTCCTGATAGCCCATCAAATGATGAATGGATAAACAAATTGTAGCATATGGTGGAATATTACTCACCCATAAAAAGGAATGAAGTACTACTACAACTATAACATCGCTGAATCTTGAAACATCATGCAAAGGGAAAGAAGCCAGGCACAAAAGGCCACATATTACACAATTCTGTTTATATTAAACATCCAAAATATGGAAATCCATAGAGGCAGAAAGCAGATTAGTGGTCGTCAGGGGCTGGTGGGGAGAGGGAAACGGGGAGTGACTGCTTCTTGGATACAGGACTTCCTCTTCGGTTGATAGAAATATTATGGCACCAGACGGTGGTGATGGTTACAAAACATTGTGAATGTACTAAATGGCACTGAAGTATACACTTTTAAATGGATAAAATGCTGAATTTTCTGTTATATGCATTTCACCCCAACTTTAAAAAAAAGTAATGGGGCACCTGGGTGGCTCAGTTGGCTGTCTGACTTGATTTTGGTTCAGGTCATGATCTCAGGGTTGTGGGATCGAGCCCTGCGTTGGGCCCCCCCACGCCCCAACCCCCACTTGCACTCTCTCCTAAAAAAAAATGCATGATGGATCTGGAGTAAGAGATTACATGAGGCATTTGTAGGGGTTGATGGGTGTACAAGACACATTCTCTATCCTCCAAGAATCTAGATCTGCTACTGTCTGATGAAATTAATTAATTAATTAATTCCTGTTTCTCCGTGACCACGATGGCGTCTCTGCTTTGGTGACAAATGGTATGTCTAATCTAATAATTTCTCCCCTGGTGGTTGAATTGACACCAGTCGATGTGTGATGACTTGCAGAGGTTGTAAAACATTTGGGGGCTCAGCAGATCTGAGAGACATGCGTACATTTCTATTTTCGATTATATTTAAGAATTTATGATACTATAAATCTGTAGACCTTTTATGCATCTAGCCTCTGAATTGTCTTGCTTTTGCCAGAACAACAGGAAAACGACTGATAAAAGATGATTGTTCTCCGTATTTAGATCCTAGGTCATTTTTTGGATTATTAACTTTGCCAAACTGCATGTGGGATTAATTGGAAACAATTGCAATATACTCACTACATTGCACCACTTCCTTTCATTAATTAAGAGACATTAGCCTCTGTTCTACAGATGACAAAAGGGGTGGTTCTTCTTTTATAACCAGGCGGCAGCCATAGAAAGAAAGGCAGGAATTGCTGTGTGCCTGAGAACCAAGGAGGTGACAGAGGGCAGGAATTCCAGTATGATGGCTGCAGGGAGAGATGCTGAGTCCAACCTCTGGGCTCTTAGGTACCCTCAATTCTAAGCGTCTGATTCAATAGACCCAATTACACTTTGACCTCTCTATTTGCTAGGTCACAAAAGCAAGCTGCGTAATAAGGGAAAACATGTTAAAGAGGATTAAACAACAATGGAGTTAATGAAGAAAGTCACCTCACCATTCACAATTGCCTATCTATATTTAATTTTTTAATCAAAAAATAAATTGGAAATAAAATTAATAAAACAACATTGATATACATTTTTAGCAATAAACCTTTTTTAAAAATACCCCCTTATTTTGAACTTAAGAGTGTTGGGGACAGAGTGTGTGTGTGAATCTGTGTGTGTATATATGTGTATCTCTGTGCTTCAGCAGTTCATATCTGCAATCAGATTACCATAAGGGAAATAGCAATTCAACAAACGTTTATTGAACATCCACTTTGTAAGCTAGATACGGTAAGAGGACAGAGGAAGATTCTGAGAGTGGGGATGAAAGGGATATCGAAGACTTCATGGTGGCCTTTGAGTTGAGATTTTTTCTGGTCACTCAGGCAGCCCATGTCCTCTCTGATTTGGGGACCTTTACATAAGCAGTTGACCCTGCCTGCATCACACTTTCCATTTCTGCTTCTGATTTCTATCTGGCTAATTCCCACGTCTCCTTCAGGTTCCCATATAAAGCCACTTCTTCCAGGAAGCCCTCCCTAAGCATTCCCCCAGACTGATCAAGTCCGAACCCTCTGCACTGTCACAATTCTATTTCCCCCACGATAGCTCTTACCATATTCTGTGGTTGTGGCGTGTTTATGTGTCTGCCCTTCCGGCAAAACGATAAGCTTCCTGACAGCAGGTACTATATCCATCTTGCTTTCTATTGCTCTCCCCACACATTCTCCACTGTCTGGCATGGTGTTAAATACAGATTTGCCAAGCAAATGTATAATGGACAAGGGATGAATGAATGAATGAATGAATGAATGAATGAATGAAGAGGATTTGAACGTATCAGTGTTTCCCAAACAATCGTTCATAAACCCTAGTTCTTAAGGGCTTCCAGAAAAAGAGGAGTCCAATGTTTATAAAAAATTGGTTAAACAAAGCTAGCCAGGTTTATTTGTTGCAGGATTTCTCAGAGCCTTTGAAATGCTAATATGCATATAACCTTCAAGGGGAGAGGGTATATGGCATACATTATTACCCAGTACTGTATTGACCACAGCTCTTTTTTTCAGTAGAGCATTTCCTAAGACCAATATTCTGAAGGGGGTATAGTGGCAAGTGGTGCAAAAGATAGAGACTAAGGGAAGTGCATTGTCTGATGAGTTATTTTTTCAAAAGTAGTTTGAGAGTAAGTAGGAGGCAAGAGAACTGCAACATGATGTCCAACACAATAGAGGCCTCAGAGATCTAGAAAGACTTTACAGAGGGTGCAGTAAGCTGGTGGATTTGTAATGGCAGTCCTCTAGAATATGAATATATTTGGTAATATTTCCAACTTTTATTTTTTTTTTGAAGATTTTATTTATTTATTTGACAGAGAGAGAGATAGCCAGCGAGAGAGGGAACACAAGCAGGGGGGGGTGGGAGAGGAAGAAGCAGGCTCCCAGCAGAGGAGCCTGATGCGGGGCTCGATCCCAGAACACCGGGATCACGCCCTGAACCGAAGGCAGACGCTTAACGACTGAGCCACCCAGGCGCCCCACTGAGCCACCCAGGCGCCCCTATTTCCAACTTTTAAATGAAAGAAATCAGGCCCAGAAATAACCACATGGCCAGAGAAGCTCTTTCTGGCTGGATGTGGACTGTGACTCTTTTTGCTGAGCAATTTAGATCAGGATGGAACTAGAGGATATTATACTAAGTGAAGCAAGTCAGACGGAGAAAGACAAATATTTCTCGCCTGCGTGGAATCTAAGCAACAAAACAAACAGAAACAGAATCAGCAATACAGAGAACAACCTGGTGGTCGCCAGAGGGGAGATGGGTGGGGGGATGGGTGAAATAGATGAAGGGGATTAAGAGGTACAAGCTTCCAGTTATTGAATAAATAAGTCGCTGGGATGAAAAGTACAGCATAAGGAATATAGTCAATAATACTGTAATAACGTATGGTGGCCGATGGTAACCACACTTACTGTGGTGAGCATTGAGGAATGCATAGGATTGTCAAATCACTGCTGTACACCTGAAGCTAATATAACATTTATGTCAACTCCAGTAATAAAAAATTTTAAGACATCCTGCATAACCCAGTACTTTACACCAGCTTCCCAAGTATAACCCGAAGAAACATAATCATTCCTGTTACTTTTTTCTGTGACGACACTAATCGCCTTGCAACTTTCATATCAGTTAATGCTTACTGCATTGGGTTCTGCAGAAGAAGGATGAAAAGGCATGGTAAAGGGGCACCTGGAGGGCTCAGTCGGTTAAGTGTCTGCCTTTAGCTCGGGTCATGATCCCAGGGTCCTGGGATCAAGCCCCGCAGTGGGTTCCCTGCTCAGTGGGGAGCCTGCTTCTCCCTCTTCCTCTGCCTGCTGCTCCACCTGCTTGTGCTCTTTCTCTCTTTCTCTGTCAAATAAATAAAATAAAATCTAAAAAAAAAAAAAAGAGGAACTGGAAAAACTTTCTTTTCAAATTTTGAATGAGTGGTGAATTAATAACTTGGGAGGAATATCAAAACAGACAACATTAGAAAATTCCTTTAAAAGCATGAACATGGGAGCCAGACACATCTGGCTCCAGAGCTTGCCAGTTATATGACCTTTCGGAAAACAGACACACACGGCCAGATGCCGCAGCACGCACTCTCGGACATTCATTCATTTCGCCCTCATGATGACCCTAAGGAAAGGATGAGGCTCAGAAAAGTTTAAGCAAATTAAATATGTCACAAGTGAAAGAGTCAGATTCAAACCCTAGGTTATTTAATGACAAAGCCAGTTCCTTTCCACCAGTCTGAAAAATTCACGAGGACAGATAGGACGCCTGCTTTGCTTATGTCCGGAGTCTGGCACAGAGCAACTGTTACTATATGTTGAATGACCAAATGAATATGTGAATGTATGAGTGACTAAGCAAATTATAATGCTGTCTTCAATAGACTTTCTCTTTTTGAACCTTTTTTTTTTTCTTCTGTTGGCTCATTGTATGTACTCAAAACCTGAACTGAACCTGTCAGCAGGTTTAGGGATAGAAAGTTCTTGGTCAGGGGTGCCTGGGTGGCTCAGTCGTTAAGCGTCTCCTTCGGCTCAGGGTGTGATCCCGGCATTCTGGGATCAAGCCCCACATCAGGCTCCTCCGCTGGAAGCCTGCTTCTTCCTCTCCCACTCCCCCTGCTTGTGTTCCCTCTCTCGCTGGCTGTCTCTATCTCTGTCAAATGAATAAATAAAATCTTTAATAAAAAAAAAAAAAGGAAAAGAAAGTTCTTGGTCAAAACAGATCTCCAGATCCAGAATATTTGGCCATTAGTAGCCACGATGACTGTGACTGTTGAGAACATTGAGGCTAAAGTGATAGCTGATTGTGGGGGAGCTGTCCTATGCAGCCAAGGTTTGACCGGATGGTTTGAAACAATTCCTTATGATTGTGACATTAACATGAAGGCTGAGAAGTGTAGTTGTACAAAGTATGTACAAAGTATGTACAAAGTTGTACAAAGTGTCTAAATGGAAGGAAGTGTGATTATTTTAAAAAAAAAAAGTTGGCGGGGGTGAATTCCAGCCAGCTCTAAGGCCTTGGGAGCAAACCCCATCTTAATGAATGGGATTGGGTTTCTGGTGATGGTGTTGGCATTGGTGGTGGGTGTGGACAAGGAATGTCTAAGATGTGTCTACCCTGTGTCAGTTTTGAGGCTAAGTACTTAACCAGAACCACCTCGTTTCTCCTGACGATAATCCTACAACTTAGTCATTATTTTTATCATCATTTTTAGGCATGGACTTAGTAAAGAAAACACAGCTAAATAATGGGGCCGATTTAAACCCTGGTCCTCCCCGAATCCAGAGCCTGAGCTTTGAACCCGATGCTACTGTGCCTTTGGAAAATGTCATGGAGGCCATGTTTCTCTTCCAATTGGGTTTTGTTGTGTATTCAACAGCTACATTTCTCATTGACATGGATCAGGAACTCAGGAAGGGCTCGGCTGGGTGATTCTGGATCCAGTCTCTGATGAAGTTGCAGTCCAGCAGTGACTGTGGGGGCTGGGGTTGGAGCATCTGGGAACTCTCTCTGTCCCCACCTGGGTGAGGTTGGGCTTCCTCCTAGGATGGTGGCTGCAGAGAACTCAATTGCTCACTTGTCAGCTGAATGCATCAAGGGTAAATACTCCAACTAGTGAGATAGAAGCCGCATTGCCCTTTATGACCTACTCTCTGTAGTCCACAGAATTATTTCTACCACGCTGACTACAAGTGTGCTCCAAGCCCTCCCTTCCACCCAGAGTCGCAGGAAGAGGAATTAGATTCCATCCCCTGACCAGGAGGAAGTGGCAAGATTCTAAAGAGGGGGTGGGAGGGGAGATACGGTTGTGGCCAGCTTTGGAAGCTGTGATCTGCAAGGTGGAGGTTTGGGGATAGGTGGGGATGGGTAAGAGGGGAGGCCCGCACATGCAGTACTTACCGTTTGCTAGAGGCCTCTTTTAACTTACACCAAGGTACTTTATAAAGGGGGCATTGTCATCTCTTTCCCTTTTAGACCTGAGGATACAGAAGCTCGGAAACGTACCTGGCCAATGTCATTCGGCACCTGCTATACACCAGGCCACCTGACAGATGCTTTTTACAAACACTGCCTCCCACTTACCCTCGATTTATTATTATCAGCGTTGTTCACAGGAGGAAGCAGAGGCTCACTAGCCTGCCCCAGTGAGCAGGTGGCAGGACTAGAATTCAATCCCAGGTCTCGCCCTACTATAGTCTCCACCTTTTTTTTTTTTTTTAATCAGAGAAAGAGAGAGAGCACAAGCACTGGGGAGTGGCAGGAAGAGGGAGAAGCAGGCCCCCTACTGAGCTATGAGCCGACACAGGACTCGATCCCAGGACCCTGGGACCATGACCTGAGCCGAAGGCAGACGCTTAACCCACTGAGCCACCCAGGCGTCCCTATTCTCTACCTTTTAAAACCTCATTCATTTGCCCCATTATTTGGTCCACTGTGTGTCTCCTCTCCCTTCTTGTGTCTTTCTTGGGTCCCAGTCCTTTTTGGATGCATGTCGTCACATAACTTCCACATGGTGCTTTGGAGAGAATGAAAGGAAGCATCGAAACCACCTGCCCTCTGGGAAACTGCCTTTTCTATTGTTCTCCCAAGGCTGTCATACAGACATTGTGCTGAGCTGGCCAAAACGCAATTTGAAAAATGGCTTCGGAGATTGGCAGGCACACGGACTTGACGGAGAGTGAGGTATCGACTGCTCTGTTACAGATTATGCTGGAGGCCTCGGATATTTTTCCTGTCAAGCTCTGCCTTCCTTCTGGGAAGTTCTGTGTGAAGCAGCCCCCTTCGCTCTGAATAAGAATGCTTTGACCTCCTACCTTTCTTGTTTATGGTATCGCAGGCTTTCCAAGAGAGAGCAGAAACATGCTGCTCTAAGTTTAGCAACCTGGTGAGCTTAATATGGCTTTGGCAAGAAGATCTCGATATAAAGAGTCTTAGTTGGCCGAGAATAGCAAGGGACAAAATAAACTCATTTTATTTTATTTTTATAGTTTTAGTCATCATGTCTCTTTATTGCATTTTATTTTATTTTATTATAATTCCGGTAGTTAACATACAGTGTAATAGTGGTTTCAGGTGTACATGTAGTGATTCGGCACTTCCACACATCAGCCGGGGCTCGTCGCAGGGTACAACTCCACACCCAAGAACACCAAATAACCCAACTAAAAATAAAACTCATTTTAAAAATAGTCAATGGAGGGGCACCTGGGTGGCTCAGTCAGTTGAGCGTCTGCCTTTGGCTTGGGTCATGGTCCCAGGGTCCTAGGATCGAGCCCTGCATCGAGCCCAGCATTAAGCTCCATGCTCAGCGGGGAGCCTGCTTCTCTCTCTCCCTGTCCCCCTCCCTACTGCTCATTCTCTCTCTCAAATAAATTTTTTTTAAAAAAATCTTTAAAAAATTTTTAAAGATTTTTTTAAAAAAATTTTAAAAATCAATGGAAAGAGAGAAAAGGAGAAGAGTGAGGGAGGAAGAAGGAAAATAGAGAAGGGAGGGATGGAAAAGGAAAGAAAGAAGGAAGGAAGGACACAGACGTTGGGGAAGTCAATCCGCTCACCATCTGAATGTGTGCCGACCCCAAGTTGGATAGAAAGAAGGGAAGTGAGGTAGAAGAAGAGGCGTTCACTTGGGCACTGCCTTCTTGCAAGCACCCCCATGCCATCTCCAGTGTTTTGTTACTCTCACGTGATATCTGATTATAGTTAATATTAAGAATAAGGGGCACCTGGGTGATGCAGTCAGTTGAGCACCCGACTCTTGATTTCAGCTCAGGTCATAATCTCAGGGTCAAGCTCAGCGGGGAGTCTGCTTGAGATTCTCTCTCCCTCTGCTCCTCCTCCCACTCACGTGCTCTCTCTCAAATAAATAAATAAATCTTTAAAAGCATTAAGAATAAACTTTTCCATTAATTGACACAGACCTTAGTCGATCATAGACATCATCTCCTGTAGCACGCACAATAACCCACAATATCCTTATCTGCTTTTTCTAGATGAGAAAGGCTCTAGATGAGGCTCGCAGGACCTTACCCTGTGGAGGCAACCCTGCTCCCTGCGGTGTACTGTAAATCCAGCAGGTGGTGGCAAGGGCTGACCCCTGGGGGCATATAGATGGAGTCCAAGAGCAAGTGAAATTTTCCCAAGACTCACTTACTCTTCCAGCCCCGGGCCAGCCCTCCTAGCACAGCCCTCCTCCAAGTCTGAGGCTGTCCCAGGCTCCAGATCTCCAGAAAGTGCATCAGTAATAGCTTTCTGTTGACACTAAGGCTATTAGGTTGTTTATGTGGGTAGAAGTATGTATTTATTATTTGAAGCAGAAGTGTATTTTCTCTTCATTTCATTTAAACGAGAATTTATTAATCCCTTAGTACATGCACTGCCATTTATTTAGTGGTGTTGTGGAAACAAAACTAAAAAAAATTAATAAACTTAAGCAACTGACAAAGTAGTGGGAAAACAGAACCAAGTGTGCACCATCCCTGGGCACCCATGAGCAAGCCATTCCCTGGCCCCTCCATTTTTCTTTCTTAATTAGACCTTATTTTTATTTAATTAATTAATTTTTAGAGATTTTATTTATTTGAGAGAGAGAGAGCATGAGCAGGAGGGAGGGACAGAGAGGGAGAAGGAGGCTCCCCACTGAGCGAGGCTCCATCCCAGGACCCTGGGATCATGCCCTGAGCCAAAGGCAGCCGCTTAACCAATTGAGCCACCCAGGCACCCCCAATTAGACTTTATTTTTAGAGCAGTTTTGAGTTCACAGCAAAATTGAACAGAAAGGACAGAAAGTTCCCATATAGCCCCTACCCCGCCCACACACAGCACAGCCTCCCCCATTATCAGCATCTGGCCCCAGAGTGTTACATTTGTTTAAGCTGATGAATCACCACTGATGTGTTACTACAATAACTACATTGACACATCATTATCACCGCAAGGCTGTAGTTTACATAGGGTTGACTCTTGGTGTTATACATTCTATGGGTTTGAACAAATGTATGATGACATGTACCCACCATCATAGTATCATACAGAGAGTTTCACTGCCCTAAAAATCTCTCTGTGCTCCATGTACTCATTCCTGCCACACACACACATGCACGCGTGCACACACATACCCTCCCTAGCCCTTGACAACCACTAATCTTTTTACCATCACCATGGTTTTACCTTTTCCAAAATGTCATATAGTTGGAATCCTACAGTACAGAGCCTTTTCCGATTGGCTACTTTTACTTAGTAATAGACGCTTAAGTTTCTTCCATGTCTTTCCGTGGTTTCATAGCTCATTTCTTTTTTGTCTGTTTGCTTTTGAAGATTTCATCTATTTGTTTGTTTATTTATTTGAGAGAGAGTACAAGTGGGGGGGGCGGGGAGGAGCAGAAGCAGACCCCATGCTGAGCAGAGCCCAGTGAGGGGCTCGATCCCAGAACCCTGAGATCATGACCTGAGCCGAAATCGAAAGTCGGATGCTTAACCAACTAAGCCACCCAGGCACCCCATTTATAGCTCATTTCTTTTTAGGGCTAAATAATTTTCTGTTGTCTGGATGTACCAAGTTTATCTATCCATGCACTTCCTGAAGGACATCTTGGTTGCTTTCAAGTTCTGGCAATTTTGAATAAACCTGCTATGAACAGCCATGAGCAGGTTTTTGTGTGGACAAAAGCTTTCAATCCATTTGGGTAAATACCAGTGGGTGCAATTGCTGGATTGCTGGATTCCATGTCAAGAGTTTATTTTGTAAGAAACCACCAAACTGTCCTCCAAAATGGCTGTGCTGTTTTACACTCCCACCGGCAATGAATGAGAGTTCTTGCGTTCTGTATCCTCACCATCACAGAAGTTCTTCCACTTTTTAAAGCCCCGCCAAATTGAATTATGTGGAAATGAGTAGAGAGCCAGGAACAAAGCCAAAAGTGATTCTGAGCGACAAAACTAAATGTCACATCCTGTGATGTCCCTGTGGCAGGGTTCCTCAGCCCTTCCTCAAAGCCACCATATTCTTACTCAGTACAAAATACTATTAAGTTAGGCTTCCTGCTTTCCCAATACATTAAGAATTAGAAACATTTAATAGATGGAGGCAATAAACTATAAAACAAGACACATGCATCAGCCTGTTAATGAATAAGTTACTAGCAAGTGTGCAATCCTGCATTCTTTGGAGTCAGAACTGCACATAACTGCACATCAGCTTCTCATAAATGGTGTTTATAAGAATGACCTTAAAATGATACACGCCCCCCAATGTTTACATAAGCATTATCCACAATAGCCAAATTATGGAAAGAACCCAAATGTCCATCAACTCATGAATGGATAAGAAAGATGTGATTGAAATATATATTTATTATTATATATAATATATATTATTGTTATAGTATATATATAATTTATATATATATAAAATAAAATATAAAATATACACATACATAATGGAATATTACTCAGCCATCAGAAAGAATGAAATCTTGCCATTTGCAAGGACATGGATGGAGCCAGACAGTATTATGCTAAGTGAAATAAATCAGTCGGAGAAAGACAAATATCATATGATTTCACTCATATCTGGAATTTAAGAAACAAAACAAATGAACATAAGGGAGGGAAGAAAAGAGAGAGGCAAACCATGAAATAGACTCTTAACTGTAGAGAACAAACTGAGGGTTGCTGGAGGGGAGCCGGGTGGGGGGATGGGTAAATAGGTGATGGGAATTAAGGAGGGCACTTGCAATGAGCACCAGGTGTTGTATGTAAATGATGAAATGACTAAATTATACACCTGAAACTAATATTACACTGCATGTTAACTAGAATTTAAATAAAAATTTGAAAAAGAAACGGATACCTTACAACACTTGTTGAAAGATGGAAATGGTATTCAAGATGCCACAGCTATTAAACATTGAGAAGTTGCAGATTTGTGGTTGACATTAAATGAAATGGGTGTAAAATGCTTAGCACAGTGCCTGGTACCTAGTAGTGCTGATACATATTGGCTGCTATGTAATGATGGTGATGGTGATGGTGATGATGTACCAAGTGGTTCAACAGCAAGAAGGGGGAAATGGAATGGGAGGGGGATTAGAATTCCTCTGGCATTTATTGAGATCCTACTATGTCCCAAAGTGAATTCAAAGTAAATAGTATGTTGTTCCTCTCCTCGAGGACATATTCATCTAACATGTCATATAATTACAACAGAATGTGATAAATGTTGTACAAATCTCTTTATAAAAGTAGAGTGATAACACAGTTGAGGGGGCTGTTAATTTGGACTACAAGATTAAGAAAACCAACAGTAAATCCTGGAGCTAGGCTCAAAGGATTTTGCTGTTTAAGGGGTAGGCATTTTAAGATAGGACATTTCTGGCAGAGGAAACAGACTAGACAAAGACAAGTTGTCCTGGAAATCATGGCACAGTCAAGAATGTAGATCAGGGTAAAATCAAAGAAAGTGTAGCCAGGAGATGGGCTGGAAAGTTCCCTGAAGGCCAGTTTATGATTACCTAGTGTATCACCGCAAGGAGTATGGGTTTTTTTGGGAAGGCAGCAAGTTGCCGTTAAAGCGGAGGGATGCCTGAGTAGTTCAGTCGGTTAAGCATCTGCCTTTGGCTCAGGTCACAATCCCAGGGTCCTGGAATCGAGTCCTACATCCAGTTCCCTGCTCAGCAGGGAGGCTGCCTTTCCCTCTGCCTGTGGCTCCCCCTGCTTGTACTCTGTCTCTCTCTCCGACAAATAAATAAGTAAAATCATTTTAAAAAAATTTTTTTTTTCAGCTGAGAAGCTACATGATGAAATGTCTGCTTTCACCGCATCTCACACTGAAGGCAGGATAGAAACTGAACCTGGATGGGTAGAGAGTGGAGGCAGGGAGCCCAGGCAGAGGCTATCGGGATCTTCTAGGATATAGCAGAGATCCTGGAATTGGAGAAGAGGTGACAGGTAGACTCTATGGACTTAGTGGTCTGTGGGAGGGGCTCCAAGGAGCAGAGGGAGATGTAGACAGTGCAATCAAACATGATTCTGAGGTCCCTAACTTGGGTTAGGGGGCAACATTGTGATTGGGGCAACCCAATGAAGGAATTTTTTATAAACCCAAGATTTATTTTTTAATCTTCTCTATCTTCTGGTGACATGAAAGAAGCTGAGTCTTTAATACCATTTCTTTTTTTTTTTTTTTTACATTAAAAAATTTTTTTATGGAGCACCTGGGTGGCTCAGTTGGTTAAGCGACTACCTTCAGCTCAGGTCATGATCCTGGGGTCCTGGGATCCAGCCCTGAGGCCAGCTCTCTGCTTAGTGAGCAATCTGCTTCTCTCTGTCCCTCTAACCCCTCCACCTGCATGTGCTCTCTCTCGCTCGCTGCGAGCAGGAGAGGGGAGAGAGAGCATAAGGTGAGGGAAGGGCAGAGGGAGAGGGAGAAGCGGTCTCCCAGCTGAGCAGGAGCCCGAGGCGGGACTCAATCCCAGGACCCCAGGATCATGACCAGAGCCAAGGGCAGACGCTTAACCCACTGAGCCGCCCAGGCGCCCCAATACTATTTCAATTCCAGGCTTATTTGATATTTTCTTGCTCCGCCCAAGAGAACACTACTTGATTTATGCCATAAGGCTAGAACCAAATAAATGCAATTTATTTTTCTAAAAGTTTCAAGTAGGGATAGACAAATGCATACTCAAATTCCAAGCCCCATATGACAAAATACAGTCTGAGGTGGGACCATCCAATGTGGCCGGGTGTGGCCACACGTGGCTATTGAGCACCTGAAACATGGCTACTCCTAATTGAGATGTGTTGTAGGTATACAATACATAGAATTCATATCAGGTTTCAGAGATTTAGTATGAAGAAAAGAATACAAAATAATTTGTGAATAATTTTATATTGATTACCTGTTAAAATAATATTTTGGATATATTGGATTAAATAAAATATATTACCAAAATTAATTTCACTATTTTTTAATGCAAAAAATAGAAAATTTTAAATTATGTATGTGGCTTACATTATATTTCTATTGAATGGCGCTGGTCTAGGAAATTCAATTTTTGTGGCATCAATATTTAATGACTATATACGGACCAGGGGTATATTTTATATTATTGCTTTTCTTCCCATTACTGGGGAGGGTCTCACCACCTGATGTTTTCTATTATCTTACTATGTGTCCTTATTTTCATTAAGGCAGAAGTAGTTACCATAGCAACTGTGGCAACATACTATATTTACTATACGTAGAGGAGTGTGAAATAAACAGACATCAATCTGTCATTCAGGTTTACACATTTATATTTTCTTCATGAATGTCTGGGTCTTTGCAAAACTGAGCGCTGAGAGTAGGAAAACTGACTTGTAATTCCTGCCTGTGTCACTGGCTTCCTTGCGTCTGTATAAGGATAACAATGATCCCGGCCCACAGTTTAATATAGTAATGGTATCCAATATTCTGTCCAAAGCTGGAGGCAGGCAGAAAGGGCAAGATACTTTCCTTCCGTGGATGTGGGTGGGGGTGCAGAAGGGAGAAGAGAGGTCAGACTGGGACAAACCAAAAAAGGGTGATCAATGTTAATATTTGTTCCCATGGACTTTAACAGTCCTTTTTAGGTACTTAACACATTCAGCAACAAGGCTCCACTGGCTGGGAGAAGACTGGGAGCCCAGGGCCCCCTCCACATACAGGTCAGCCTGGCTTTGATATGGACAGTGCATACAGGTCTGAGTTTTTTATGTTGATCATCCTGTTTCATGATGCTTTAAGTGTTATACTCATTTATGCCATCGGAGTTTCCCAAAGAGCCTCTCATTCACGGGACAGTTCTATGTTTTAACATATTTGCCCCTCAATAAATATCTCAGAGATGACAGGGATGCTAAGAGAAGGAAGTTGGGATAGACTGAGATGATTCTTACCACTTTCACCCAAGACAGTGCTGGCTTCCAAATATCCAGAGATTGGCCTTAAGGATTTCAATTTGGTGGAAAGTGGGGGCTGGAGGAATTGGCCCTTAAGAGGTATTTGCATAACAAGCTTGTGGCTTTCAGTTGGTTGTTATGCTTGTTTGAGGAGGCTGGGGGAGGGTTTATGATGATCAAGGTCAGGTGGGGGAAGGGGGATTGGCTAAAGAGCCCCTCAACCCAATTTACCCCTTTGGCATTTCAGGGAACTTAGATATGTGGCAAAAGTAGTAAACACTCCAGGTTTCAGAGCTCAGTTTACACAGGTGCGATAAATCTCTGCACTCTATCATCTGAAAACACATTCAATACTGTATCACATCTACAGCCACCCTAAAGGAAAATCAAGGAAAGTGCTACAGTTACATCTGGAGATGTTACATGTTCAGAAATCTCTGCTACCTCAGCACTGGCATTTAGGAGGTCCTCTACCCAAGAAGAATCAAACCAAAAGGAAATAAAAATGCACTTCAAAAACTGTAGCATGCCCCGCCCCCCACCGAAATTTCAGAAAATGTTACTTGTCAGTGGTGTTTGCAAAAGCTCCCTCTCTGTCTCCCCCTTCACTCCAGGGGGAGGGGGGGAGGCAGGTAGGGGGACAGGAGCGGAGTGTGGTTTTCTGATCAGAACTCAAAAGGCACAGTTTGGATTATATAATGGAGCTGCTATGAGTCAGGTGACAGTCTCACTGAGTAATTCCCTGCAGAAGGAGACAAACTGCATGTTAAAAAGCTCAACAAATACTTCAAAAATAAAACAATAAAATAAAATAAAAAGCCCAGGCCGTGAGTTCCAGACTTCCAAGCTGCAGTTTTCTCTGAATTCTCTCCAAGCTGAAACAGCTGGGCGGGTTTGGCTGGGTCCGGAGACGCCCTCGCAGAGACTGCTGCTGAGGGCCAAGTGCAGGTCGGGGGTCTGGTTGGATCACCGGGTTACTTTCTGTTTCATTTCGAAATGTTCCCTGCTTCTGGAATTGGTTGCCTCCAATGTCAAGGAAAACGCATGACTCCTTGGAGACTCCAGCCAGGCTTTTAAGAACTGGGACTTTGTGAAGGTAAGAGGCATCCGTGTCCCGCCTGCCCCCGGGGGCTGCCACCTGGAAGGGGTCTTTGTGCGAGCAGGGAGTGGCAGGAGGAATCCGCCAACTTGTTCTGGGATCTGAATGAGGCCAGAGAAGCTATCTGCGGAGGGGTTTTAAGGTTAGCAAAGGGGGAAAGGTGGATCCTTCCCGCCTGGATGGGTGGCCAGCCAGTCCTTGGTAAGTGGAATCATCCCCAACTCCTGTGGGCTTCCTTCCCTCCCCCATTCCACCCTATGGAGGAGTTGGTCAGCAGTCAGGGACTTGGCACGGGCTGGCCCGGGGCCGGGAAGGAAGGCGAAGGGGCTGCCTGGCACCGAAGGGCTGCTTGGGTGTGTGGAGCATGTGTATTTCAGAGCTCGACACTTGAGACTCTCTCAGTCTAAGAAAGCACAGCTATTAGAAAGCCAGAAAACAGACCCAGAGGGGAGGATACTTGCGTGAGCAAGGAGTCTTGGGAAATCTGTAAGGTAGGCGTTTGAGTTTTAAATAATTTGATTGCTTTTCATGTATTTGTTAGTTGGATTTTGTATTAGTTTTATGTGTGGTTGGGTTTCGGGAATTTTCGCCTTTTGGAGCTGCCAGTATGGACTGATTTGGTTTTTCAATCTCCGGACCCGGTTCATAGGATGTCTTGGAACCCACTGATGTACATACGGGATGCGGATGCCTGAAGTCAGAGGACATTGATGGGAAACTGGCTAGCGATGTTTTTCAGATCGGGATTCACTTGCAAATCTCACTGCAGTGGAGGCTTGCCCTGGACTCAGGCTGAGGCAGGCAGGCAGGCAGCACTTGGGAACCTCAGGAAGTTTCTGACTTAAAGAGACAGGAAAGGAAAAATCAGGTCAGCAGTGGTTATTGGGGGGGGGGGCGCGGGGAGACGGGCTCAGGGAGAAGTTGTGGATGACGAAAGAGAAAGATGATCGGGAAATAGAAGGATAAATACAGGTTTGGTGAGATCCCCATCGTGGGCTGTGGCATCTTGAGGTTTTAGGCATGATGATAAAAATCAATATGGCAACTGATAACAGCTCACTGGGCATAAACAAGAAAGCTAAATGAATTTTTTCTCACTGACTTCTAGAGACCTCGGGAAATAAGCAAGGCTTGAGTTTCCAAGAGTTCCTTTCTAATTGCTATTCTTTTTTGGCCACACTGAGGTGCTCTAAACAAAACATGGTGATGTTAGAGCCCAAAAGAAAACGTGCTATGAAAGAGTAGGTCTAAGAAGGGATATTCAAGTTTTTTGCTACCCTTCACCCCTTCCCCACCTTACTTCCAGTTTTCAGCAAATTATATGAGCCGACTGTGTCTAATATAAACAACTCTTTAGAGTGTATAGTGATCGCTGTGAGAGGATGTTTGGATTTCACAATAAAAATGATCTCGAATCGGGGTTCTTAAATCCTTGAGCCCGTGGACCCCATGTGGAACAGAAAGGATCTTGTTGATCATGAATTTTCTAGAGTCATCTCTCTACTTTCGCCCTATCACCCTCACCTCTTCCCATGCTCAATGAGCAGGACTCAATGATGACAACAGAGAAAATGCATAACATAGTGAGGTTTCTAATTAAGCCCATGTTTGGAATACAGATAGTATACTATTATAAATATTCACAAGAGAACAGCTCATGGAGCCCCCCTACCCCCCGCAGGCCATGGCAGCCCCCCGAGAAAGCACTGCTTCCAGAATTCATGTCAGCACAGTGAGTTCCTTTTAATCCAGATTTCCAGCATTTGAAACTGGTGGAAAACCTGCATTTCTGTGCTTCAATAATATCATGAGGACTGAGGTAGGTAAGGATTGACCTCTGGACACCACAAGATCCATCAGGGCCTTTCAGATCACTGAAGACCACGTGATGCTCTGACTCGATTTACTTTTGAGTGCATTACCTTGCATTCCAGTTCACTCAGGTTTGGTAATCTGCCTAAATCATGGTGCCCACATCTCCCACCCCAAGAAACAGGACTCGCGGTTTTACAAAGGAGTTGTTTTTGTTACTTTCAGGGTGAGGCACAGTCTGGGAAATGCAGTTTGGATACGAAGGTACCAAATTTGGGGGTACATGTCTGGGACGGTTCAATAGTTCACGGGACAGCTGGTCAGAAGATGCGAGATAGGAAGGCTTTTGAAAATGCAGTCCTTGCAGAAACGTGGATACTTTGTTTAAAAGCATAGGTCTTTTGTGTTCAGGCCGACTTGGGTTTGCCTTCCTGTTCTCCCATCTATTCAGTCAGTGAGGTTGGGCAGCCTTCTTGACCTTTCTCAGCCTGTTTCTTCATCTGTAAAATTGAATCGTCATCATCGGTTGTCTGGGAAGTGAATAAAATGATATATAAGTGAAACAGCACATAATACAATACTGGCATAAGTAACACCTAATAAACAGTACCTGCTGTTATTATTGTTATGATTTGTGCTATTTAGTGACCACAAAATAGTTGAAAAATGGGGCCATTTTTTCCTTTTAATATCCCAGAGCTTAAGGAATAATGTTGTGCAACTTTAGAACAATGTTCGGGATCCTCAAAATGTTCTGGAATGAAGTTATTAGCGTATCTCTTCCTCTGAGTGATGAGGCATCATCACCCCATGTTTTGCATAGAAGAGTCTATTGAACTGGTTTAAGCCACATAGGACCTTAGTGGCGGGGAGGGGGGTACTTGTCTCTAGATTTGCTGTGCCCTACCCCCTAGATCACACTGCTCCTGATGGTCTCCGTGGGGACCACACCAGGGGCGGAGGGGTGGAAGTGGGGGCAACAAAGCCAAGAAGCTGTTGTCTCTAGAGAGCCTCAAACACCTTCCTGTCGATGGAGTTTGGTGCGGCAGACTCAGTTTCCCTGCTTCAGCCTGCTATTAGTGGTGGCTCTGCTGGGTTTTTTTCTCCTGAGTTGCTGGCCTCAGATGCCCTACAGCTGTCTACCCATGTGGCCAGCTCATGCAGATGGGTGATTATGACCAGGACTCCAGGCCTCCAATGGGGACAGCACAAAATCTGCTACCCTTGTGTAGCCCCTTATGGGCTCTGCTTCTATTTTCTCTTGCAGTCTCCTAACGTGGGGATTTAATGCCTCCCATCAAGCAAACTCCCAATTGTATGTTATCAAGTCCAACAATAGCCATATAATGAATCTAAAGGATACAGATGTCAAAAGGCCAGTTTTGCATTCCGTGGGTTTTTTGCTCCCTGTAGAACTCAGCATTCACAGTTACAGGATGGTGCTGAGAGAGGGAGTTCATAAAAGATAGTCCAGGAATAGCCTGGGCTTCTCAAAAAAACTAATAAAAATCACACACACACCCCCGAGACACACACAATGGTAGAGTGAAGAATGGTGTAAGAGTGTCTTCTTTTAAGAAATGCACCAAAGACAGCACAAAAGTCTAAAATGAAGAGAGACAGAAACAAAACCCAGTAGAATCACAGATAAGTAAGACACAGGATTCAAAAATAAAGAAACAAATTTTGAAATGTAAAAACACCCAAAGTTGGAAATATGATAAAGCTCAGGAAAAAGAAAAAGGAGCAGAATGTGGGAGAAACCACAGATAGAGCCCTGTAGCCTGAGTCCATCATTCCTCACTGATAAAATGGTAACAATAATCCCTACCCCACTCCAGGTGTTACTGAGAGACACAAATGAGAGACTGTGTCAAAACTGGGAAGATTGATGAGAACCTTAGAGTATTCCCTCAACACTGTTGAAAACGTGAACGTTAGCTAGGCCTGTCCATAGGTTTTAAAAACTATTTAGGATTTTAAAAAATTGACCAAAAAAGAAGGAATGTGTGTATTACTAAAAAATAGGATTTTCGGGGCGCCTGGGGGGCTCAGTTGGTTAAGCATCCGACTCCTGATTTCAACTCAGGTCATGATCTCAGGGTTGTGAGATAGAGCCCCTGAGTCAGGCTCCACACTCAGTGGGGAGTCAGCTTAAGATTCTCCCTCTTCCTCTGCCTCTTCCCTGCATGCATGTGTACTCTTGCATTCTCTAAAATAATAAATAAATCTTTAAAAAACCCACAGGATTTTCTTTTTAGTAATACAGAAGAAAATCACTTTGGATACTCTTAGCTGATAGATAACCAATAACTACTGTGTTAGTTTGCTGGGGCGGCCATGACACAATACCTTAGACTAAGTGGCCTAAACAGCAGAAACTTATTTTCTAATAGCTCTGGAGGCTGGAAGTCCAAGATCATGGCGTTGGCAGAGTTGGTTTCTCCTGAGCCCTCTCTCCTTGGCTTGAAGATGGCTGCCTTCTCTCTATGTCCTCACGTGTGTGTGTGCTTATCCTCTGTGTATGCACATCCCTGGGGTCTCTTCCTCTTCTTTGTCTTTTTTTAATAGATTTTTATTTATTAAGAGAAAGAGAGAGAACACAGAAGGAGAGTGAAAGGGAGAAGCAGACTCCCCGCTGAGCAGAGAGCCCAATGTGGGGCTTGATCCCAGGACCCTGAGATCATGACCTGAGCCAAAGGCTTAAGAAAGCTCATTAAAAGGTATGTTCTTGTTTTAGAAATTTATCAGGTCCCTAAAGGAAAATGGTATCTCCATAAAGGCACAGTGAAATCTCCAGATCGCCATGGAGAGACATCACGGAAAGTAGTCTGGCAGATCTGGCCCAAGAGTCAAGAGGAGCTTGACTTGCTGGTGTATTTCTGCTAAGAGGAGAAGGGAGGAGCTTGTTTTCTGCCTTCCTCCCAGGTGTTCTGTCAAAGAACTAGCTGACTAGTCCCAGGCATGGTTGCATCTCCGCCGTGACAGCTGTTCTTGGAGGATGGATTTCACATTGTTTGGAATTAGATGTTCCTTTGAAGTCAAAAGGATTGTGGCATTTCACTGGCTCATTTCCCACTTCCTTTTAATATTCTGTCTCTTGAAGGAAGTCGAAGATGAATCCTACCATCTGGGGTCCTGCCATGTTCAGTGTAATCATGCACGCTATTCCCCATTTCTTCCGTCGGTTCACAGCAGTGTGAACAGTGATATTCAGTGACACGGTTGCCTGAAATACACACACGTGTGCATGTATATGCACGCACACACGCGCACACACACACATACATTTATTCAATCCTGAAACAGAACTTGTGAGTAGAGAGGAAGGTGTTTTGTAAGTGATACTCGCACATCATTTTCTTCTTGAATGTCAGATCTTTGATTTCAGAGAAAGAGATACGGGATCCAGCTCATGGCCTAGGGGTCCCCACAAATGTGAGAAGCACTGAGGAACTAATGCCTATTCTCCATTCACAGCATGAAAAGGCTCGAAAGGGGAAGCAGGTGGTTCGCAGGTGTTTGTAGATAAGAATGAGCACGCTCACTGCCTTTCTGTGGCCCCTGACCACTCACAGCTGCACCTTTAGGAGACCATTTGCACACTCTGGTAGGACACATCCCAGCCAGATCCAAACAGGAAGCATGAGGAGACCGTGCAAGCAAGGCATACCTTGATTTTCTTTTTAAAACAACTGGTGGTAGTGAAAATTTATATTAGAAGGAAGAAAGAAGTAACTTAGTAACTTGTAAAACACTCTGTCCTGTCCCTTTGCATTAAAAACAAGATATGCCTCACGGGCGCCTAGGTGGCTCAGCCGGTTAGGTGTCTGCCTTCGACTCAGGCGATGGTCCCAGGGTCCTGGGTTTGAGCCCCACATTGGGCTCCCAGCTCAGCAGGGAGCCTGCTTCTCCCTCTGCTTGCTGCTCGGCCTGGCCTGCTTGTGCCCTCTCTCTTTCTTCTCTTTCTCTGTCAAATAAATAAATATAATCGTTAAAAAAAAAAAAAGGCTATGCCTCCATGCCCAAGGGGAAAGAACTGGTTCCCCAAGCATCATGAACATACCTTCTGAGCCAGCTCCTCTTGCTGTCTCAGCACAAAGAACACACTCCATTCTTAGGGGAGAGTTTTCCCCTTCTACCAGGATCCATTTCAAAGGCAGGGGCAGGAATGTGTTAGCTAAATTAGTTTGCCCAAACTTCAAGCTGTTTGGATGCAATGTTCTCTCCAAGTGTCAGGTGCTCTTGTCTGGGTTATTAGAAAGAGAATGTTGAAACTGTGATGCAATTTAGAATATGTCAGAGCCTGGATTGCTTAGCACTGATTTGAAGGTTCATGACTTGCCCGAAAAAGGACCTGGAGCCTGAAAATGTTTAAGAACACACACTCAGGAACAAGCCATCAGACTCCAAGAAAAACTAATACTGGTTCTCTTTGGCTTTCAGATAAATTAGGAACATAAATTAGGAACTCTTATTTAAGTTGGTTCGTTCCCATATAGAACTTTCCAAGTAAAAATGTGGGTTTGGGTTTTTTTTGTTTTTGTTTTTTTTGTTTTTGATAAAGCAAAAAAAAAAAAAATCACTACCTTGGTGGGTTTTTTAAATTATTGTTATTGTTATTGTATTTAATCAGTAAGCACTTACTGTCTACTGAACTAAGAACAAAGTGTTGTGCAAAGAGTTTTGCGGGGAAGAAAAGATGAATCAGATCTACCGTATCTAGAGAAAAAAACATGTACATAAAAGTTTTGTGGAGATACAGAAAATGACAGCTTCATGAGAACAGAAAAAAAACGGTTATTGAAGTTGAAAAACAGGAGATATTAATTCCAGCTAGAGAGGGCTTTAGGAATGTTTTTAACAAATGTCTCCGGGATGAATAGGTGTATTTCAGTGTGGAGGGGGAGCGGGGAGTGAGCATGAAGCAAAATCGTTCATGACACAGTGAGCAGGCCAGTTTTGTGGGAGGAGCAGGTGGAAAGAAAGCAGCCAGCTGTACATACATTGGGAAGAACTTGACTATCAAGCAGAGAAGGACAGGACATGTTGGGAGCTTAAAAGTATGCATAGGGTGGGGTGAATGGGGAGAGATGGTGAGTGTGACCATCGGTTACAATGTTACTGCAGGAGTGGAGAACCAAACAGCGGTTAATAATAGTGATAATGACAACAACTTGTTCTCACTTGCTGAGTGCCTTGTAGTTGTTGAGCGTTTCCTTTAGATGATCACTTTTAACGTGCCCAGCAGAGCTGGGAGATAGGTCCAAATAGACTTGATCCTTGTTATTCATGGGTTCTGTATTTGCAAATTCACTTATTCGCTAAAAGTTATTTGTAGCCCCAAAATCAATACTCATGATGCTTTCACAGTTGTTCATGGACATGCGCAGAGAAGCAAAAAAATTTGCGCTGCACATACATTCCCAACTGAAATCGAAGAAGGTGATGTTCTGCCATTTTGTTTCAGCTCTCAGACGTAAACAAGTGTTGTTTTCATGGTCTATTTAGTCTAATGTTTTCCACATTTGGGGGGGGGGTCTTTGTTGGTGACTTTGCTGTTTAAAATGTTCCCCAAGTGTAGTGCTGAAGTGTTCTCTTGTGTTCCTGAGTACAAGAAGGCCATGGAATACTTACGGAGAAAATATGTGTGTTGGATAAGCTTCGTTCAGGAATGAGTTAGAGTGCTGTTGGCCAACTTCAAGGTTAATGAATCAATAATATATACTAAATAAGATGTCTTTAAAGAGAAACACACATAAGACAAGGTACAAATTGATCAGTCGGTGGAAACATTGTGACCAGAGGCTCATGGGAACCTTAGCTTATATTTCCCTGAGGAGCAATGGTTCTGTGTTCACTAATTCAGTGTTCACAGTGACTTTATTGAAGAGGGCTACTTGAATATCGAGAATGCTATGGTACTGTCCTTTCCACAGAGGAGTAAGCTAAGGCTAGGAGAGATAAGGACCTTGCCTGAAGCCAAACAGCAGGCGTAAACCCAGTCTGCCAGACTGGCATGTCATCGTGTAATGACATATATTTGTAATGACATAAGGGTCTGGATCAGGTGACAGGGATGAAAATGAAGAATGGAGGAAAGGAGGTAAACTGCAAGAGGTTTAGGAAGTATAATCAACAGGACTTGGCCACTGACTGCACATGGAAGGCAAAGAGGAGTAGGGCTCCAGGAGGTCTCTGAAGTCAGGAGAAGGTGGCAGACTGTTGGGCAGAAGGTTGCAGGAAGGGTAAGCAGCAGCTTCAGCAGGGCTTAAGGCCTGGGGTTTGAGAACAGGAATGCCAGTTGTTATCTTCTGAGTTCTCATACATTCCAGGTGCTGTTGAGAGGCTCTACCCGAGCAATCTCATTGAATCTACAACAGCCCCGAGACAGTGACTACGATGCCCATTTTACAGATGAGGAGAGTGAGGCTCAAAGAAATAAAGTAACTTGTTTATGGGCACCTTGCTTATACAAAAAACAGGAAGTTCAAACCCAGACTGAGTGACCCTGGAGGTTGTAATAACAGAGAGAACTGTTGCAGTTTGAGATCTTGGAGGAAGAGACGCCTTAATGTTAGAGATACCCTATCTTGTTCTCTAGTTTCTTGTTTTTAATTGTATTTTTTCCAATATTTTCTCTTTTTACCAGATGTTTTCCTACCTTTGTGTTTTTGTTCAAATTCTTCTGTCCCACAGGAATGTTGTTTTCTCTCTTAGCTTTAAGGTTTTTCTCTTTCTTCCTCTTTTCTTTCTTGATGTTACAAAGGTATAACTAAAATTATTTAATAGCTGGGATGCCTGGGTGGCTCAGTTAAGCATCTGACTCTTGATTTTGGCTCAGGTCCTGATCTCAGGGTCGTGAGCTTGAGCCCCACATCGGGCTCTGTGCTGGACGTGGAACCTGCTCTTAATTCTCTCTCTGGGACACCTGAGTGGCTCAGTCGGTTAAGTGTCTGCCTTCGGTTTGGGTCATGATCCTGGGGTCCTGGGATCAACTCCCACATCAGGCTCCTTGCTCAGCAGGGAGCCTGCTTCTCCCCCTGCTTGTGCTCTCTCTCTCTCTGACAAATAAATAAATAAAATCTTAAAAAAAAAAAAGATTCTCTCTCTCCCTGTCCCTCTGCCCCTCCCCACCCTCAATGTGTGCTCTCTCTCTCTTGCTCCCAAAAAAAAAAAAAAAAAAAAATTAACAGTTGCTGGAATTAAACATGTTACGTTGTATTAGTTTGTGCTGTTTCATAAAAAAGTTTGAAGATTTCAAGGTTTCTAAGAATGTAATACGTGTTACTTAGCAACAATTATTCTCCTAATCACTCTGCATTTCACATTAATAGGCTTATGGTTTATTGGCAGATGTGCTCATTAATAGAGGAAAACATGATTATGCTATTTGTGTGTTAGATTTGGATAACCTGACATAAAAAGACACAGTCCCTGTTTTGCGTTTCATCTCAGATATCAATTATCTTTGAACTTTTTAAAAGATATGAAGTCTCTAAGTTTCCCAAATCCATATCCCTGAGACTTATTTGTCTATGTCCTGGAGATATTAAGAAATTAAATATTCCCCCGACACATGGGTATCAAGCGTTATTTCCGCAGGATTCCCAGTAGTACTGTGCCCGAGGAAGGAATAGTTTCCAAATACAGAGGGGGGTCTCATCTAAAAAGTGCCAGAACTGTTTATTATATTCAGAAACATGTTAGCAATATATAATAGGGGAAAAAATTCCCATCAGAATCTTGGGCTCCCTCCTTCTTTCTGCAAAGTGCCTCCAAGATGTCCAGAAGGTGAGCATTCTTTCTAACCACAGAAGGGGCTCTCCAGAGCTGTGGCATTTCATCAAAACACCTCTGCCCACAGAGTTCAAATGCCGGTGGTTGCAAGAATAGTTAGCTTGAATCTCTGCAGGCAAGCAGAAAAGAGTTCACCTACAAGGGACTGTCTATTCTTTGAAATAACCCAAGTATGAAACCGTTCCTTTATAAATTAAAAAGAAACCTCTTGAACTATTCTGAAGTCAAAAGAGAGAGTTACAATTCTGCCGTGTCCTCATTCAGCTGCAAGTAACTCCTAGGTGAATCAAGTCTGCATTTGTAGAGAGATCTGGTAAGGTAGGAACAAAGGCTAAGGCAAAGCCAGAGGAATCTTTGTCCTCTTCTGAAACTGCTACAGCGTAAAAAGGAACTGGGAAAAGTGAAGCCATGTTGGTTTGATTCAACAAACCCCCGAAACCATCTTTCAAATATTCTGGACGGAATCAAGTCCAAAGTGTGTTTTGCCAAGCCCGAGGGAAATTCACTCCATGTGTTTCTGATTCATTTATAGTTTAATCATCAAAATACTGCTTTGCAAGGACTAGTTATGTCCAAGAAACCTTTTATGAGCCGTTTTAAAACATTGTCTTGAAAACAGGAAGCACTGTTTTGCCAAGAGCTAACAGATGCCTGGGCAGAGGTTCTGGATTTGGTTGTGGGGGCAGAGCCCTGGAAACGGAGATTTCCAAATCTGGCAGAGCCAACCTTATAATGCCTTTGGGGGAATCTGTGCTGTGTGTCTGTCTCCACTCACTAGAATGACAGAAATCCCTCAGGGAAAACAACCCAAGGGTAGGGGACCACTGGCTTCTGTGATTTCCGCTCAAACTCGTTCCCATTCTTGGATTTTCACACCCTTTCTCTACATTCCATTTGCTAAGTGAAAATTCAGGAGATAACTTCTCTACTGAAATCTTACTAGTATTGTAGCCCTTAAAAACCTAAGGTAGAATTTCATCATTGAGTTTAGAAAACAGTAGCTTCGGAGGAGCCATTGACTTCAGGAATAGAAAAAATCATTTTTTTTCTCTTTATTTTTGAGGTTTTTTTTCATTAAATGAGCTCAAATGGTCAGAATTGAAGCCTTCTAAAATTGCTTCTACATCAAGTAATGTTTATGTCGCTTTCTCTCTCATTGTTCTTCATTGAGGGGTTTTAAAGTAAGTTCCCCCACCAGCTTCACCTGGGAAATTGTTGGAAATGAAAATTCTCTGAGCCCAACTCACATCTGTGTCCAGTGTTTCTCAAACTCCATGTACACCAGAATCATGGAGGCCCCATGCCTCGAGTTTCCTATTCAATAGGCCTGGGTGTGACCTGAGGACTTGTATGTCTAACAAGCCCTCCAGGTGCACCTATCCGCTGGTGTCAGGACCCCACCTGGAAAACCAGTATTCTACAATCTTCCCAGTTCTTACCACTAGCCTGCAGTTGAGTGGCAGGTATAAGAACCATTCTAGGTGTATCCACTAATGGTTAGTTGGGGATATGTTTCAGTGATTTCGCAAGGATGCCGTCTCGAAATTCCTGTGGACCATTATTCATGGCCAAAGAAATGAAGTAGTTTATGTAATTCTTGGAATGATTGTGTAAATATGGCCTCCACAGAGATCTAGGTGATAAAATAGTACCGCCAAGCCGATGTATATAAAACGCTTATCATCTTTAGAGACCTTCATGAATTAGACTGTAGACTTTAAAATTATATAAAAGTTAGCAACTACATTCATCGGGTGACAGGAACTTTCTCTGTCATTAAAATGTTAGAAGACTTTTATTGCATGGATTCTTGTGTAAGGAATATTGGCTATGTAATAGGAAAATGTCCTTGATGAGAGCCGTATGATTGACCCTCATGGGCCGTACGATCCTCAGGCAAACCGTGAAACTGGAGCTCAGTGAGGGTATTTCACCAGAGAGTTCCGTGGGAATGCTGCTTTTTGATATCTGACAATACAAAGAGCTTATAGAACCTTCTATTTTAAAAGAGTGGTTGGTAAACTTCCAAATGTATTAGAATCACCTGGGAATCTTGCCAATTGGCAGATTTCGGTTCAACAGATATGGATGGAGTGGGGCTTAAGGTAGTGCATTTCTAGTAGACTCCCAGGTGACGCTAACGCTGCTGGATCATGAACCGCACTTGGAGAAGTGAGGTTCTAGAATAGTGGTTCATGGCCCTGGGAAACCTTGAAAAGATTCTAAATCCAATATTCTGGGTGGGACATGGAGGTGGGTATTTTTAAAACACCCCAGGTGATCGTAACGTACATCCCACCCAGAGGAGCTCTGACCTGGAAAAGTAGTGGTCGCGGTCCTGGGCTGCCTCTCTCCGAATCAGATGCGTTGCCTGAGTCTTTGGTGAATATTCCATTGCAATGAATTCACACTCGACTTCTCTAACAAGTGTCTTAAGTGCCTATTTCTAGGTTGCTGATAAAGGAAAGAGGCAAATGCTTTAGATTCCAGATGTGTTGACTACCGAGTTGACATTCGGCTATGAAAACTTAGTGACCCGTCACGTATTCTCACTCCTGCAGAGGTTCCCCTTGTTTACTCTTCCAAGAGAGCTACAGATATAACTGTGGGTACAACCAACATTGACACTCAACTAAAAAATGCTTGATATGCTCAAGTACTTAGACACCTAGTTGAGAACTCAGAATCCTGCACTAAAAAAAAAAAAAAAATCGAGATTAAAAAATTGCCTGAAAAATGTGAAGAGCAGATGTTACAATCCATTTGTCTCTGGCATAAAATACATGTAATATTACTTCTGTGGAACATCTGATTCTGCTTATGACTGCACCCCGGTGGACCTTGTTGGGTGAGTTACTAGCTGAATGTGCTATCTGAGGTTGGGGTAATTAAATATCGCGCACCTAAATATTGGAGAATACCTGCCTAATGTAATTATTTCACTTTCAGTCGAGCTGAAGCGGAACTTCTCTTTCTCACAATAATTAGCCAACGGTTGCAGTTGCTTCTTCAGCTCGCTCCTAATTTCTGATAATAAAACTATGGCAAGATAGAAAAGAATATATTCCTATTTATTCTGGCAGAGGAATACAGACTCTAATAACTGTATCCAGTTATTTAAATGTTAAATCCCGAAGGAGACTTAAATGAACAGCATATTTTTGAAGTTAAATTTGATCCACCAAAAAGCCCTTTTTATCCTACTCCCCCCACCCACCCCCCATTTTTTTTTGCTAGTAGTATTACAACAGGCTGTAAAAACTGAAACTTTGGATGCCATATAAATATTTCCCATTTTATGCTATGGGTAGTTCGTAGGCATGAATCTAAACTGACCCAAACCCTCCTCACTATAAAAGTGCCTTCTTAACTATATCTCCGGGAATTGGAACGGTGTAGCGGTGATCAGTAGAATGATCGGTAATACAACAGACATGGCCGGGACAGTCATGAAGAGCCATTTCTTGTTCTTCAGGGCAGTACAGTATTGGGCGCTGCCTGTATATTTGGAGTTAATTTAATCCTTGTGCATACCAGGAGGAGCAGCCCAAAGCAGCCAGCGCTGGAGGAAATGCGTTTGGAACCATTTTGCTTGTTTCTTCTCTGATTTTGTCTTCACCCAACACTGGAACACCTGAAATGCCTCTCTGGGTCTCTTTACACATCTGCTTTTATCTGCCTTCTTGTCAATCCTTAGCCTTCAGGCTTTCTCGCAGTCTTGGGTGTGGCCACCATATGGCTTATAAGATCCCCCTACTGCTCCAGGTAGAAACTTACTGCCCAACCTAACCCCGTCCCACTCTGACGACCTCAGCTGCCAGGCCCATTCAGCTACAATTACAACAGACCACCTAGAAGCCTGGGGCAAGCGAAAAGTCATGGCTCTGGCACTCAGATTACTGAAGGTACCTGTATGGGGTGAAGGGGCTGGAAAGAGTGTAGAACCACCCTGCATGCCCTGGGGGCTGATGGTCCCCCTTGGACTTCAGGTCCCTCTATATTCATCTCTGGAGTCATGGGGCCTCTCACCACTCAGACTAGAGTTTCCTCTTACCACTCAGACTAGAGTTTTGGAGGTAGGGGTTAAGGAGGAGGAGTGAGGAGGGGAGTTTTAAACTTGTACATTCTTGAAAAGTCATGATTTGAAAATGTACAATTTGAATTTCAGTTCCCTTTAATACTGGCAGCTCTGACCAATAAAACCCACTTCCCTTCAGAGGCCCTTCCAGGTAAACCCAGTTTCTCCTTTTTGAGAAAGAAAAGAAGCTGATGTAGAATTTTGTAGTGATGGCCAGTAAGCTCATGGGTGTCTGTTTGCTTATATAGTGAAATTTCTTCTTGAAGCAAGGGAGGACCACATTTGGAATCCACCTGAAGGAACACTGCCTAATTTCCCATCCTTGGCAATCACCGGGATAGGCCCTGTAATTCTAATAGCTAGTGGTTGTTTTCAGCTTTTGGTGATTGATCAGATGTCTTAAGGTAGATAGGTTTTCAGTAAGGAAGTGGGCCAAACCAAGAGAACAGAAAATTGCCATAAAAATTAAAAAGAACACAAATAATAACAGAGGATGCGCAGACACCAGGCAGAAACAACACCAAGAATTAAGGCAAGAAAAGTGGTAAGAATTGCACTAAGAATTAGAAAGTCATCCTCAGAGCCTAAAGGTTAGGTCCATTGGGGAAGTCAGGAGCACCAAATGTAGCCCAAGTAGATAGGAATTTAAAAACCTAACAAATTATCCAGACAGAAATGGTGCCAAATTTGATAAAGAACGCCAATAATAAGACAAAGATAAGTAACCTAGGCCAGTTCTTCTGGTAGTTCTTATTTGAATAACCTGGGAGCAGACCGGTTTCAAAATACCGATTCCAGGATTTGTCACAGATCGATTAAGATCTCTAGACGTGGGACATAGGGATGGCAACTTCATTTAAATGTCCCTGAGATGATTTACATGTGCATTGAGAGCTCCAGCCCAACCAGTAATCTTCTCTTGTGCTTTCTGTTGGGATAAGAGTTAGTTCCAGGGATGGATGTTCTATGGCTGCCCTGTCCAATATGGCGCCCACCAACCACATGTGGCCAATGGGCACCTGAAATGCGCCTATTCCAAATTGCAATGTGCTAAATACACACTGAATTTTGAAGACTTAGCAGAAAGAGAAAGAATGGAGAACATCTCGTTTATAATTTTTATATTGTTTACACGTTGAATAATACCGTTGATATTATACATACACACACATACACACACATACGCCTTGGGTTAAAGAAAATATTTTTTAGGGGCGCCTGGGTAGCGCAGTGGTTGGGCATCTGCCTTCAGCTCAGGGCGTGATCCCAGCATTCTGGGTTTGAGCCCCACATCAGGCTCCTCCACTAGGAGCCTGCTTCTTCCTCTCCTACTTTCCCTGCTTGTGTTCCCTCTCTCGCTGGCTGTCTCTCTCTCTCTCTCAAATAAATAAATAAAATCTTTAAAAAAATATTTTTTAAAAATTAATTTCACCCATTTCTTTATATTTTTTAAATACAGCTACTAGAATACTTTAAATTACATTTGTGGGTCACATCATATTTCTGTTGGGCAGTGCTATGCTTGAACCTGTGGATAAAACAGCAAAGTTATGCTCCCTGAAGTACAAGAAGCAATGAGAAGACCATAGAAATGAAGGACTTTTTTAAATTAGGATTTACTTATTTGGTTGTGTTAGAAAATGTTGGTTTAAAATTAACTGTACTTTTTTGTGGGTTTTTTGTAGTTCAGTAGATCCCTTCTGCACAAAGGTTAAAACCTTACTCAGTAGAGATTTAGGAATGAAAGAGCCTTTCTGACCTACCCTAGGTGGAAATATTCCCCAGATTAAGTAGAATACTGCCACGGAAGTCATTCAGCCGTGTTTTGTCCAGAAATTAGTGTAGGAAAATTAAATGCTATATAGTACTATATATTTCTTGATATAGAACACATTTACGTACACACACCCCCAAATATCCATTAGTAATATGTAGGTGACAAATGGATCAGATAAGGTCTGATATATCAGCCTTAGTTTAGCTTCCCTAAATTTAGCGAACAAGAAGGGTGAACTTGTTCAAATTGGAGACGTTTTTAATCCATCCTATTGATAAATATCTACAGTACCAAGTACCACGCAAGATCCTAAGAATACAGTGATGAATAAGATAGATTACAGGTCCTACTTTTTCAAGGCTCGCAGGGAATGCAGACAAACAGGCAGTTATAATGTAGCATGATGAGCTGTAGAATAGGGAGCTAAGAAAGCACGGAGTGTTTGCACCTGTCAAAGACTTCCCGAAAAGCACAGCGTCTCCCTTGAGCCCTTGAAGGATGCATGGAGGTTGTTCCAGGCAGAGGGGCGTGTGTATTGATAGGGCTAGAGGCAGGGAAGTGTAAACTGTGAAAACTCAGAGAACGGAAAATAATTCTGTTGTGCTGTCGTAGCAGGTTGGGGGATGGGAGTCAGGTAAGGTGTGAGCCTGGAGAAGCAAATACGCGCCAGGAAAACAGCCCGTGCATTGTGTGGTTATAGGAAGTGGCCAGAAAAGGCAGATCCATAGAGGTAGAACATTGATTCATGGTTGCATAGGGGCTAGGGTGAGAATTAGGAGTGATGGCACCTGTCTTCTTTTTAGGATGTTGGAAATGTTCAAAAATTTGACTGTGGTGACGGTTGTACAACTCTGCAAATATACTAAAGTCCATTGATGGGTACACTTAAATTGGGTGAACATGATGGTGTGTAAATTATGTCTCAATAGAGCCATCAGGATAACAAGGCATTTTATAACCCTTGCTAAGGAGTTCTGATGCTCTCCCAATCAAGGCAAGAAGGTATCGGTGATACAGCTTCCTGCACCCGAATTTTGGACAGCTCCCCCTGGGATCATGCACAACCCCTCCTGTGTAAGGTCCAGCCGAGGGGAAGAGAACTGACCTCAGCTGAGCAACTACTGTATAACACACACAGCATAGACACCTGACACGCAGGATCTCATTTAAATCCCACCACAGCCTACTAGTGCCTTTACTCTATCTGGATGGTTTATTGCTGCTCCAATGGAGATGCAGTTCTCTTCGATCTGAAATATAGACAAGCCCTGCTTTACTTATGAGACATGTACGGCTCAGGGAGGCGAAGGCACCTTCCCAGAAGCACACGGAAAGTAAGGGGCGGAGCCGGGACTGGAGCTCAGGAGATGTCTGATTGATCTAAGGCTTGGTCTTTCTGCTCAGCCGGCTTTTCTGAGATTGGGTGAATAAGCATGCACAGCCCGGAGCAGGACGGCTTGGTAGATTGCCCAGCAGAAGTCCTTACACACGCCCCTTGTATTAATTTCCCGTGGCTGCCGTAACCAATCACCACACACTGAGTGGCTTAAAGCAATACAAATATGTTCTTTCTGGGGGCAGAAGGCTCCTTCTAGAGGCTTAAGGGAGAATCCATTGCCTCTCGAAACCACCTGCATCCCTTGGCTTGCGGTTCTTTCTTTGCAACGGGATCACTCCAACCTCTGCTTTTGTCATCACATCTCCTTCTTCTTTGACCTGACCCTCTTGTCTCCTTCTTACAAGGACCCTTGTCATTTACACTGGGCCCATCTGAATAATCCAGGATAATCTCTTCATCTCAAGAGCCTTACTTTCATCACGTCTGCAGGGTCCCTTCTGCCCTGTACTGGGACATCTTCACAGGTGGGGGGACTGGGATGTGGACGTCTTTGGGGGAGGCCATTATTCAACCTACCATACCCCTGATTTGAAAGGAGAAAAACCCGTGTTTGAAAGGATTCTCAGAATAACTGCAGTCTTCTATATTTTGACCTTGAACATAAACTCAAAAGCTTCTCTTTCTTCATAACCCAAACCGAGACTAGAATCAAATAATATTATCGTTTGTCTCCCATTTTAAAATGTCCTCCTCTTGAAATTTTAGAGGAATAAAGTAAGTTAAAAACTTGATGATGTGCCATGAAGAATATTATTTTCCTTTGAAGGTATTATCACTAGCTGATAAATTGCAGGCTTGCTTTCCTACGTCAAGCCCTCAGAGAGATCCCGCACCAAAGGAACGTGGAAGTGAGGACACGTGAGAACAACCACACATGTGGAATAATATTTATATTGCTCAAAAACTGTTTTGAGGCATCCTTTCTCTTCCACCATGTCACTTAAGGCAACTGTGTGCTGCGTAAAGCACGGTTTAAATAGGCCATTGTCTTCTTTTTTAAAGGTTCTAGGGTGTCTATTTTGCTCTAGGTTTACCTCCTACAGCAACAGCTGTAAATTGTCAAAGTCAAGGCCCCCAATTACAACAAAAGACGAAGAACAAACCCAGAGGCCATGAGGTGGCCTTGAATCTGCTGACTGAAAGCACAATATGGAGAGAGACTCGGTTGTTGTTATTTAAGGGTTCAGGGCTCTGAGGGGTTGTTCTTGCAAAGGTGGGAGACCTTATCCTATCCATAGGATATCTATATATATAGATAGGATATCTATGTAAGAGATACATATATACATATATATATATGTATATATATATGTATATATATATGTATGTATTTTTAATATACATTCAAAATATTAAATGGTAGGAGTTTGGTAATTGGAGAGGATGGAATGTTCCCTTAGCTCTTATGCAGAATTCTCCTGTATATTCTTGTCTCTTTTTGATGAAGGACGATAATACCTTTCTCTGGTAACCACTGTCACCTTCATAGAATAGATCACCCTCTTCATTTTTTACTGTCTTACACTCAGCCTACTAATATGGACATTTTTGTACTCTTTAGTTTGAACTCCATGGCTGACCTCTGCTTAAAGTAGTGTTTCCACTAAAAAATGTCCTAGGTGATTAACCAGATTGAGTCTCACAGTGTAGAATCCTGGGGACCCAGGGACCCTGCTCTCTGCCATGAACTGCTTATATGACCTGGGGGTCAGTCTATCTGGATCTCCTGTGTTTCCACATGAAGTTCAAGCCGGCCAGGGTTGTGTAGTGATAGGACTGTGAGGTGCCTTTCAGCTCCAGTATCTTGTAAGCTCAGAACATTTAGTGGCTATGGGAACTGTGTGTTGGATCTTGGTTTGGGGTTTCCAAGAAGCTGACTCAGGAATAGATACAATCTTGTGTAAGCGGCTGATTTGGGAGGCACACTCGGGAAATACTGGCAGCGGTCTGGGGAGATAAGACAGGAAGAGAGAAGGCAGGCCATCAAGAATACATGATCAAGCCTGTCACCACTGTATGCAGCGCGCCCCCACGTTATTCCAGTTTGGGGGTGCAGACACTAGGTATTTACTTATTCACACACTCCTTCTCTACCATGGGTTGAATGCTGCTTTGGGGGGCATTGTCTCTCCAGCACTTCCTGTGCCTTTACTCCTACAGTGGGGGAAGGGGAGCCCTCTGTTCAGAGTTGCAGGTATTCCCTGTAAGCCTTCTAATTAGGGAAGTGAGTGCCAGTGGGATACTGATGGGGAGCTGACTACGTCTGTCAGAATGTGTGTGAGAGGGGCAGGGAAGGACAGGAAATGAATGGTCAATTAGGAAATGAGCGAGCGGGGGTCTGATGTTTTGGTTTCTTTTAAACTTGCCACAAAGGTTCCAGAAACGACAAGGCATTGGTCTGAGGTGTTTAGTGGCGTATACATGCTACCTTCGTGGTGGGTATAGACAAGAAAATAAATTTGTAGCTCAGTGTTGAGGAAGAGTTTACAAAACTCCTGACCAGAGTGAAATCCTGACCAGGATGTTAGTAAACTTATAGATGATCTAAGTTATTTACGTAGAAACACTTAAAACACCACTCTGCCAAAGTCTGTAATGCAATTTTCTCTCACGACCTGTCCTTCAGGGAAATGACATTAAAATGTCATAATGTCACATTTTAACTCACAAAGAGTTCATCTTTAATTGCTTGGTATAGAAGGTTCAGTTTGGTGATGTGTTTGGGTCTTTCACACATGGCCAGTGCTCTGTGTAAGATGGGCCAACTGGTTCTATGATCATCCATTGCTCCTTGAAAGGCTTTGGCATTCAGAGATGCTCTTAGAAATAAGTGGGGTGGGAGGAATGGGATAATTACGTTCATTTCCCCCTTCTGAACTTTATTTCTGAGAACCCAACTTGCCAAGATCTGTGAAATATAGAAGACGCTTAGCAATCAATCACTGGGGAAGGAGGTGATGGAAGGGGAAGGAGACAGCTGGCCAAGGAGCTCTAAACTTCAGTCATTTTGTACTTCAGGACAAGAGAGCGGGATTGCTGACTTCTACATTTCCTTTGAGAGGTGGCATGCTAATGGCATACTGAAGAGTCTAATAAAGCCAAGTACAGGTGTAACTCCTTTAGGAAACCGTCAAACCGGTAAAAAGTGAAACTCCTTGAGTGAATATGAAATAAGATTTGACTTACATGTGACTTCGAATCTTAGAAAAAGAACAGACTTTCCAGAGCATCTAAATTGACCCTGTTATTTGACTTAAGGAAAAAAAATAAGACCTTGAAAGTGTCGCACCTTTGTCCTCGAGGGCCAGATTGCTTACGGATTCAAGTGTCCAGTGCTGTTTCTACCTGATCACATGGCTGTTTGGTCCCTTCTTCTCCCTCGCCCTCACCTTCTCCCTCTACCCCTCCCCCTCCCCTCTCTCTCCCTCCCTGTCCCCCTACCCCTCTCTCTCCCTCTCAAAACAAGAAGTTCATTTAAACAAGAAAACCCCTGATTTGAAAGGCCCACTCTCAAGGATTCATTCCTTTACCTTAGGCCTACATGTACTAGCTTCACACACAGCCTCCCCAAAAGTTGTGAAGTTGCTTTTGGCTTTACAATGATAAAAGCAAAACACCAAAATCCCCCAGTCATATAAGGTCTGCGAGGGTTTGCACTGTGGTTATTCGCTTAACACAGAGGACATAATCATTTGCCGTTCCGTAAGGACAGACGTTGAATGAGCATATGCCACTAAGGAGAATGGGGGCGTTTGCCAGAAACCGTCTTTTCCGGGCCTTGTCTCTAGTTGGTCTCTACTTTGAGCAGCATACCATAGACCACTGAGTGTTGCTGTTTTTTTTAAAGAAACATTTCTGTGTCCTCTGTCCTGCTTCTGTCAGCTTCACTTTGCCTGACTTACTCCAATGTAGTTGTCATTTACACTGCTGAAACTCAGAAGCATCCGACTCTTGATTTCAGCGCAGGTCATGATCTCAGGTTGGTGGGATCCAGCCCCCTGTGGGGCTCCCTGCTCAGCGGGAGTCTGCTTGAGATTCTCTCCCTCTCTCTTTCTACCCCTCCGCCTGCTTGTGCACATGCTCTCTCTCTCTCAAATAAATAAGTCTTAAAAAAAAAAAAAACCACAAAACTTGCTTCTCATTCCCAGGATGGCTGTGCCCTCCGAATAGTTCCTTTATTTCTGCATAGGAATGAACTCACTTCCGCAGTCAGCCAGGTTTATCAGCCACAGTAGAGAAGATAGAGTTCTCTTCACGATACATAGAAATGTTCAGCCTCACTGCTGGTAAAATGCTAACATGATTATGATGTCATGATCAAATTATAGAGGGTGGTTTTGTGCCATAGCAGAAGGAAGGTGCAAAAAGTCCAAGTCCTCAACATAGGTTCTCATTGAACAGTGTGGAACACTGGTGATTCAAAAAGCTTACAGAATAAACAAATCACACATTGTGTGTGTGTGTGTGTGTACACACGCGTGTAACAGATGACAAATACTGAAAGGGTTTATGTTTTGCCTCTTTCACTGCCTTTGCTCTTGGACACCCATCGCCCGGTGGCCTTAAAGTGACGGAGTTGAGACGAGGATTCATAATCCTCCACCCTTCACCCTTCCCCAACCCTGGCCCAGGCACATCGGGCAGGTTGCGTAGGAGTGCGTCACACATGCCCCACAGAGGGGGCCGTGCTTTGCGCCTGGTGACCTCTCCGCTTTTACTCACACTTCACTCCTTGCTTAGAATATTCCTTTGCTCTCTTCTCCATGGCTGCCTGTCCAGGTCTGGGTGTGACCTGGCCCAGGATCACGTGCTGACCCTCTAAACCAGAAGCTTCGTACTCTAGAAACACTTAGTTTGGTCTTTCTTATGATGCTGCTCACAGGCCTTTGCGTTGCTATTATTCTGTCTTACCGTTTTACACCGTAAACGCTTCAAGGGAACGAGCTCTGCTGGGGCCGCGGGACATGGTGCCTTGTATTCCCTTAGGAGCACCCCATAAGCATTGGGCCGAATGCATAGAAGAGTTGGGGGGAATTGTGGTGAGTTTGGGGTCACATTTGTGAGTCGCAAGCAGAATGACTTCTCTGTGCAGTGGTGGCGAGGCGAGTAGGTTAAAGTGGGCAGGTCCTTACAAGCTGCCCACTGCTTGTCTATGAGAACTGTGGTTTCGAGACTCTCTCTCCTAATTCTTATACAAATTCGTTTTCCCGTTTCCTAGAGACACCGGGTGCAGACCAAAGATAAAGACAGCCGGGAGAGAGAGATAGCCTTGCCGTTATTTATATGCCTTTATAAAAGTGTTCCTTCGTCTTATTTTAACTTTTCAGAAATTCCCTTGTAGAACTGAGTCTGCCTACACAATTTCTTTATAATTCAACTTGTGCATCAATATTCATAGCTCCGCCTACTCTTCCTTGCATTTTGGGGGCTGGGTGCAGGTCATACAGATGTCTGGGGATTCACTGTGACATAAACTTGGCCACCTTCCCCCCCGGTTTACCAGTGGGAATGTTCAGCAAACAGGGCTACATGTCGGGAGTCCTCGGGCACGCAGCCTCCCAGTCAAGCTTGTCCAGGCCACGTTGCCTTGGGTTTCTTCTCCTGCATCAGCTACATTTTACGGTGTGAATACCGGCCTTTTCGATGGGCCAACATGGGTAATTTTGGAATTGGCAGGTTGCGATTTTTCAGAGTAGGTTCTGTGGATGTGATAGTATAAGGTACTCCTGCAAACAAGTCGTGCGAGAGAGGCCGGAGACCATCCCATGAAAACTCTTCTGCATCTCCGTCTCTCTTATAAAAGCAAACTGATGTTAACTCACATTAGCCAAATGTCTTCTTTTTTCTTAAAGATGTATTTATTTATTTTTGGAGAGAGAGAGTGAGCGTGAGGGGCAGAGGGCGAGGGAGAGAGGATCTCAAGCAGACTCTGGGCTCAGAGTGGAGCCTGACATGGGGCTCGATCCCACGACCCTGAGACCATGACCCGAGTCAAAGTCAAGAGTCGGTGGCTTAATGGATTGCACCACCCAGGCGCCCTCGGCCAAGTGTCTTATCGTGACTGCACGTCGTGGCACTTCCTAGGTCCTATCGCGAATAGGAAGAAAACCTTTAGGCTGAAAGATAGCATATATGCCCCTTCTTTCTTCTGTTAGAATGTGAGCCATCCGAGAAAAACTCATGTTGTAAAGATTTCTGGTTATGTAGGAAAAATTCCATGGAGCACCCCCAAATATAGGCACTTTGCTTTACATTTATTTAACTTCTAGACATTTTCACCTTAGTTAAAGGATTGAGAGTTTTCCAGTTCAGAATCTGACCACGGGATCACTGTCTTGTCCTATGTGCATTGCCAGCCCTCAGAAGGGCACCTTGTGACCAGTGAGCTGATTGAACCAGAAAGTTCCTGAATGGCAGGGCGAGGACTCTTCAAGGTACAAACCATATGTAAGTGGATGAGTTGTACCAGGTAGCTGAATTGGGGCCTCAGCTTACCTTGACATATATACACACACACACACACACACACACACACACATACATATACACTAATAAAATCTTTTGTGTTTTATTCCCAGGGTCTTATCCAGGCCAAAATAAGATGCCAGTTACTTGAGCCCTGTCACATTGTTCCCATTCCCAGAATCCACTTTCCTGCATCGATTTTCTTGTCAAATCTCAGGAAGCCTCTTTTCCTGGTTGTCTTTGGGAAGAGATCAAATGTTTGCCTATTGACCAGAAATCCCAGAACTGAAACTGAGATAAACCATGAGTTTGCATTTCCCCTAACTGGCAGGTCCCCACAGCCCTATTAAGAATCTTCGTAATAGGATGTGGCTTCCCCGCTGTGACTTCCCCTGAATAAACTGGCCTCTGCTTGCCACACACCTGCTGCTTTTGCAACAGCACGCACCTGATATTCTTCTGCCTGGACCTGCCTAAGTTCCAATTCCCCAAAGCAACTTTCTCCAGCCACTGCTTAAATCCCTTTTGTTCATTCCCCTGAGACATGAATGATGACGTTTCTACTGCTTGCCGGTTATTTACTCATTATTAAGATGTACCTACCTAAAGCTCCCTTTCTATGTTGGCTCTCAAGAGACAATTCACCTGCATAAAAAACACTAGACTTGAAATCAACCAACATTTGTCCAAAGTCCAGTTTCCCTCCCTGTTAGAGCCTCTACTTTCTCATCTGTCCAGTGGATCAGTTCCTGACCCTCAAAAGATGTTCTTCCTAACTACAACTAATGAGTGTATATTCACAATAAATATGTACTTGGTGATGTAACATTCAATGTAAATGAGAGGGTTTTTCAATGTCTTCCTTTACCATTAAAGCTAAGACCCCTAGTGCCTGTGTGGCACAGTTGGTTGGGTGTCCAGCGATTGATTTCGGCTCAGATTGTGATCTCAGGATTGTGAGATTGGGCCCTGCATCGGACTCTATACTGGGCATGGAATCTGCTTGAGGTTCTTTCTCTCCCTTTCCCTCTGCCCCCACCCTCAAATAAATAAATAAATCTTAAAAAAAAAAAAAAAACACCTAAAAATCCAGTCTAGGTTGGGTTGGGAGGGCCAAAAAGACAGGCATGATGGTAATGGAGAGAAGAAAGCAGATTCTGGAAACATGGCGCATCAGGGTTGAATGTAAATGGACAGTTCTAACCTCAAGAACTTACATCATTGCTCACTTCTAAGCTACCCCCCTTTGGCGTTCCCCAAAAGGTTATCTTTCAACATGATTTTGTCATCTCATAGACACTAACCAGGTTATATCTATTACTTATAGAATATTAGCTAACATTGATTCCTATTTTTTTTTTTTTTTTGTATTATTGCCAGGGAAAGAATAGGGTCATGAGGCTCACATAGCTAAGTAGTTTGTTTCATAAGGAACTAGCAAACCTTCTCTTTCTGGGTCAGTAATACTGGAGCGTCCACTGATGATGGTTCAGAACACGTGGTTAATAAACAGGCAGCCTGTGTCAATTTTTATAGCACATTCATGGAAATGTAAGAACAGAATTTGACCAAGTATGTCTAACTAAAATAGTCACTTTGCATTTGAAACTTCTGATTTACAAGTTCTGTGACGAGTTTTATACTTAACAAAAGCCAGATTGCCCCTTAAGTTAACATTATCTAAACCACAGTATTCCACTGGCATTTCCAGCTGAAATTGCGTCCAACTGAAACCACCTACATTGAATTTTCATTAATAAAACATGAGGTTTGTCAGTATTATCATTGTTCTAAGTTAATATTTTAAGAAGCACTTTGAAAAATACTCTATAATTTCTCTAATTCACACCTGATCTACCGTAAATTGTCTCAAAATCCAAATTTTCCTATGGCTCAGATTTCCTCTACAGGCAATAATTTAAGCCTGAGGTCTTATCTCCAAATGAGACATTAACTTGCAGAGACCAGATATCTGACTTCATGCACATAGAGGTTCAGAACTGATTGAGGGTGGATATAGTTGGATCTCCTATATTCTAGTAAGTGGCTCCCTTAATTTTCATTCCAACAAAAAGCAAGTTCATTTGTATTTAAAAGTGGCTGCTGTTTACACTGAACATGCCGCTTCAGAAGTTTGTAAAGGACTGCAAATTAAATTATATATGTATATATATGAGAAATGAATGAAAAATTTTCAGTTTATGAAAAATGTTTTTAACTTGGGTGTGTGTGTGTGGCAGGACATAAAATTCTAACCTTAGAAATTTATATCATTGCTTACTTTTAAGCTATCCCTCTGGAGTTCCAAAAAAGAGTAACTTTCAATTTTATTTTGTCATTTCCCAGACACTAACCAGGTTATAGCTTCCATTGATAGAATATTAGCTAAGACAAATTTCTAAATATTTTTGTACATATCAATATGTATATGTATGTATTTATATATATGAAGTTAATAGCATTTTTCATAAAAGCTAAAACCTAGAAACAACCCAATGTCAATCAAGAATGGAATGGATAAATTATAACATAATCATAATGGTATACTACATAGCAGTAAAAGTAGCAAACCACAATTATATAGATAAATCCCACAAACATAGTATTGAGTGAAAGAAGCTAGAATACATATTGTATGATTCAATTTACATGAAGTTCAAAAGCATGCACAATTAAGTTATACTGTTAGAAACAACTTCGTTACCCTGAACTGGGGAGGAGGGTGAGGTTGGTGATTGGGAGGGAGCACTAATGGGGGCTTATCTTGATCTGGGTGATGTCTGCATGGATATTCCTGGAACTTCGTCCACAGTGATGTGTGCCTTGGCATATTGTAGAACTGGATATTGGATTGTCTAGATCTGTTCCAAAACTTTCATTCCTAATTGGGCAGTATTTTTATCATAAAAGATATGATGTTCTGGAAACATAAAATCAAACATATTCATGGAGTCCTGTGTGCTTATTCTGTGGGATTTAAAAATAAATAAATATGATTTCAGTCTTCCACTCACCAGATGAGAAGCCATAAATAATATGCATACATTCATTATTCACTTAGCATTCTTTTAAATACCGGCTCTGTGCAGGCAAGTGTGCTAAAAATACAGGGACGGATAAAAGTACTCCTTGCCATCAGAGAGCTCCCAGTCTTGTTGGGTTGATGGATGGGCAAGCATAGTGCTTCGTGACCTGTGTACGTGATGCCAGGTAGATGACACCAGTATATTAGAAACCCTTGGACGACTGAGGGGGTGGAGGTGGATTAATCCTACCTATGAGGATGGGATTTAAGGACAGCTTCACAGATGAGGTGATATTTGGAGAGTTCCTGATTCATGTTCGTTTGGGAAGACCTGGTAGGACAATATGGTTTAGGAGGAATAATGTAAGTAAAGGCCAAGACAAGTGAAAACGCATAGTTTGGTGGAAAGCACATCTGAAGGACACCTCCCCAGCTGCTAATGGGCTGCCTTGGAGCAATAGATTTTTCCCACTTCTTTATATAAGACTCTCACTACACATTTCCTACAGTAAGAATGTATCAGAAAAAAAATACATATGTAAATAGGATTTTTAAAGGAATGTGGTTTGGAATGTTAGGATCACAGCCAATCATCCATTATGAATAGGTTAAGAAGAATCCGGAATCCTGAAGATTTGGATTTTATTCTGTAGGTAAATGGGAGATAAGAAAGGCCTTTTTACAGAGGGGTGACGTCAACAGCAACAACTGGAGAGGAATTCAGAACAGTATTTGATTTAGCCCCAAAATGTGGTACATCAACATATGCACTGGGTCGGAGAAGACAACGGCATTGTGGACCAGAATGTGAATGACAGGCTTCATGGAAAGACATGGGATTGGAGCTCGTCCTGGCAAGATCTGTAATATTTAGATCAAGGAAAAAGCGGGGGAGAGGACATTTTAGGCTGAAGCAAAGTGTGAGCAAAAGCAAAGTGATGAGGATAGATGTTCCTGTTTGGAAATAATGAGATCTGAGGGCGCATAGGTGAAATCAGGGGAGGTTAAGACAGCTTCTCGTTCTAGAAGGGAGGTTTTGGATTTGATTGTATAAGTCAGGGGAGATTTTCAAGCAGAGGAATGATGTGATAAAAATAGTTCTTGAGCAAATAGAGCTCATTCAGCAGCAGTGCTCAGGGAGCTGTGGTGGAGGAAGCACGAACGATCTCCATGTGGGGTGAGCCATGGAAGCCATAGGAATGGAGCAGCAGAAGTAGCACATTTTAAGATTAAAAAGTCAACGGAATAGGTAAGTATTGGCTAGGGACTGAATGAGAGGAAAGAGTTAACTTTTGGAACAGAATTCCAAAGTCCTGAGGATAACTATAAATTGCCATAGAATCCCATTCAAATGGAAGTGTTACACTAGTCCCCATTATGAAGGCATACATTTTTCCAGCAACTGGGCTGGGTTGGACTAGCCACCCATGCTCTGGCTGAGGCTCCTCTGTGACCCATGGGGGGCATTTATGAAAGGGTTGGTCAGCCTCTGGCCATGAAAAAGAGCAAGCGTATCTGGTAACAGGGGCACTACCTCTAACACTAATCTTAGACATACCATGTGGCAGCCAACTAAGGTAATCAATGGGAATGGACATTGGAAATTAAACGGTTTGGGCTCCGTTGCAGTGTATCTTGATAGGCAAAGACACGGAGAATAAAGGCATCATTTCCTTAAGAGCTTCTTAAAATATGGAAGAATTGTCATAAGCAATTACAAATTAAATAGTCTTCATCTAGCCTGATTGCTGTAGATGACCTAGAAATCATCTCAAAGTATTATGTGCCAGAAAGTCACATCACACCGATCGCCAATTACCATGCGTAGATAGCAAAAGGGTGTGAAAAGTGCTTGGATGCCATGTTAAATATTCATTATGAAGTATTGAAGCAGAAAGTTCCCCTTCGATCCCTAGTTACAAAATTATCCACAGTGCTGGTAGGGGTGATGCATTATAAGTACATGTCCATCAAACCATCATGGAAAACCACCACCAAGATGCAAAATGATAATATTTGCAAAGTACTTAAGCAACTTTTTAATTCCTTGATCTTACCTCCCCACTGCATAGAATACATTTTTCTTCTTTTTAGCTCAGAAATCATAAAAGGTTGCTGAGAGTTTAAGCAATGTGGCCACCATCATGGTGACAAATGGATAGCAGGAAAAACTGAGTTGGTCAAGAAAGTCATGTTTGGATTTGGGGGACCAGGGATGCATCAGTTAACCAGTCTGTCTTGCTTGCCTTTCCTACAAAGTAAAAGAATCTATCCATCTCCCAGGGTTTTTGAGAGGATCAAAGGGATAATGGATGTGAAAGCAGGGTTCAAATGTGAGATCCCTTCAGTGTGACTAGAATGTGAAGTTCCCGCACATTTTTGAACTTTGCAGAGCCCGCTCGGGAATATTGATCTCCAAGAACAGCGTGCTTCTTGTTCAGCCTGCTGCTGCAACAAAGGTTTAAAAAGGAAAGCACTGTTTTTAACCATTCGTATGAATATTTAACAGCACCACACTGCATGTCATAGAGTTCTCCGTCCTCTACGTGGTAATTAGCAATCAGCATATGGAACACCACTACACGAGGAGTCTTCCAGGTGGGCAAGCCATTCGTTCATTCATATTCCAAACATCATTGCCATTCCATGTGTACAGGCACTGCAGACACAGGAAACATGAGATATAATTGCTCTCCACAGAGTCTCGAAGTCTTCAGGGGGAGGGAGAGAGAAAACCACATATTCACACAGCCACGTGAGAGCAGAGGCCTGAAGAAAATGTTACAGGAGCACAGGGGGAAGAGTGAATAACTCTGCCTATGTAGGCAAGAAAGTCTCATCCAGGAGGTGACATCTGAGCTGCAGGTGTGGCAAACCAGCTAGGTAGGATATTGGGGTTGTGGGCTGTCTACAGCAGTGTAACCTCAGGGCTCCTGACTGAGGCCCTGCACTCCTCAGCCCCTCACCCATCCAACTCCCTCTTGGAAGCATTTTCCTTGAAGTATTCTAAGGCCTTATCAGGTACCTTTGACCGAACGGATGGCAGCTCTCTAAGCGGGGAGCCCTGGACCTAAACCAGAACCCCTGTGGGCCCTGGACCACTGCTTCTCCTTTTTGGGATCATCTCCAACCCTCTAACTCCATCCCACCCCATGCCTGGCATGTGAGGTTGATCAGATGCCCCAAGGAGCTCAGCGTTCTCACCATGGGTTGGTTATGGGCCATGGAGTCCAGGGGGGTGGACTGCCTAGCAGATTTAGCAGATTTTTCCCACTGGCCAGCATGCTAGTGTGTGTGTGTGTGTGTGTGTGTGTGTGTGTGTGTGTGTGTGTGTGTATAAATCAGGTGACATGCTGATATGGGCAGACTCAGATAGTTTCTATAGACAAGGACTCTGCACACTGTAGGGATAGCTGTGGTTTATAGAGCAGTAGTATGTGTCTTCTCAGGACTACCCCACACTGGAAAACTCGACTGACCAGTAAGTCACTGCTTGTAATTATAATAGCTCACTCCATTATGACAGAAAGAGTGAACCTGGACCATTCTCTTACACCACACACAACAATTAACTCAAAGTGGATTAAAGACTTGAACATAAGACCTGAAACCATAAAACTCCTGGAAGAAAACCTAGGTGGTAAGCTCCTTCACATAGGTCTTGGTGATGATTTTTTTTTTTTTAAGATTTTATTTATTCAACAGAGACAGAGACAGCCAATGAGAGGGGGAACACAAGCAGGGGGAGTGGGAGAGGAAGAAGCAGGCTCATAGCGGAAGAGCCTGATGTGGGGCTCGATCCCAGAACACCGAGATCACGCCCTGAGCTGAAGGCAGACGCTTAACCGCTGTGCCACCCAGGCGCCCCCTTGGTGATGATTTTTTTTAATCTGACACCGATAGCAAGAGCAAGTAAAGCAGAAATAAATAAATGGGACTATATCAAACTAAAAAGCTTCTGCGCAGCAAAGACAACAGTCCACAAAATGGAAAGGCAACCTACTGAATGGGAGAAAATATTTGCAAATCATATCTCTGATAAGACACAAATAATCCAAAACATATAAAGAACTCATACAACTCAATAGCAATAAAACAATCCAATTTAAAAAAATGGGCAGAACACCTGAATAGACATTTTGTTAAGGAAGACATACAATTGGTCAACAGGTACATGAAAAAGATGCTCTACATCTTTAATCATCAGGGAAATGGCAAATCAAAACTGTAATGAGATATCACCCGACACCTGCCAGAATGGCTAAAATCAACAACACAAGCAACAACAGGTATTGGTGAGGAAGTGGAAGAAAAGGAACCCTCGTGCACTGTTGGTGGGAATGTAAACTGGTGCACCCACTGTAGGAATCAACGTGGAGGCTCCTCAAAAAATTCAAAATAGAACTAACATATGATCCAGCAATTCCACTCCTGGGTATTTTTCCAAAGAAAACGAAAACACTAATTCAAAAGATATACGCACTCCATGTTCATTGCAGTATATTTGCAATAGCCAAGACATGGAAACAACCTCAGTGCCCATTGATGGATGAACGGATAAAGAAGATGTGGTGTATGTATGTGTGTATTATGTACACACAAGGGAATATTACTCAGCCACAAAGAAAGAATGAATCTTGCTATGTGACAACATGGATGGACCTTCAGGGCATTATGCTAAGTGACATAAGTCAGACAGAGAAGACAAATACAGCATGATCTCTCTTATGTGCGGCTCCAAAAAATAATTGAATAAAGACTAAGCTCGTAGATACAGAGAACAGATTGATGGCTGCCTGAGCTGAGGAGTAGGAGAGATGGGTCAACTGTGTTTAGTTTTGGTTTTAGTTTAAATAAATTGAATGGGAAAAAAGGAAAACAATATGTCAAAAAAAGAGTGAATGAAACCAATGTCCCACATTGCTGATTATAAACTTTATTTTAAAGGTATTTTTTTTTCTCTTGTAATTACTTTTTGAGTTTAACTCAATCCCAACCCTCCAAATTCAGTGGTTCAGATGTCCTGCAGGACATACTGGGGCTCCTCCTGATGGATCTCAACATGCACCTCAGGGCGCCTGGCTGGCTCAGGCGGTAGAGCATGCAAACCTTGATCTCGGGGTTGTAAGTTCGAGTCCCATGTTGGGTATAGAGATGCCTTAAAAATAAAATCTTAAATACATAAATAAATAAACATGTACCTAGCCCAGGAGCTGGAGGAGACAAAGCAAGCTCTAGCAGGATCAGCCAGGTGGGCTGGTTGTGACCACATGACTGAGCTCCAGTAGCATCTAGTGACCCCGGACCAACGTACTGAGCATAAAAGGCACATGTCCCTGCCTGATTTCCACCATCAAAAAAAAAAAAAAAAAAAAAAAAATCTGCCAACAGAATGTTTTCTGAGGAGCCAGCAATACAGAAAAGTAGTCGTCTGCTGTTTTTTCTGATTTCATTAAAATATTCCCTTCTGCTCTTTGATTTCTTCTCCGGCACAGTTCTGTTCCTATATCTTTTTCTTCCTCTGAAAAAAAAAAAAAAATCACACAAAAAACTGTAAGTGAAGAACTCAAACTCCCTTCTCAGCGTTTTGTTGCCATATGGAGGTGGCTGGCCTCAGAGGAATAAGCTTGATACTTGGATGGATGATGAGGCACGTTCTCCAGAGTGGCCAGCACGATGGTGAACACTGAGAAGTAAATGGACTTCGTCTCATTAGATTAAACTATCCTGCTGGGGCTGGGGGCAGGGAAATCACATGAGCACCATTTTCTGAGCACACATCTTTAAAGGCTTGCTCAGGATCTCAGAGAATGGAAATATCAAGTACTGGATGTGATAAACCTTGTAAATTTCACACTCCCGTGCAAGACCTTTCTCAGTGGTGGCATTGACATAACTGTGTGTGTGTGTGTGTGTGTGTGTGTGTGTGTGTGTGTTTTACTATTAGGAAAGGTCTTCTGATCCTAATTAGTATCTGCTACTTTTTTATTCAAGCATAATTAGCATATGCTGTTATATGTTTCAGGTGTACAATAGAATGACTCCACGATTCTACACGCATCTCAGTGCTCATAGCAATAAGTGTACATTTAATCCCCTTCACCTATTTCACTTATTCCCTCACCCACCTCCTCTCTGGCAACCGCTAGTTCTCTGTATTTAAGAGTCATTATTTTTGTCTTTTTTGTTTGTTTGTTTTGTTTCTTAAATACCACACTTGAGCTATTTTTTTTAATATCCAAAATCTGCTGACAACACTTGCGTTGTTATTTACCATGTCCAGAAGGTAAACAGCTGACTTAGAGGAAGGTGAGCAAAAGGACAAGTCCTGGGTTAATAAAAGACAAGGCTCTCCTTCCCTTTTTCTCCCTCCTCCTAATTCCCTGCCCAAGTCCCTCAGTGATAGATGCTAAAGGACGAATCAGAGCGCCTTCCTCTTGCACTGTAAGCACCTTGAAAATAAAGCATCCCAGTATTTTTAAGAAATTGAAAATCTAGAAAGATGTTAATTACATTGTCAAAAAGCTTCCTCATTTCAGTGCACTGCATAACTAGGTAGCTGGAAGCTATATATAGCATCAGAGTGCTATTTTGGGCTCTTAATATGGTTTTAATTATTTGATTTACACAATGTTTCAATGCGGGAGAAAACTAGTTGGAGACCGGGTCAGAACAATCAGGTAGGTACCGCGGAAATCTTCAAGTGTCTCTCTCCAATCCTCCTTATTCTCTGACACATCTCCTGTCTGTGTCTTGGAAATATTCTACATCATGCTGCAAATGACGAGTTGTAGGGAACTTTTTAGTAGATGTCAAACTCACCTATGTTAAAGCTATCATCCATCCATCCATCCGGCCATCCACCCAGTATTTACCGAACTCCTGTGTACCGAGTGCCAGGACTATGCTGGAAGCTGGAGGAGCAGAGTGGAGGGGGAATGATAGGTAGTAAACTGTGGTTCTGGCCTTAGTGATGCTTAATGACGGTGAGGGAGACCAACATGCAGAGACACAATTAGAAGGACCTTCAGCAGTGCAGGCAACTGAACTGACATTCCCCAGGGTGCCTGGCCTGGATATACACCCTAGACACTGAGGGCTAGAGTTTCAATGCCCAATTCAAGGACGAGAAATGTGACCTTTACCTTGCTTAAGGCAATGAGCAAAGACCCTGCTTACGGGAAGTTTCCTCAAGGGTCTTCCACACTTAAACCTGGAAATAGGACAATAAAAATATATATAATTTTTTGCCTAAAAGGGCAGGTAAATAGTGAGGAGCCTTAAGCTCTGGGGATCTGGGTGTAGGCAGAAATGCCCCTGGGATAAATCAAAGCTGCAAACTTGTCCCACTCTCTATGTTAGGGATTCATATTTATAGGGCTGATAAGATTTGGAAATCCCAGTCCTAAAAGTGAATGTAATCCCCCCCCCCCCAGGCCATTGGAAGCACTGGGATACTGACAGAAGCAAATGAAAAATCTATAGGGAATGAAAAACTATCCCATTGAGCATAAATTCACAGTGAAAAACTCAAAGTTGCATGAAGAGATAGACCCCAAGAAGGAGGATAAGTGGATGCAACAAAGGAAGAACTAGAAATAAGAGAAAAATCTAGAGATTATAAAATATAGATGCTTACAATAAGAAAATTAAAGAAAAAATAGAAGCCATCATGAAAGAATAGACAGCTATGAAAAACAAGAGACAGACGAGAAAAGGAAATGCAATATATAATAATGAAAAATATAGTCTTGGAAACTATAAGTGGTTGGATTCAATAGCAGAGTAGACACAGCGGAAGAGAGACTCAATAAACTGGACAATCTAAGAAAGTCACTCATAATGAAGCTTAGAGAAATAATAAAAATATGTATTAAGAGTTATGGAAAATAATAACAATAAGGTCACATAGAACTTGTAAGAAAGGACACAACAGAGCTAATCCAGGGACAAAGAAGGGAAATAAGAGAAATAAAAGAGGAACTTAATGGGAAGGAAAACCAAGATACCATAAAAAACTCAAAAACAAAACAAAGCTAGTGTTTTGAAAATAGTAATAAAATAATCAAATGTCTGGCAAGATTCATTGAGAACAAAGCAAAAGGAGGAACAAACAAAGAATATTAGAAGTGCATAGTTAACAGATAATTTTAAAACATCTTAAAGGACTATTAAGATGAAGTTTCTGCAAGTAGATTTGAAAACTTAGGTAAAATGAGGAATTTTCCAGATAAACTATGAATTACCAGTGCTTACCAATAGGCAACTGAAATTTCTACAATTTCTAAAGAAGTTGAATCTACAATTAAAAAAAAAAATCTGTTAACGAGAAATCGATAGTACTAGAAGGTTTTGCTGGTGGTTTTAATGAGCATTCAAGAGGGGTTATCTGTAGGGGCACCTGGGTGGCTCAGTCAGTTGAGCATCTGACTCTTGATTTCAGCTCAGGTCATGATCTCAGTGTTGTGAGATCGAGCTTCGTGTCAGGCTCTGCACTTTGCTGGAGACTGCTTAAGATTCTCTCTCTCTCCTCTCCCTCTGCCCCTCCCCACCCCTGCTCATGCTCTCTCTCTAAAAAACAAAAACAACAAAAAAGAGGGGTTATCTTTAAGTTGTAAAAGGTGAGTATCTAATAGGTAATCAGGATATAGCAATTAAATCACACCCAGCATACTGAGAAACAAATTAAAATACCGGTAATACCAAGTGGGGGTGAGGTGGAAAGGGAAACTTTCATACACAGTGGATGGAATGGTAATTGTTACAATCACTTTGAGAGCTGCCAATATCCAGTTAAGCTAAAGATGGGCATATACTATGACACGGCTATTCAACTTTTATATTCCTTAGGGAAACTATTGCACAAGAGTACAGAAGAGAACTTTACCAGGATGCTCACTGAAGAATTCCTTATAATTACCCAAAAGTTAGATCCCAACTAACTAGCCCTCCATGAGGGAATCTGTAAATAAATTGTGATATAATTCTAAATCGGAATACTGATACAGCAAGAAATATGAATGGACTTGATTTACATGAATCAACATGCAATAATCTTAAAACATAATATTGACTTCAAAGTAGAATGTTAGAAAATGATTCTTAATACGTGGTACCGCTTATGTACATTTGAAACCCACAAAGCGATATTATGTAATGCTTGCAAACAGACATACAATAAGAATCCAAGAATATAGATGGAATACACACATGTCAACATCAGGAGAGTAGTTGCTTCTGGGAAAGGGGGTGAGAAAAGAAGTGAGGATTGGTGGTCTTTCACTAAATCTATAATTTGTAGCCCTTTGTGTTCTTTTTAAAGCATGAAAGCAGCTAGAACCAATGTCAACATTTTTAAACCTGAATAACACACATACAGTGTTGTACTCACTGTCTTTTTCTGTGCCTTTGAAATATATTATAAATAAAAATAATATTTACAGAATGTTACAATAAATGGCCAGTTGGCAGTAGGTTCCAGGGTGGCTCTGAGGACAGACAGCAGGTAGCTCTGTCTGCCCAAATATGCTAAGAGAGCCTTCCAAAATGGCAGCCTTTATGCTGTGATATGAATGAGAAAGAGGCTCCTGGGAGAGAGAAGGGGAAAGGGAAGGTCGTCCAGATGAGGAAGTAGCACATGGGAAGCCATGACAAGGCATAGCGCTTGGGAAGTGGGAGTCACCTACAGTAGCCATGAAGTGGTAGAGATACGCAAGATAGTAGGAGATGTGGCTGCAGAGGAAGACTTGGCCTGGCTTGGCTGTAGGTCAAGATTTGATATCTCAGGAGAGTTCAACGCTCCCTGAAAGCTCCTACTTCTATCTAGACTGTCATTTCCCTCTTCCAACACAGTCAATACTTATGTTTCTTTCCTCCTGAGACCTTCTTCTAGAGGTTGCAATGTATCAACTCTTTTTTTTTTTAAGCTTTTTTTTTTTTAAGATTTTATTTATTTATTTGACAGAGATAGAGATAGCCAGCGAGAGAGGGAATACAAGCAGGGGGAGTGGGAGAGGAAGAAGCAGGCTCATAGCGGAGGAGCCCGATGTGGGGCTCGATCCCATAACGCCAGGATCACACCCTGAGCCGAAGGCAGATGCTTAACCGCTGCGCCACCCAGGTGCCCCTGCAATGTATCAACTCTTAAACTCAAAGATTGCGTTTTTGGAAAGATCATCTTTGCAATCGTCTACCAGTCCAATCCCCTCATTTTATCCCCCAAAGAATGCACGGATCACTTTGATGGCAGGCCACTCTGAAGGTTTTACCTTTGCAATCCAAGTCAATTCAGTTGGCTTGCTGGGAGAATTGATTCCTAGAAAAGGTTTATGAAGGAGTCAAGGGAAAGACTGTGTCCAGAGACAGTTCATTGTTCATTGGTAGAAAATTTCATGAAAGTAACACGGTGATATGTGCATATGGGTGCTTAATGTATTATACATTATTTCAATGGGTTCTCTTTTTTTAAGATTTTATTTATTTATTTATTTATTTATTTATTTATTTATTTATTTATTTGACAGAAAGAGCAAGCGTAAGCAGGGGAGCAGCAGGCAGAGGGAGAGGGAGAAGCAGGCTCCCCCCAGAGCAGGGAGCCCGATGTGGGACTCGATCCCAAGTCTCTGGGATCATAACCTGAGGCGAAGGCAGACGCTTAACCGACTGAGCCACCCAGGCACCCCTTAATGGGTTCTTAATTATAAAAATTAATAAAAGAATAAATGAATTCATGTTTTGAAGAGTGAGAATGGGTGCCATCTCATCCCACCCCTGGCTCTGGGGATTTTTATCACAAATGATAAAAGAATTAAGATGAGGAGTGCATAAGGCTTGGTCACTGTGTGTACAAGATGGAGTGACATCGATAAGGCGAGAGGATTCAAGTCCAAGTGGCAGGGACCTGGGAAGGAGCAACAGCCTACACAAGGAAATGATGGGAAAAGTTTGGGGCCAGACTGTCGAATTCCAAAATACAACACTGCACATTCCAAATCAGTTTGATTCATGCCCTTCCCCCCAGCATCACCACCTGCAATAGCTCAGGTAAACATAATCAAATCTTTCTCGAGGATTCTCTGTAATGTTCTGAAATTCAGTTTCTTAATTCAACTCCACCTCTTAAGAAAAATGTGGCAGCCTGACACAGGAAATCTAATACACAGTGTGCGCTCACTTTGGAAAGTGCTCTCTTGTGTCTGGTCTACTCTTTTCCTTCTCACTTTGGTTTGCAACCTTTGTGTTTCCTGATCCTCCGGGACATGCTTGAGCCATAGGTAAATCAAAACGACCAGGAAGAATTCCTCTAGTTTGTTAAGACTGCCATCACCCGAGGTCTCGGTCCAACTGGGACCAGCAGGCGATGAGGCTGTGTGGTAGCATCGGTCTGGATTTGCAGATCGGGATGCCACGGACTCCTTCATTCCTTCCTCCAGCAATTAGCCATCTAGAGTTCTGGGCAGTCTCTTCGTGTTATCAAACTTATCCTTGTATTTATAATGAACATCCCAAATTGTTTGCATGGAATGGACCCTTTCCTTCCTGGGTTACCGATCTTGTCCCTCTTTTATTTTTATTTATATATTTTTTACTTATTTGAGAGAGAGAGAGAGACTGAGAGGAAGCGTGAGGGAGAGGGAGGGGCAGACTCCCCGCTGAGCAGGGACCGCCCTCCCCCCCAGGTGGGGCTTGATCCCGGGACTCCCGGATCAGGAGTCTGATGCTTAACAGACTGAGCCACCCAGGCACCCCTCTTGTCCCTCTTTTATAGTTTTGAGCTAAGGTCATGTTAGAGAACACAGCAGCACCTTGCTCATCTCTTTTGGCAAATGGCACAGGGTCCCAGGTAAAGGCAAAAATGCCTGCTATGTTAGCTCAGCCATCCAGTTTCTTTCTTGACTTGGCAAAATGCCAGCATGGACTACAAAGCATTTTATACATTTCTGCTCACTCTTGTCCTCGGCTGTAAATATTTATTCATAGCAAAATAGCTCTGTTCTCTTTTTGTTCCACTATTACATGTGAACATATCTGTATCTCTCATTATTTACATGTTTAACAAAACCCAAGGAAAAGTGTAAGCAGAAAGTTTACATTACAGCCCTGTGGTTTATCATGGCTCCTACGTTGCCCTTCTATTTCAAAGCGCAGTAACAGAAACAAAGCCTGTCTCTGTTCCAAAGTATACCGAGGATTGACAGAATGTCACTTGTTGGTTGATCATGTGCAACTGTCAAAAACTAAGCTTAGTTTTGCCAATGCCTGCCTTGGGGGATCACTCTACGTGAATGTAATGATGGGTAATAGTTCCCAAACGGTGTATAAAGTGTTCTGAACAACTCACCATTGACTTAATATGCAGCATTTGAGAAAAATGAGCAGATCCTAATATACAGACATGCCCTGTGTGGGCTCATGGACATATTATCCAGAAAGCTTCATAAGTAATGCTCATAATTCATCTGCACTAATGCCTTCAGCGTGTCTGAGAATTTACAACTTCGGAACGTCAGGTTTAGGCTGCAGAGCAGTATCTGCAACTTTCTCTTGCCAGCAAAACAGGAATGTTTTATTTTTAAGGTAGAGATGAGATTAGGATTTAGAAGCATGGAATGCTTCTTCGCCTTAAGGGAATTGACAGATCTAGAGGACACTAGCCTGGGAAGGTGTGGTTATTTTCTTGAAAGCAGGGGCTCTTAGGGTGCCTGGGTGGCTCAGTTGGTTAAGTGTCAGACTCATGATCTTAGGGTTGTAAGATCAAACCCATGTGGGGCTCTGTGTTCAGCACGAAGTCTGTTTGAGATTCTCTCTCTCCCTCTGCCCCTCCCTGCCGCCCGCTCACGCATGCGCACACATTCTCAATCAATATGTCAATAAAATCTTTTTAAAAAGAAGAAGAAGAAATCAGGGGATTTTAACCTGGGCTCGAGGTCTCCCCTGATATATTGCCAATTTTGGAAAAGGAAGAGAATCTGGAAAAGGGACTTCACATAGTTAAACTCTTCGGCCAGATTTACTATAAATAGTTTCTACTCATTATGTTTGGTAATGTAGAAAAATATGTTGATTTGATGTTTATAGACTGGATGTTTCCTTCATTTTTTTTTATCATAACTCACACCTTTTCTAAGAGTTGATCATTTTTGTCAAGGATTTAATAAGTCTTTTTTTTTCACCTTCTATGTTGAAAGGAAAAAGGGCATGTGTTACAATGTTTTAAACATAAATTACAAAATTTGCAAATGAAAGGATGTTCATTGGGGTACTTTTTTTTTTTTAAATCCAGAAAATGGAAAAGTAGATTGACTTCCAGTGTAAATGGGTATATCTTAGTGACTATGACAGGCTTGCCCTTCCTCTGAAATGCCCTCCAGGAATTTCTTCCTGGATTGGCTTAGAAGGATATTTTTACCTTCACTACAGCTTCTGTCCTGTGGGCACATTTTTGGATAGCAGCATGATACAGTGGAGAGTGACTGTGTCTGAATGGTGAATGGCTCTCATGCCTTGCAGATCTGGGCTCTGCCTTGTTCACATTATACAGCTTTGTGCAATGTTCTCATCTCCCTGGATCCTTCTTTGTCAGATGGTGATTGGAACACCTCGCATCTGGGAATTGTTGTGAGGATTACCTGAGAATTTGTAAATTAAAATTAGAAAACATATATAACATACAGTATTATGTAACATTTGATTTTAATATACAATATCTAATGTATTTGTTATTGCATAAATATATTTTATAAATAAGTGTGTAAATAAAAACATTTGGTGTATTTATTAGGAAAAAGCCCAGCAGCGTTTCACAAATACCCTGGAAGCTTATCAAGGGATATGTCCCTCCGTGCCTCCCCCCTACAATGGACCTTTTCCCTGTAGACTCATCATTGTGACCCTGAATGGGTTTTTAGAGTGTATCTTTATCTCTATATACAAGTGTATCTACTCTTCTATTCTTAAATTCCAATAGCACATTCTTCGTGATCTCTCTTTAGACTCTTCCTAGCTTTTTCATGTACCCTTCCAGTCCTGTAAGTAACATTCCTTTTCCACGTAACATGGCTACAAACTATTGTTATAATAATACGCGGAAATAATAGGTATCACAGAGAAAAAGCCCTACTGACATACAATGTATAAAAATAAATACAGTTCCTCTTCAGCCAGGCTGCTCTACTGTAACCACACGCGTGCACACACACACACACACACACACACACAGAAAAACAGTTTTGGAAGCTCACCAGATCACAGGACCCTGGCCTGTTGGGAAAAGAACCACTTGGCTTGTTACAAGCAGATACATGCCTTGATCATTCACTTTACAAGTCTTAGAGCATATTGTAATGTTTCCCTCGGTGGATTAGACCATCTTACTTTCCGTGGAAGAAATAATTTGCATGTCATACACTTATACACCTGCAGTACCCACTTAAGAACTCCCCATTGCTGGCTACTCACAGCTACTCACACCACAATCATGTTTCTTGTATAACTGAAGTTCTCATACTTGGAAAAAAAGGCGGGGGAAGGGCCAATTTGCATTTTTCACCAATGTCACGTTATCCTATCACCTTGTTCCTGCACACCCAGTTGTGATTAGGTCCTAATGACCCATTACCATTAGCTGATCCTGAGCTTTGCCAGACAGCCCGAGGGGCTCACCACACTGTGGGTGTAATCCCAGCCCTCAAAGGATAACATCAGTGAGTACCAACCGCGGTCCGTTTCAAGACTTAAATGGCAGGCATCTGCCAATACAGAGGATGGCTAGGAACCTAGGGATCCTATTTTTACCCCTGTTCTCTCCATCCTCAGTAGCTATGCCGCACCTGGCAGGCAGGTGTCTGTGTCCCACGCCTGTATCCTGATAACCCTTCTTGGTTGTGTTTTATGATGCCGTATGTTTGTCCCAAACTAGTGCCGGGGGTCCGTCTAGCAGCTCTCTGCATGTCAGTGGGATGGTTAGAGAAGGAAAAGTATGCTTTGCAGTTTAACATACTTTGGCTCAGATTTCTCACTGGCAAGAGGCTAATTGTGTAACCTGGGAAATTTATTTAATCTTATCCAGCTTCTGTTTCCGGAAGCGTAAAATGGAAATAACAGTTCTATTTTATGGTGGTGGTGTGATAACTAAATAAAGGGATAGGTAATATGCAAACACATACATAAATATGTCTCTCACCCACATCTGTCATTGTTGTATTAATCTTGATAGGCTAGATTAATCTTCCGTTAAATCAACACCGAAATTTCAGTAGCTTAGAACAGCACAAGTTTATTTCTCGTACTGCGTGGCCTTTGTGGGCCTGCCAGTAGGTTCGGCTCACTTCAGAACACAAAAGAAAGCAGCAGCTGCTATCTTGAACTTCAGCTCATGACTCGTAGGTTAGAATTGGCTACCTGGTTCCATCCGTTATCCTCAAGGGGGTTAGGTGTATAAACTGCAATCCTACCACGTACCTGAAGATAGCGAATCAGAAATATTTGGAGAATAATACTAATGCTCACAATATATGTCTTACAAGAATGAGTCCGTTCTCTGTATGTGAATTTTCTCATTAACAATACATTGTGGAAATCCTTCCAAGCCAATTTGTTAAGCTAGAACTCGTTTAGTGGCATCATGCTTTAAATGTACTGTAATTTATGCAGCCATTTCTTTATTGGTGGCCTTTTTTTACTTTATTGTGATATAAACACACTTAATGGCATCTCTGTGTTCAGGTGCTTTTATTCTACAAGATAAATATCCAGAAGTGTCTGAATTGCCAAAATCAACCTGTTTCTAAAAAGAAACATAAGGCTGTGTTTACATGGTTATAAATCTCATTTAATATGGGATTTATGATTTGGAGCAAAATGTAAAGAAATGGACTACTTTGGAACAACAGACTTCTCGCTAATCTTTAATAATTCTTGGGGTGCCTGGGTGGCTCAGTAGGTTAAGTGTCTGACTTCAGCTCAGGTCATGATCTCAGGGTCCTGGGATGGAGCCTGGAGGCAGGCTCCCTGCTCAATGGGGAATCTGCTTCTCCCTCTGCCCCTCCCCTATCCCACCCCCACTCATGTGTTTTTTTCCTCTCTCTCTGTCTCAAATAAATAAAATCTTAAAAAAAACAAAAACCTAATCTTTAACAGTCCTCATCCCCTCCCCTACCCCACCCCCACTCATGCGTTTTTTTCCTCTCTCTCTGTCTCAAATAAATAAAATCTTAAAAAAAAACAAAAACCTAATCTTTAACAGTCCTCATCCTCTACCTATTCTATCCTGTCTTCCCCTGGACATAAACAGAAATACCCGATTCCGAATTTTAAAATGCAGACTGAGAGCCTTCCTTGGGTATCGTCAATATAGATTGTAAGGATGCTTGACATAATAAGACCTTGCCGAAAATGTCCTACCAGACTGAACTTTCCATCCCAGCCACCAAGATTAGATGCACTTTGACTTCATGTTGAAGATCCTCTTCTTAGACTTGAGAACTAGACCACTCCAGTCCTCCTCCCATCTGTGGCAATGCAGAAAGAGAAAGAAACATTGCCAGATAACACTGCAATCAAGCTATAGCAATGCACTTCTGACTGTTGTCCTTCAAATCACCTCTTTCGCCACCTGTTTGGTCTAAATGCTTCCAATCTTCCCTTCTCATCGGGTTGCTATCTGCTAAGTGTTTGTAGAACAATTTGCACAGAACAACCCCTTAGTAAGCATAATTACCATAAGCCTAGAAGGAAAATTGCTCTCTATTCAGTTTTAGGAAAAGAAAAAAAAAAAAAGCAAACCCTTAGCTAAAACAAAACAAAAATCACACACACACACACACACACACACACACAAACTGCTTGTGCCATTGAGATGTCTCAACTTATTTTTAAGAACTCAAGTTCTAAAAACAGACATATGAAATTGGTTCTTCAAAGCAACTGTCCATGGACTGCTCTCTGGCTCTTGTACCAAAAACCTGCCAGGTTGGATTAAGAAATAATAAGGGAAAAGCTAAATCCAGAAGAACGTTTGCTATGGGCTCCAAAACACATTCTTAAGAAAAACATTGTGGGAGAAACCCTTCTTTTAGGAGAATAAAAGTTTGCCAATCATGCAGCTGCTTTCTAACGTTTATCTACAGGATTGGCATGCAAAATATTTAATAACTGGACTTTCAAGAGTCAGAAAGGATACTCCAGCTATTAGAACAGATGCCAGCCATCAATGATGCCTACAGCCATACCCATGCACAGGGCTGAGTATGAGCTCTCCTCACACGTCACTGTGTTGCCTGAAGAATTTTCACTGGCCTCCCGCAGCCAGCTCTGCTCATGTCTCCTTGCTCAGCATACAAATGCATTCTACTAAATATAAAAAAGCCTGGAAGCTGTATCCCCTTCTTGATGAAAGTCTACTTGCATTCCAGCATCTGTAAAAACAGGAGCGGAAACCACACACACACACACGAGTAGCGGGAGTGGAGCACAATTTAGTGTCATAAATCATTTGGAAGTCATTTTTAACCCTGTTCTTAAATATGTATTTTGTAGATTACCTTGCAGTTCTGGTTTTAACATAGTACACATTTACACATTTAGATCAAACTTAGACAAAAAATAGATGTTTTTCTTAAATTAGAAATATCACATATTGCTAATATTGAAGGAGTGGATAAAATTTCTCAGGCTGCTGTCACAAATTACCACCAAGTTGGTGGTTTAAAACAACAGATTCTTATCCTCCTGCAGGTCTGGAGACCATAAGTTCAAATTTAAGGTGTGGGCCGGGCCGTGATCCCCCAGAAGCTCTTTGGGAGATTTCACTCCTTGCCTTCTTCCAGCTTCTGGTGACTGACATTTCTTGTGACCACCCCACTCCAGTCTCTGCCTCTGTTTTTACGTTGCCTTGTCCTTTCCTGCCTGAGTCTTCCTGTCACTTGTGGGTGTCTCTTTGGTTTCATGAGGACACTTGTCATTGGATTCAGGACCTACCCAGATAATCCAGGATGATCTCTTCACTATAAGATCCTTAACTTCAGGGGCTCTGGGTGGCTCAGTAGGTTAAATGCCTGACTCTTGATTTCAGCTCAGGTCATGATCTCAGGGTTGTGAGATCAAGCCCCGTGTCGGGCTCCACACTGAGTGTAGAGCCTGCTTAAGATTCTCTCTCAGTCTCTCTGTCTCTGCCCCCTCACCACCTAGCATGCACACTCTCTTTTTAAAGAAAGAAAAAGAAAAGCAAGATCCTTAACTTCGTTAGTCTGCAAAGAACCTTTTTCCGAATAAAGACATATTCACATGTTCCAGGGATTTGAAATGGATATACCTTTTGGAGAGCCACCATTCAGCCCACTACGAGGATGATAGGAACAAGAAAGGAGACAGGTTTGTCCAGCTGGCTTAGTTGATAGAACATATGACTTTTGATCTTGGAGTTGTAAGTTTGTGCCCCAGGTGGGGTATAGAGATAACTTAAAATGAAAATCTTTAAAAAAAAAAAAAAAAAAAAAGGAGACCGAAGCTGGAAAAAAAATATATAATGGATAGCTTGAGTGTAAATTGAAGAGAAAAAGGGTGAGGAAGAAAAAAAAAATGTTAATCTTTTTAGACATCCAATATGTGTAGTGATATTTACTTAAGCACACCTCTCTTTGAATCGTTCCACTGCGTTGCCTTGTGTTGACATTAATATTTTGTATTTCTTTCTTTTTCATAAGAGTTAAAGCACTTTCTGAGCATTTCCAAATGTCTACCCTTTGATTTTGACTTCCCTTACGCCTAATAGCTGTTGAGCATTAAAAGTAGGGTGAGCAGAGATGGGCAGAAAGCAGAACAAAATCTGAGTTCCAAGTCGATCACGCACAGTTTCTCCCATTTGGCCTTGGGGAATTTTAAGGTCTACAGTTGCCTTCACATCATCATCATGGTGGTATCTTGTGGAAAGCCCAATTTTCCAGAAGATACTTTGCTGGGTGTAACCCTCCCGCCAGGCTAAAGATCATGGTAGGCCCCCACCCACCTACTGCATCACCATGAACTCCTTTTAGCCTATGACTTCACATGTTCTCCACATGGCCACCACCTCTCCTGCCACCCCGCTCCCCCCACCCCTCTACCCCCAGCTGCCTCAGGTTGACTTGCCCAGGGACCTCGTGCCTCACCAGCTCCTTCTCTTCCACATTAATCACTGCAGAATCCCCTTTACACATGGCTCCCACTGAGATATTCAATGCCTATTTCTCCCTGGCTGCTTCTAGCCATAAATTTGTGTATGTTTCAGGGGGGTGGGTTCCATTACTCTTTTTTTTTTTTAAGATCTTATTTATTTATTTATTTATTTATTTAAAGAGAGCAGGGAGGGGGGTCCAGAGGGAGAGAGAGAATCTCAAGCAGACTCCCTGCTGAGCGCAGAGCCCCTGACGCGAGGCTTGATCTCACGATCTTGAAATCGTGACCTGAGCTGAAATCAAGAGTCAGATGCTTAACCGACTGCGCCACCCAGGCGCCCTGATTCTGTTATTCTTATATGTCGTTTCGTTGAGTGCATCTTCATTCCTCTTGAATTTTAAGCTCTGTGGGATCAGGGGTCCTATCTGCTGTTTACTTTGGAAGCAGAATGTGTATTCCACTGGTAGGCAATTAGTACTATTGCCAGGCTGATGCCTGGGGGATGCTTCTCAAACCTTAATGTGCCTCTGAATCACCTGGAAGTCTTGCTAAAATGCAGGCTCTGGAGTACAGCTTGAGATGCTGCCTTTCTTCCCAAGCTCCCAGGTGACCGGATCAGCTGGTCTACAGAATTGTATTTTAAGTAACAGGTCTTAGGGCCCCAAACAAGCTTCAAGGAGGGGATCTACCAGTTAAGTGTATCCTAAAGAAGGGATGGGAACAAGATGGCCATGCAGCTAAGTGACACTGAGAGTGACCCCAGGGGAGACTTTCTCACTTGGATCCTGTGGGTAGAAATCCCATGCAAACTCCTCCATAGGCCCAGCGTTGAGAACCTCCGTTTAGGTGGCATAACGCTCTGCAATGTCCTTGCCTTCAGTGTTTCCCTCCTTCCTTTTCAAATTAAGAAATCCCACCAAAAAAGCTTTTATTTTTTTTCCAAGAATGCTGTCTGATGACCAGTTTCCTTCATTATCCGCGCAGGGAGGGGAGTAGCCGGAACAGCAACAGAGCTGAGCCATCATTGCAAGGATCATAATTAGCAGGTGTGTCTTCTGGGATGACACAGACCCAAACTCCGTGTAAGGTGTTTCTTGGCATTGGGAGCTATAGGGACATTCTAGTAATGGGTATCAGACGAAGGCTTCGCTGAGGTGGCATTCAAGGTAGAGAAGAGGGTCAAGCAAAAATGCCAGACACGGGTGTGTACACCTGCCCTACTGAGGGTCAGAGGAAAGGCGGCGCTGGGAGCCGCCAGACACAGACATCCTTCTTCCAAACTCCAGCCAGCACGAAGGTATATCCCGTCCTAGTCCTTTCTCCCCCACCTTCCGTTGCGGCAATAGGAGATAGTGCTTCTGAGCTTCCCAGTTCAGCCTGAGACACTAAGATTCCTGCATCTTCTAAGAGCAGCATGGTCTAATAGAACTTTCAGTGATGCTGGAAATGTTTCACCATCTCCCTGTCTAATTCAGTAGCCGCCAGGTACATGTGACTATCGGGCACGTGACCTGTGGCTGGAACAAGTGAGCGACTGAAATGTAATTTTATTTAATTTTAATCAATTTAAGTATAAATAGCCACAGGTGGCCAGTTGGAAGCTGCAGACTCAGGAAAAGCAGTTTAAGAAGATGGATCACCAACCAAGGGAATAGCACTCAGAGGTCTACCTTAGTCTCTTTAATTTGAATAAAGAGCCCCCATAACCGTGGGGCATCGCCTTTAATATTTGAGCCCAGGCTGGCGGTTGTGTCCATGTTCTCTGTGCTATGCCACTCGGCCAATTAAAATAGAGACCCCCAGAGCCTGTAGGTCTGTTTTAGTATTCAGTGAGTGCATAAAAGATTGCGGTGGGCTTAGTTGTTTTAATAGGACCGTGTGGGGTTTATGTGGGTCTCCTGTTCTGACCTGTGAGGCACGCGGTAAAGGGGGAAAGGCATGCAATTTTAAAAAGTCATTTAAGAAGCGATGTGTGTTTTCTTTTCTTTCTTTTTTTTTTTTTAAAGATTTTATATATTTATTTGAGAGAGATCGAGAAAGAGAGCGAGCATGAGTCGGGGGTAGAGGGAGAAGGAGAAACAGAGTTCCTGCTGAGCAGGGAGCCTGATGTAGGGCTGGATCCCAGGACTCTGGGATCATGACCTGAGCCGAAGGCAGACACTTAACCAACTGAGCCGTCCAGGAGCCCCAAGATATGTGTTTTCTTTGTTTTTGTTTTGTTTTGTTTTACAGGAGGTAGTTAAGTAGTAGTTTGGGGGAGGGATCTAGAGGATTTGGAAAAAATAACAAATGTTTGCCTATAACACAATGCAGTGTATTCCGTCATATACTCCACCAGCATAATAAATGGGGCCTCTGCCATCTCTCAGATAAGGCTTATAATTAGCCAGGGACCGAGTGACGTGAATCCGACATGAGAAGATACAGTGAGATTTACCTGCGGCTGGTTTGACTGGTAATCTAGGTGAGAAGGGAGGGGGTCCCTGAAGGTCCCAGTGGACACTGGGAGAGACTGGTGTAATGAAAGATGGCACAACTCTAACATGTGAATTCCATGTGAATTCCAGTCTCTGCCACCTACCTCTAGAGCAGGCTATGGCACTGGACGCTTAACGTCCCTAACTACACAATGAAGAAGAAACTGAATGTGCTCATTTGGGCAGAACATTTTGCAGGTGAGAAGTAGTATCCATGACAGAGTGGGAGCATTGCAATGATCAGAAGCTTATTATAACACAGTCATTTAATATCCCCTGTGGACTGTTGACACTTTTACCTGTGAGGGGAACCATATACATGGAGAGTTTGCCCAGCTGGGGGAGAGACTAGCAGTGATTTGCCCTTTGTGGAAGTATCAGTCGCAGGGTGTTATGAAATTAATTTGGGGGAAGTTCTAGAAACAACTAGCGGTGATAGTGCATCCATTAACTGACTATTTCAGTGGACTGGGGAACAAAGGGCAAAGGTTGTGGCTCACAAGGAATGAGGTGTGATGGGAAGATAGAGGCTTGGGGTTAGACACCCCAGGCTGTATGCACCTGTTTCACCATTAATGCCTTGCATCAAGATCACCTGGAGGAGCTTGTTAAATCTACAGATTCCTGGCCCTACACTTACCTACTAAACCAGAATTCCAGTGCTTAGGGGCCCCCAGATTTCTATTTTTTAAATAAGCACCCACAGTGGTTGTGATTTGAGGCTTCTCCCAGCCTTAGTTCTCTGAAAGATGATGTAGGATTCACAATATCTGAGTCCAGATTACTGTAATAGACAGAATGTGATTTTTTTTTTAAGCGCACAACAAAAAAGGCTCAACTCGTAGCTGGTGTTACCATTTGAGCCATGGGTCTGCTTACTGAAGGCACTGCTGTGTCTTTGGAAATCTCAGTAGATGTCATTCGCCTGGCTGAGCCTTACTCACCGTGCTAAGACAGCTGGGGAACCTTCAGGCAAATTAGCTGGGAGCCCGGAGTTTCAAGTTGCTGTTTCTGAGGATTCCTTTTAAGCAGCTTTTTCTGTTCCTTGTTAGTCTAAGTTTTAACGACACTGGTGGAAGGGCCCCTTCAGGATGGGGGATTTTTATGGAGGGTGAAAAGATCAATTATGTCCTAACAGGTTGCCAGCTCCAGGGAAAAGTCAAGGGCTATGGGCTGGACCCACTGGAGAATGGTAATTTGCTCTGGCCCACGAGAGAGGTGCTGGCACCCCGAGGCTTCGCGCGCAGCTGCCTTCGGTGTGGCACATCTTGCTTGCATTTGGCAGCGCGAGGCTTGAAGAAAAGGGGGAGGGGGAGGCTGGCGTTCTGCCCTGGAGCTCGAGAGAGTGAAGGTAGCTGCAAAACCCAGCAGGCGCAAAACGCCCGGGCTGAGATTTACGGAGGAGGGTGGGGCTGCCGGGGGAGAGGGTACACGTGAGGCCGCCAGAGGGGTGGGCGCGCCGCATCTCAGGTGAGACCGAGGAGTGCCTCCCGGAAACCCTCCTCCGGCCGCGGGGTTCGGATTGGCTCGGGCGGCGAGGTCGGCGAGGTCAAGACCCTTTCTGCGCCTTCCCCTGACCCGCCCCGCGGCGGTAGCGATGCCGTAGAGACGCGGGTGCGGGGCCGGGCGGGGGCATGCTGGCCGGGGCGGCGGGGCGCGGGTGGCAGCGCGCGGGGGCCCGAGCGGCGCCCGGCCCGGGGCGCCCGGGGGCCGGATGGCGGAGCCCACGCGCGCCGCGGAGCTGGGGAGGTTTGCGCTCCGCTCGCCGCGCTGCAGGGAGGGCGCGGTGCCAGCAGCGAGCGCCCAGAGACCCAAAAAGAAAGCTTTTTATTTGCTGAAGATGAAGCCCCTGAAGGAGCCTGCCCCCAACAACAACAACGTGTCCTTTGTGATCCATTGTCAACTAGGAAAGGAGATCAAACACATTTGCAGCAACTGCAGTCGGGGGGAGGACGCCCGGGACGGTAAGTGCCGGGGCCCGTCGGGGCGGCGGCAAGCGCGGGAGGCGGGGAGGTGGCGCGGCTGGTCCCCAGTTTGGGGGCGCCGCCGGCGTCTCAGCCTGGAAAACTGCGGGGACATCCGCCCGCCCGGCACTTTGCGGAGTGCTGCCCAGAACCAAACCCGGACCGCCACCGAGCATATACCATTGATGTATTTGCTCCCTCATACGAGGGGTTTGAAACAGTTAAATGGGCAGCTCTGGGATTTTCTCCCGGGCAGGTGGGGTTTGGGGGAGGGGGGGTTGTCAGGGGTCGCATTATTAGCTTTAAAAAGGTGGTTGCACCTGCTTTCCTAGCTTTCTGGGCTTCTTAGCTGTTCTCCCTCCCATCCTTGCGTTGTGATAGGCTTTGCTGGGCTGCGTGACAGATGTGGGGTTCGGGTGGGTTCACTTTGGCGAGGCGGTTTGGCCTCGGTCACAGCGCCCAGCGCCCTGGAGACTTGTGGAGTTGTTGCATGATTTCTGTTTAGAGTAAAACATGGCTGTGATTTTGGGAGCGCAGCTGCTGGCCCCTCTTGGAATGATGCCTAATGGCCAAAATGTGGGAGGTGGGGGAGGGGCTTGCAGCGGCTTCTTCCAGGTGAGCCTATGTGTGTGTGAGCCCAGGAACTTCCCCAGATCTGATCTGAAGTGGGGCGGTGAACGGGTGCCTGCCGGGCTGCCAGCGACTCTGGGCTGAAGGAGCCAAGAACGAGCGACAGCTCGGCGTGGACCCGGCAGAAACCACTGCAGATGTGGAAGCGCCTATGCATTTCGCTGGAGCCTCCGGGCGGTTCCGAAGCAGCTCACGGAGCCGACTCCGGAGGGCCAGTGAAGGTCGCAGAAAAGTTTTGGGCAGCAGATTTTGCAGGGCAAGCATTAGCTCCTGGCCAGCCCGAAGCTCAGGGCCTGGCTGACACTCCCACCTGCTTGGGCAGGCAGATTTTCCTAGCAACCAGGCGGGTTTAGCTTGTTCCCTTTGGAAAAACTGATATTAACCAGGATCCCTCCGTTCGCTGTCGGCCTCTGAAGTGCAAGGTAATGAAGTGACGGTGGCTTGGCTAATGTCTTTTCAAAATTAGAGTCCTGCCAGTGTGATTATACCTTTCTTTGATTAAGCTGTGAGAGAGGCTATGGGGGATAACACTACGCATCCTGGAGGAACACTGGAGCCATCGTAGGGCACACCAGTGCTGCTTGCGTTCGGTGTGGGGGAGGACATCCCTTTATGAGAAGCACACACTTACCCACATGTGTTTGGTCCTTCGGTTACTGTATACACTGATGACACTTCTGGAATATAAATGGATGAACAGGGTGATGCAAAGCCAGGCTTTTACCATATCATGTAATCGAGCCTGAGTTGCGGGCTAAAATATTTATTAAATGAATCACTCTGTTGACTGTGTTGCTCCCCACGTGGGCTGCTTCCACAGCCTTGGGAGTTGATTTAAATTAGGAGCTCTAAATGTTGCTACAGTAGGGAAAGGTCTGTGTCTGCGCTCAAGGATGTGTGGTTATGCAGACTGTCCCTGGTAAATGCGTTGGTGTACGTGGTCTGGGCACAGACTTCTGGTAACCTGCATCATCTCTACAGTCCCACACGCTCTGGAATGTCTTACGGAGCTAGCCATGGATGTTCACATAGCCTCTGATGCGACTAAAGTATTTAATTCAGAGGATTCTTGTACAGGGGAGACCTTGGACACCGCTAATCCTGCCTTTCTGGTGTGTGGTGCGCTCCCTTGAGCCGGTGAAATAGAATGAGGTCGAGTTGAACGGTTCTTCTTGCAGGGCCAGAGCCCAGGGCTGTACCGCCCGGTGTCAAAGGCAAGGAAGTTCAAATTTCACTTTCTGCAAAGATTAACCTTGTCTGATGGTTTCTCAGGAGTGAGCATTCTGTAAGATGAGTTCTCTAGACACTATTTTCAATTCCGCGACTCTCTTCTGTCTGCCAGGAGAGTTAGCTCTTTGGAAGGAAACGTGTAGTAAAGATTGTAGTCATGCAAACAGATTTGGGAGGGCTTCTCGGAAGAGGAGGTTTCCTGCGTTGTGTTCGGCACCATCAATGTGTCTGGTCTCTCACTCGGCACTCAGGAGGCCATTTGGTGGCAACCAAGGAAAGTTCTGGTCCCGCTGGAAAGCCTTTGCGTGAAAGTTGACACAGGCAGAATTTTACAGAGGCCTTGCTCACTGACTCTATTTCTTTATATATAAAGATGACAGTTCTTTTAAAAAGCAAATTTCAATAACTTGCCGTGTAAAGGCAACCTATAACTAAAAATATTTGGCTAATATAGAATACACTTTAAAGGAAAAAAAATATTCCTGGCTAGTTGAACATATATTAAAGGTGAAGTTACATTTTAGCAATTTGTATTTTACTTAAGAGTGTTTAAAAAAATTCCTGGTATCCACGAGCTAGTATTAAAAATGCTTTGCTGACCTTATTTTAAGTAATCTTCTATTTAAAAAAAGCTGTAGAATACAATTCACCGTTAATGGTCAAATATAGGTTTCTTTCTTTCATTTTTGCTGTTTTGGTTACCTTACTGAAACCATTTTCAAATCAGGAAGCAAGTTTCTGTAGCATTTCAGTGCTAAAGACCAAGTACTCAGAGCAAGGACAGGGTAGAACAAAAATTCAGACCCTTGTCTGTCTTTAAAATCAAGGTGCTTTCTACCATGCCATCAAATTGTCTTTTTTTAAAAAGTATCACCCACACTGAATATAGAAACTTAGGTACTATGATGTGTGTGTGTGTGACATACAGATGCAGTCCTATAGGCCAGGTTTATTAGGATATGGAATTAGAAGGAATTGTGGAATTCCTAAGTAGGCTTTAATTTTTTTTATCTGCCTTATCTATTAGATAGAGAAGCTGGAATTGGTAGGAACAGAGGGAGAAAAACATTTAGCTAAGTGGATTAGAAGTAATGTACATTGTAAAGCTACAAGAAACATGGCTAAATCATCACAGGTCTTCCACTGCAAGTCAATACGAGAATATTATTTAATTTACAAATAGTTAAAAGCAACTTCAGGGAGGAATCTATTCTAGAAGGCAAAGTATTTCTGGATATCATTTTACACATATTTTCTATTCTCATTTGAATTCCTTTTAAGTCTATTAATAGTGAGGGATTATCATAGGAATTACAACACATTAATCATTACTAAGATGTAATTTCAAGTAATTTTAATAGAAATAAGACATTTTAACATTTTAAAACACTTCAGACATATTTTGAAGCTTCTGTCTTATGGCATATTTTACAACTAATCAAATGATAAATAGATTTAGAAATAAGACCTATTGATTACAGCTGCTACTCAGTGCCTTTCACATGTGACTAATCAATATTTCAAGGTTGCCTTCATTTTACTAAATATGATTTCTATTCAAGTATTCATACAGACGTTCATGAATCCGTTGACTCACTAGACACCTTTCCAAATTTCGTTTTAGGGATTACAAATACCATGTTTTCTTGTGAATTCCAATACAAACTTTTGGAGTGACAACAATTTGTCATAGTGCTTCCTGTTAATGACTGGAGGGTTCATTCAGCAAGACAGCCTTTGGGAAGAGAACACCTTTTGGGTTTCTGTGGGTCAAATCCTTCATCTTGCAGATGAGAAAATTGAGGTGCATCGTGATAGGTGAGCAGGCCTCTGTGACCCACTTGGTGTCAGGGCTCCTTGCAGACCCTGTTCCTTCATGAAGTCCAAGACTGGATCCTGGCTGCTCCACTCGCTGGGCGGCTGTAGGATACCACAGTATTAACTTCTGTATGGAACTGTGTGGATTAAATGAGATAATGGGCACAAAGCATTTAGTGCAGTGCCGGCAAGAGAAGGTGCTCGAGAAGTACTTGCTGTGATTACTACCATTTGTAGCGTTACTACTAAGTCCAATATTGCGTTTTTCCTCCTCCTCCTGTGCTGCTTGGCCTCTTCCTTGGATTGAGTCCAAAATGAAAGCACTCATTTCTACTCTGTATTTAACAGTTAAAACCTAGATTTCTTTTTACTTTATTTGAGAGAGAGAGCTTAAGCAGGGGTGGGGGCAGTGGGAGAGGGAGAAGCAGACTCCCCCGCTGAGCAGGGAGCGCAACACAGGGCTCGATCCCAGGACCCCTGGATCACGACCTGAACTGAAGGCAGATGCTTAACCGACTGAGCCACCCAGGAGCCCCTAAAACCCGTATTTCTAATAAGGCAAGTGAAGTAAAAGTGAGCCTGGGGAAGGGCCCCTTCAGCATCGCAGAGGTCAGAAGTATTTTGTTGCTTTAAAGCTTTAACCATCACGACCAGTATGTTCTAGGTAAAAGGACTCGCGCGCGGATCTAAATTTACAATGACTAAGCATGTGTTTGGTCTGTTGAGTTATCAAAGAAATGGGCAAGATGAGATCCAGTTCTTTCTCTGGGAGGAAGGCCAAGAGCTGAGAGCAGTAGTAGCCAGAGAATTTTATGGGCAGGGGCCCGAAGGACCCTCGGAGGCATAGGGACAGCTCTGGCCAGAAGCAAGGGATAGAGGCTTGAGAGTGCTTCCTTGAGGTCAGGAGAGCCGAGGAAGTGCTCTGACTCGAGCCGAGTGTAGGGTTGTGTGTCACCTGGAGAGGAAGGGCACTTGCTCAAGCTATTGGGTAGAGAGGTAAGGAAGGGCTTAGCAGCATGTTGGGACGAGTATACAGAGTGGGGAATTCTAATGCAGTTGGGTCTTACAACTAACTGTGTTGGAGTATTGGGTACTCACCCAATGGAGTTGTTGACTGATTCTCTTATAATCATTCATAAAATCAGCCGCTTGAGTGTGCAGGGCCCCCTCAACTGAAGGGTACTTATCAACAGGTACAGCAACCAGTTGGTACCTTTGAAAAGTCTGGACTTTAATGAGAGCAGCAGCAAGTAAACTGTTGACTTATCTGAGGAAGCCGTTAACTGAGTGAGTAAAGCAGGAGGGCTTCCTAAAGGAGGTGACATATTTGAACTAGGACACCACAGAGGAGTCCTTTCGGTAAGGGAGAAACCATACACAAAGGATCGAAGCTGTAAAAGAGCATGACTTGCTTGGGAAAGGGGAGAAGTTCAGCAGGTAGAATTTGTGAAATGTCAGGGGGGCGAGGAAATGACCTGACTTTGTTTGGAAACATATGTTGAGGCAATTCATTTTCTTCCAGCAATATGTTTGTGAAGCACTTTTTATGTACCAAGTTAAGTATTAGGAATATAAAAATCAGTAAGACCTTATGGTCTTTGCCCTGAAATACCGTATAAAGGAGTCCAGGGAGATCGGTAGACAAGTGCGTGTGCAGAAGTTTTAAAAGTGTTTGAGAGAGAAAGGTATTGTTTCAGAGCCAGAAAGAGAGTGTGGTCAGTCCCACCTTGGGCATGAGGGACGTCTGGAAAATCCTGGGACAGTTTATGGAGTTTGAATTCCATCCTGTGATCCCTGGAGGCTGCACAGGGCTTTCTCCTTTGCTTGTTTGTTTTAAAGCATTCATTCATTCCCTTATTTATTTAGAGTGCATGCGAGGGCGAGGGCAAGGGCAAGGGCGAGGGCGAGGGCAAGGGCAAGGGCAAGGGCGAAGGCATCTCTACACTGAGCACAGAGCCCGATGCAGGGCTCGAGCCCACAGCCTGAGTCAAAACCAAGAGTCGGGCCCTTAATCGACTAAGTCACCCAGGTGCCCCTGCACAGGAGTTTTTAAGCAGAGGTGGCATGAACAAGTCACCTTTTTAAAACTATCATTATGGAAAATTGTTCACATACACAAAAGTAGAAAAGGATAATAAGCCCCTCTGAGTTTATCACCCACATTGCCCCACTCCTGTATTCTACTGAAGCACATGTGAGTGAGTTTTTATGATGGTGTTGCCAGCAGTGCCTAGGCAAGGACCAGACAAGAGAAAGGTATTCCAAGACTTGAAGCAGTCTAAGTGTCAAAAGACCAAGATTCTGCGATTCTGTTACAGACTCCTAAAAAGCTCCAGGAACACCAGTAATTCAAAGTCAGTTGGCCTTCTGTTAGCAAAGCTTTGAACTTATATGTGATTTTACTAATAACTTCCCCTTCCATTTTAGTAACTTCTGATGCTTTACAGATGACATCCATAAATACTCCATTTAGGAGAAGAGAGGCTAAAAATATTTGTAAAATCTACAGCTTGAAGTATACCCACATGTCTAAAGGAGATAAAAAGGATTAATGGAGAAGATACATACATAAAGCCGTACTGGTGGGGGGAGGGCTCGGTACTTGTTTAGGGGCCCCAAACATTCATCTCTGCAGTTTGGTAATTCGCATGAATGGTAAAAACTTTTAGGGCTTCAGTAAGTGTACGGAGTTTTTGGTTTTGTTGAGAGAGAGAGCGCGCGCAAGCATGCATGCATGTGTGCAGAGAGAGAATCTTAAGCAGGCTCCTTGCTCAGTGTGGAGCCCAATACAGGGCTTGATCTCACGACCCTGAGATCATGACCTGAGCCAAAATCAGGAGTCAGATGCTTAACCTACTGAGCCACCCAGGCGCCCCACAATTTTCCTTTTTTAAAAACCAGTCGCTGCCTAGAAGTGATACCATGCAGTGTTTGTCTTTCTTTGCCTGCTGTATTTCACTTAGCAGATTGCTCGCAAGATAGCGTCTATGTTGTTGCAAATGGCAGGGTATCCTTCTTTCTCTTGGCTGAATAATAGTCCAACGGTATATATACCACATCTTTATCCATTCACCCACTGAATTGGTCGTTTCCACCTCATGGCTATCATGAATACTGCAGTGAACATGGATGTGCAAATATCCCTTCACTATTCTGTCTGTATTTCCTTTGGGTCTATACCAGAAGTGGATAGCTGGATCATATGGTAATTCTATTTTTAATTTATTGAAGAACTTCCATACTGTTTTTTCTTTAATAACTGCATCAGTTTAAATTCTCACCAATAGTACACAAGGGTTCCCTTTTCTCGAGATCCTCACCAACACTTGTTATTTCTTTGTTTGCTTGTTTAAGGTAATAGCCATTCTAAGAGGTGGGAGGTGATCTCTCATTGTGGTTTTGGTTTGCATTGTCCTGATGATGAGTGATGTTGAGCACCTTTTCATGTAGCTGTTGGCCATTTGGAGTCTTCCCTGGAAAAATGTCTACTCAGATTCTCTGCTCATTTTTTTAAAAAGATTTTATTCATTTGAGAGAGAGAGAACACAAGCAGGGGGAAAGAGAGAGGGAGAAGCAGGCTCCCCGCCAAGCACGGAGCCCAACGTGGGGCTCGATCCCAGGACCCTGGGACCATGACCTGAGCCAAAGGCAGATGCTTAACCATCTGAGGCACCCAGGCAGGTTTCTCTGCACATTTTTAATCGGATTATTTGCTTTTTTGCCCTTGAATTGTATGATGACTTTATATGTTTTGATACTAACTCCTCATTGGATATATGACTTGCAAATACTTTCTCCCATTTCTTAGATTGCCTTTTATTTTGTTGATGACTTCCATTGCTGTGCAGAAGCTTTTTTTTTTTTTCAGTTTGATATAGTCCCATTAGTTTATTTTGCTTTTTTTTTTTTTTTTTTTTTTTTGCTTTTGGTGTCAAATCCAAAAAAATCACTGCCAAGATCCATGCCAAGGAACTTATTTCCTATCTTTTCTTCTGGGAGTTTTATGGTTTTAGGATTTACATTCAAGTCTTTAGTGCATTTTGAGTTGATTTTTGTGTGAGGTGCATGTGGCTGTCCAGTTTTCCTAGCACCATTTCTTGAAAAGATGATCATTTCCTCTGTTGTATATTCTTGGCTCCTTTGTCATAACTAATTGACCATATATGCATTTTTTTTCCCCCTCTGGGCTTGCTATTCTGTTCCATTGGTTGCTTTTGTGCCAGTACCATACTGTTTTGATTACTATAGCTTTGCAATATAGTTTGAAACCAAGAGGTGTGATGCGTCCTGCCTTTTTTTTTTTTTTTTCTTTAAGATTTATTTATTTTAGAGCGGGAGTGGAGGGAGGGGCAGAGAGAGCATCCTCAAGCAGACTCCCCACTGAGTGTGGAGCCCAACACGGGGCTTGATTCCAAGACTCTGAGATCATGACCAGAGCTGAAATCAAGAGTCAGTCGCTTAACCAATTGAGCCACCCAGGCACCCCGTCTCCTGCCTTTTTAAAGAATGCTTCAGCTACTTGGCGTCTTTTGTGGTTCCATATAAATTTGAGGATTTTTTTTTCTATTGCTATGGAAAATGTCATTTCTAGTTCTATGGAAAAGTTTCAGTTGCTTTAGGGAGATGTAATCCACACACCATACAATTCATCCATTTAAAGTGTATAATTCAAAGAGTGTTTGTATATTCACAGAGTTGTGCATCCATCACCAGAATGAATGTTAGAACACTTTCATTACCCAAAAAAGAAACCCCGCCTCCCATCCCATCTTCAAACCTATCCCTGCAATCCTCCTATCCTCTACGAACCCTAGATAACCAATATGCTTTTTGTTTCTATAGACTTCCCTAGTCCGTACATTTCATATCAGTGGAATCATGCAACAAGTGATCGGGTGCCTGTTGTCTTTCACTTAGCTTTGTACTTTCAAGGTTCTTTTCCATGGTTCAGTCTGTGTCA